>NC_134863.1:61954800-62554800 GCF_049852395.1 Peromyscus maniculatus bairdii | reverse complement strand
GTGGAAGACAAATTCAAATTCTGATCACTTTCCCAAACCAGTGTATGGAAATTCTCTGATGTTTGTCTAGGAATTTTAAATGACTTAACAATCACAACATCATAGTATCAGGGGGAACAAACATCGTCTTATGTGCAAAATATATTTATTTCATGGTTTTTGTAGGCAAGTAAATCCATCAAGTCTGTGGCAAGTTTAATCAATATCCTAATTATTTCATATAGCAATCAGCGTGACCCAACGTTCATCAGAATTAGTGTCTTAACCCCTGTGGTACAGTCCACTGCTGCATGCATTATCTTTAATTTTACAACCTACTTTACAGTGAAGATACATTCTACTCTTTTTTGGACGAAGCAACTAAGTAACATTCAAGGAATATAAAAATAATTGTTTCAAGTCATTCCATAAATGCCCTGGATCTCATTCTACACACATCCAAACCAAAGCTTCTCCAGTGGGCTTTCTTTTGGATAAAGATGATGAACTTATATCTTCTTGGCTTCCCAGAAGATAAGGTCCCAATCTGCAGTCTAATGCAAATGTATGGATATACTGACTGAGACAAATAACGAGCTGAACAAATATGTGGCCCGGGGGGCTTCCTCATTGTGTTAGATTTGGGGTCTTCCTTTTAGCACATGCCAGATTTAAGCCTGCCTGCTTGGGAAAACCAGCCTAATTGCCCTTAATCTATCTAGTAGTCATCAGAATAAATGTGCATATTTACAGCACACATGCATGTGGATGGCTCTCTTGCTCCCAGGTAAATAGGAGTTTATTATTGTAGCATAGTTAGAGTTAAGGCAGATTATTACTAAGCTTCTGTAATGAAGATGAGCCAACCCCATAGGATCTTTGCAAGCCCGATGCAGGGTACTGTGGAGTGGGAGGCTGCATCTGGATGAGAGAAGGGTGACACCAGGAAGCTTAAAAGGCAGCATAAGAAATAAAGGGTTCCTTTATCCACTCAAGGAGATGAATTTCCATTATTTCCAACCAGTTTTATATAAATTGAGCTCAACTGCTTTTGAGACTTTCCCATACAAGTGGATCTTAACCCAGCCTGTTTGTAACACGGTTGGCCTTCTAAGCTTCATGAGCACCTCCATTTTTAAGATTTAAGAAGAGAAATCCTGTACCATCTGGTAGTAATTCTGTTAATGTACACCAGATTATTTTACAAGTATATGATTTATCATATTATCAAATTCTTTGGTTTTAAGTAGATAAAAACTGAAGAGGTCAAACATTACCAATTGCTATTTGCTTTAAGCAACTGGCCCTTTAAACAAAGAGAAAGCATAAACAGCATTACGGGACTTTGGCCTAGGAATCAAAATTGAAATGATTCTTAAGAGAGAATCTTTCCATAAAAGTGATGGTGTGGACATCACGGAGAAATAAAGTTAACTTTGGCGAAGCATAAATAATGAAAAGGAAATCCCAGGTCCCTTTAAAAGGTTCAGATGAAAAGTAATTTAAACCTGAATGGCTTCAAATGTTTCTTTGATTTCTGCATTTGGGGCCTCTTTCAAAGAAAGAAGGCCTTGTACAATCAGTGAACTTTGGAATGTACTCCTTTAAAAGGAAGGCTACAATTCATTTTGTTTGAGGTAAACAGAAAGAAACAAAATGCCGCCCGGCCATCATGCACAATCACAGATAAGTGACTTTGCAAAGCAAACTGTCTGAACACAAAGGCTTCTGCAACCCCATGCTGGTATCAGTGAACCCTCCCAATTCAAAGATAAGATTTATAGGCAATGCCTTGAAGTAAATCTGAAGCTACACTTTCTTTCTTTCTTTCTTTCTTTTTTTTTTTTTTTTGAGAAACATTTCATTTGAGATTAATAGAACACTGAAAATAAAATAAACGGGTAAGAACACCATCCTTGAACCCACAAGAGATCGTGTCTTTAATTTGGCAAGCGACTTCAACCTATAATTAAACAAAGTGCTCCCAGACTCGAGCGAAATTCCACTAGTCCATGGCAATTTGGAGAAACTTTAGGGGAGGGATCAGTTATATCAAAGTGCTGAGAACTGAAGGGAGGAACCGAAGAGCCGGGAGTAAGCATGCACCGTTGGCAGAGAACAGGAGGGCCACGGCATTTCTCTGTCTATTTCCTGGGTTAGGGCAGCAGGCTAACCTCAAATTCCCGCTGCAGGAATGGCCGTTGGCCACCTGGGTTCATTCTGTACAGTTACAGTGTCGGTACACCTCACTGAGAGTCTGAGTTCGGAAGTCTCACTTTGTGGGGAAGACTGGAAGAATGTCTGGGACCTTTCTCCTTTGTGAGGGATCCACTTTGACTGGAGGGTGGAGGATGCTAATTAGAGGCACATGGCGAGGAGACTTGGGCAGATGAGTGAGGCGGTCCTCTGTGTTGTCTAACATATTCTGGATACAACATTTCTCAAAAAGCCAGGCTTTTTGAGGGAAAAAAAAATAATGGTAAAAAACTGGTTTAGAGGAAACCCATTTGGAAAAAAACAAATACTCAGAGGAACAGAATGTTCTCAAGAGAGTTAATAGAATATTACAATCAAAAACAGAATAGAATATCAATGTATCACCATATCCAAACTGCATGGAATCACAATGTAAGGTCAGTTATGTCCACGGAAGTCTAACACATTACTCAGAGTATCCACGAGAATGACATAGCATTTTCCAAATCGGTAAAGATTACTTGTTAAACTAGAAATCCATTGTCCGGCAATCTGGGTCTGCCTTTTATCTCAGCATATGGACACACTTGCACAATCTCTGTGGGTCTGAAGAAAAATCACATTGATTTGTAGCTATTTCCCAAGGAATGATAACTTGATGCTTTTTAAAAATATTTTTATTATTTTATGTGCATTGGTTATTTTGCTGTGTGTGCCAGGTTCCCCTGAAACTGGAATTACAGATAGTTGTGAGCTGCCATGTGGGTGCTGGGAATTGAATATGGTTCCTCGGACAGACTACACAATATCAAGTCTACTGACATTTCTACTTCATATAAGACATGAATTTGATAAAACTTATGAACCTGTGGAACAGGATATGCTATGGTTTCACAAAATTTTTTAAATCTTCTAAATATCTTATTCTACAAGTTTTTTTTTTTTTAATTTATCAAGTTAAACTCTGCTGACCTCTCACCATTCACAAGTTCTCACTCTCTCCTGCTGATCTTAGAGTCACAAATTGATGATAGCCTTGAACTGCTGATCTTCCTACCTCCATTTCTCCAGGACTGTGATTACAGGCACGAGATACTGGACCTTGTTCATATGGTACTTGAGATCAAATGTATGGCCTCCTGCATGCTAGACAAGCAATCTATCCTGTACGCTATATCCCCAGTCCTCCACCACTTACTAGTACAAACTGAACAGGAATTTAGAGTCAAGGCGATTTGATACTTAATAACTTACAATGAGTGTTATCATCCATCCTCAAACTCTTTCAACTCCCTTATTTCATCTCTATCCATTCTATACCTTTTCCTTCTTCCTCATCTTCCTTTCCCCTCCCCTCATCTCCTAGCCTCCCTCCTCTCTCCTTTTCCACTTCCCCCTTCCCTGCCCTTAGCTTCCCATCCTATCTCTCCTCTGGTCCCCTCCCCTTTCTCCTCCCCCTCTCCTCACTATGAAGGATCTAATCTGCAGCCATATTTATGCTAGGTAAGTACAATGCCAGTGAACTATAGAACCAGTCAAAGCAGACTGGGGACACTAGTATCATTTGATTCACAGAAGGATCTCAACAAATAGGTAGGAAATATATTATTATTTAGGTTAGTACAAAAGCTATTGCAGTTTTGAACTGTGAATTTTAAATCATGGCAACTAGGTTCAAACACATCTTGATTAATCAAATGGGAACCATTATAATCAATACATTTTAATAATGGAGAAATAATTAATCCCACCAAGCTGTCAGTTGGAGTTAACCATTACTACCAAACACACACACACAGGGATACAGGCATTCACTCAAGATGCATCATATATAAGGAACAAGTAATATATAAGTGAGGATTTGCAAAAGACCTAAGAAGAATGCTTGATGAAGTGAAAAAGACCTGAAAAAGAAATCTAATGTGGGTATTTCAAGTAAGATTTTGCAGAAAGTTCCTCTGAAGAAACTGCTTCAGGCTGAGGGCATAGGTAGACAGCTCAGCATCTAAAGAGCTTGCAGCATAAGCCTCATGGCCAGAGTTCAAGCTGCAACCCAAACAAAACCCAGACACAATGGCTCCAGTCGCTAATCTTGGTATTTCTGTGGTAAGGCAGAAGGCTGAGGCAGGAAAACAGGCAGAACTGTTGCAGGCCAACATGCAATGCGGTGAAGAGAAACGTGAGCGGCCCTGTGCCACCCACACAAGGGGAAGGTGAGGACCAAAAGTCAAGGTTGTCCTCTGACTTCCACATGTGCACTGTGGCATGTGTGCCCACCACCTAAAGCAAACAAATGCTGTGCGATGTTCTGTATGTTAAATGTGTTTCTCTGACTGGTTAATAAATAAAATACTGATTGGCCAGTAGCCAGGCAGGAAGTATAGGCGGGACAAGGAGAGAAGAGAATTCTGGGAAGTGGAAGGCTGAGTCAGGAGACGCTGCCAGCCGCCATGATGAGAAGCAGATGTTAAGATACCGGCAAGCCATGAGTCACGTGGTAACTTATAGATTATTAGAAATGGGTTGATTTAAGATATAAGAACAGTTAGCAAGAAGCCTGCCACCGCCATACAGTTTATAAAAAATGTAAGTTTCTGTGTGTTTACTTGGTTGAGTCTGAGTGGCTGCAGGACTGATGGGTGAGAGAGATTTGTCCTGACTGTGGGCCAGGCAGGACCAGGAAAATTAGAGCTACAAACAAATGATGTGTGTGTGTGTGTGTGTGTGTGTGTGTGTGTGTGTGTGTGCGCGCATATGCACCAGCACACATACACATGCATGCACACAGAGGAACCAAAAATTAAATTAAAAAAATTTAAGTTGGTATGTGAAAAGTTAAAGAAAAAAAAGAGGGTGCAGAGGCCAGAACATGAAGTAGCAGAAGCAAAGGCTTTCATAAATCAATAAAAAAAATTAATAGTCAAAATTTTCAATAAGAACACTAACCAAATACTCATTAGAATATCTTACTGCCATCTAGCCTATGATGGCTATTTGTGGTTGTCAACTTGACTATATCTAGAATGAACTATCATCCATACTTTTGATCTGGATCTTAAGGCAAGAAGACACACGCCTTTGATCTGGATCTTGAGGCTAGATGATGCATCTTTAATCTGGGCCACACCTTCTGCTGCAAGTCTATATGAGGACAGTGGAAGAAGGAGGGGTTTGTTCTTCTTTGCCTGCTTGCCCTGCCCTTGTCAACACATCCAGAAGACCAGCTGTGACACTCAGCCTCCTGGGACTGAGAAGCTACTTAATTGCTGGACTTTCCATTCACAACTAGCTATGGTTGGACTGTAGCCTGTAAGTCATTCAAATAAATCGTGTGTGTGTGTGTGTGTGTGTGTGTGTGTGTGTGTATGTGTGTGACACACACACACACACACATATATATATATATATATATATATATATATATATATATATATATATAATGGATATATATGGAGAGAGACATTCATTCCAAAATTCCATGCCTCTAGAGACCATGATCACAGGAAGGAGAACAGTTGAGGAAGCTCTTTATTGGGGATCTGAACTTTGAAACACAGATGACAGCTTAAGAGAACATTTTGAGAAATGGGGCACACTTACAGAATGTGTGGGAATGAGTGATTTCCCCAAACAAAACATTCCAGGGGCGTTGGTTCTGTGACCTACTCTTGAGTTGAAGAGTTTTGCATTAATTCCGTTGGCTGAAGAAATCTCATAACAGCCTAGTATAGACTTTGTCCTATGGCTATTAATGGTAACCCTAATGAATATTTATAATGCAAAGGGGCAAGCTGAGTGGGGTAAATTTCAAAATGTAAATTTTGCAGAGGAAAAGAGCACCAACAAGTAGAATGGAACTAAGTCCTGCGTTCAAGGAGATAAATGGATTCAGACATGGAATAAAGGGAGTGGTGACCTCAGGGCAAGATCCTACCCAGCTAAATTTCCAACTGAAGAAAAGCTTAGAGCTGGGTGTGGTGTGGCACACCTTTAATCCCAGCACTAGGAAGGCAGAGGCTGGTGGATCTCTGAGTTTGAGGCCAGCATGGTCAATAGAGCAAGTCTCAGACAGCCAAGCTTAGGCAGTGAAAGACAGAAAGCTGGTGAAGATGTAATTGAATGTGGGGGACATGTTCCAGCCCCAATGAGCAGCAGAACATGGCAACTTCGGCCACACAGTTCTGGCTTTAGAATTAAGGATAGAAGAAAGGAGTTACAGAATAGAGCCACTGAAGCCAGGCATGTGTTAGAGGTGTCCCTGAATGGAGGCCTAGTAGAGAGGCCACTGCATGAAGCCGTGACGTTGAATCCTGCATTGCCTTGGAGAACCCTAGATGTTAGAGATGCCAGAGCCGAGGGATACCTGCCAAGAAGAGCTGCTAACAGGAAATGGAATCAGCCCAAGAGAAAGAATTGTGTTGCAGTCAACAAAGCTGAATGGAGTTGGAGATCTGAAAAGCGTTTTGACATCAGACATGGAGATGCAGAGTTTAAAGTTGGCCCAGGTGGTTTTCAGTCTTGCTTCTGTCCAGTATTGCCTTACTATGCTCCCTTCCCTATGTTTTGGAATAGTATTATAAATCTTGTGCCATTATATGTTGGAAGTATGTGATCTGCCTTTTGATTTTGATTTTTACAGGGGATTACAGTTGAGAGATTGCCATGCATCTCCTAAGAGACTTTGAACTTTGAAACAAGTTTGAGATGGAGACTTTTGAAGTGGAACTGAGTACATTTTTTTTTTTTTTTCCATTATGATATGGTTCTAAGCCTTTGGGGGCCAAGGAGTGGAATGCGGTGGTTTGAAAGAAAATGGCCCACAAAGGGAGTGGCACTATTAGAAGGTGTGGCTTTGTTGGAGGAAGTGTGTCACTACGGGGGAGGGCTTTGATGTCTGTTTTACTCCAGCTTCTTTCGATGTGACAGTCAGTTGACTTCCTGTTGCGCTGTTATCTCCAGCACCACATCTGCCTACACACTGTCATGCTCCCCGTCAGGATGATAACAGACTGAACCTCTGAAACTGTAAGCAAGCCACTCCAATGAAATGCTTTCCTTTATAAAAGTCACCATGATCATGGAGTCTCCTCACAACAATAAAAACCTTAACTAAAACACAGCCTAACATGTGTACTGGAATAGAGAATGTCTTAGTTTCTATAATCCTTTTGAAAGGTGTGAGTTCACAAGTAGGTGAGAAATACTGGGCTTTCTCTACTCTGGTTTTGGATTCAGATATGGTGGATCTTTATGTAATCCTGTAGATCTGAAAGTTTGTAAAAGGCTCAGAATGCTCCTTGGGAACATAAACCATCATTTCTCAACCACCCTTCTTCTGAGTCACAGAATTTCTTAACTGCCCTAGAGTCTAACTACAAGGGTTCCCAACGCATGGGAAAAACATTGATTCATTCTACACAGTGGTTGCCTTAGGCATTTCAGCTTATTTCCCTGTGAAATCTACAGCTGATGATTGCATTTCAGAACACAGCTGGACAAAGGACTTGCATCGGTTTCCTCATCCCAGGATTAGTCTACATTCCTCCTTACTCATCATGTTCACTCTAAGTACTGAGTCTGATTCTGTGACAATGAATATTCTCATAATTTGAATCTGGTATAAATACAAATATTGGGAAAGGGCATGCAACACAAGGTATCTTTTATATATATTTAAAATGACTATTACATATTCATGAAATTACAGTTGATACAGTACAAAAGGTTCCTCATTTTTCTCTTCCATACACTTTTGATAAGTAAGTATATTTAAAGTCTACACATATCTACTAAAACATTCCAGAATATTAAGAATACTTGAGTATGTATGTATAGAGTATTGCTATTGACTGGGCTATGTTTTCTCAGCATATAGCCCTGATGCAGTGAACTAAAACAAGTATTATTAGACAATTCATTTGACAGACATAAGAAGAAAAAGAAACTTAGCCAGATTAAATACCTTCCATAGGCTCATGGAAGCACGTGTTGAAACCTGGCATTATAATTCGGTCTTATAATGCTCTAGCACATATTTTATTCTACTGTACAATGTTCCTATTATAAAATTTGAAAATTAAGCAATTATATTTGAACAGACATTTACTGCTAATTAATTTACATAATCTTATCACAGATGCAGTTATATTCATTTTACTCAGACTTATAGCATGAGTAACAATTTATTTTTTTTTAAAAGAAATTAAGTACACGATGTAAAACATCTATTTTTGGCCTTCCACCCTAGCTTCCCTTGACCTTTATGTAAGAGCACTACCTATTTATTTTTCAGGAACACAAACTCAGTTTCTCAGGGAAGTGGGCTCCACATCATCAGTCGTGGTAAATACAATGACTTCCTCTAGACGAGAAGGGGGAGAGAGGAAGCCGTGGACATTGAACGATGGAGGGAACTGAAGAACAGAGCAGAGTCCTGACTGAAGGAAGGGAGGAGGAGCAGATGGCTCAGGAAGGAGACATATGGGAATTGGAGGGGAGGAAGCAATTGGCAAGATGTGGGCCGAATGCCAAGTTTGTGAAGGGTCTGGAGGACACAGGGGATTTGCATGGGATGTGAGTCAGCTGCATTTTACCCAAATATCACACCAACATGGGAAATCAAAGAAACCCTCAAAGACGTACAGGATGCAAAACAGGACTGGAAAAAGTTATGACATGTCTCATCTCAGCAATTCTGCCTCTCTAGCCTGGGGAGGGAAGTGCTAAATGAGCGTCTGAATGTGTAACTGTATTTGTTCAGAACTGCCTTGCTTTATATTCAAATCTTAATTTTGCTCGTGAAAGAAATAACACAGGTCAGACCTTCTGTTTATATTTAGTGACTGCCCCTGATCTGTAATGTCACTCAATGCTGATCATGCCCAAAACGATTCTCTTCAACTGTCTTGGATTAGGGTGGCCTGCTTTTCTTGTTTTCTAGGATCTGACAGGTTTCTCAAGGCTAGAGTTTTCACGGCTAAACACCAGGAGAGTCCTGGGCAAATGGTGATGGCTGGTCATCAAGTCTAAAGTAAAACATTAAGGAAGGTCACAAATATGCTCACAGTGGGACTCTTTTTGTACATTTTGTCAAAAATGGATTCCAGAGGAAGGATCAAGAGGAAGGGAGGCTGTCACAGAATTGAGCCCCTTTAATCCCTTGAGATCACTGTCTTTCCTGGGACTTTTAAGGAGGTAACAGTGGCTAGGAGGAAGTGTCCATGAAGTCCCAACCCTCCCTGAATGTCAATATACAATGGTCCATGGGAAAGGGAAAGACATTTCTTCACGTACTGAAACCACTGGTAAGGAGCCCATGTTCCTGCAAATAATTATTACTCTGAACTCTGTCAGTGAATCCTAGGAAACAAGGTGGGAGACAGAAAAAAGAGAAGGTGGGTGGGGGGAGAAGGATAGAGGAAAGAAAGAAACAAAGAAAGACGAAGAAGAAGAAGGAAGGAAGAAAAGCCGAGGGAACTAGGTGTAGATGGGAAGAGGAAGTAGATCAATAAAAAGTGGAGGAGAGGAAGAGAGAACAACTGATATGATGAAAAAACACAGTACATATTTACACAATGTCACAATGGAGCTCACGATTATATAATCAACACATGCTAATAAAACGGTTTCTGTTTGGTCTAGCTCTAATGAAAAAATTAGCATAAATTATTTGAGTGTTGTTTAAATTACTTTTCAAGCCTGTAAAAAAAAATAGAAAACATAGAATATCTCTGACAGGCTACCTGGAAGACAGGCAGAAAGAAGAAGAAAATGTTCAAGACAAATACTATAGGAGCCGGAGGGAATGGAGGACACCAGGAGAACACAGCTCACTGAATGAACTCAGCAGAGCTCATAGGGGCTCACAGAGACTGGAACAACAAGCAAGTACCTGTACCAGTTCCTCTGCACATATGCTATGGGTGTTAGCTTGGTGTTTCTGTGGGACTCCTCACAGTGGGAGCAGGTGGATCTCTGACTCCCTTGCCTGCTCTTGAGACTCTCTGCCTTTTATTGGGTTGCCTTGTCCGGCCTCGGGTTTTTGCATTGTCTTGTCTTATTGTATCTTGTTTTGTCATATTTGGTTGTCTTTTGGAAGCCTGCTCTTTTCTGAAGACGTAACAGAGGAGAAGTGGATCTGGGGGAAAGGGAAGGAGCAGGGGAGCTGGGAGGAGTGGAGGGAGAGGAAACTGTGGTCTGGATATATTGCATGAAAGAAGAATCTATTTTTTAATAAACAGAAAAAATTATCTTAAAGTTTGCCACAAAGCCCCAATTTCAAATACGAAAATAAACATTCTTAATCTATTATTTAAAAATATTACAATGAATTCATCAGAATCAATCCCAGAGGTCATTAGGACAAATTAACTCTGGTTCGAGTCCAGGCAGGACATATGCTTTATATGATGCCAGTCTGTTAGCCTTTGCACATGCTAACCTCACCCACATAAAACAGCCAAATTGGTACGTGAGTATTTCTTCCCCAGCTCACCTTTCTATCCATCGTATAATTTCTCACAATTGTTCAATACTCTTCTGACATGTATAGCAATGATGATTTTAGAACATGGACAGTCTAAAGTTTGGACTGAGCACTTAAAACACAGTCAGTGATTTCTTTTTTACTGGGACAAAGAATGATTTTAAATGACTTTTTAAAATCCCTAAATGCTAAATGGTGAGCAGTTAATTACCTTCCTCCACAGATAATCTCTAATATGTAAAGCATCTAGTGTTAAAAACAGATATCCTTAGTTTACCAGAGTTATAATCTTTGGTTGAGTTCAACTGCTCTTAACACATCTTTTAAGCTTTTTAAATGTTATCAATCTTACCTCATTATAGATTTCATTTCTAGAGATAATATGAGCTAATTCTTGAATGTAATTAGTCTAGTTTGAAAAACAGCCTCTTGGAAATCTTGGAAAAAAAAAAACAAAACAGTTGGGCATGGCAACATGTCCTTGTCATTCCAGCAGCCAAGAGGTAGAGAGAGGTAGGTCCTGAGGCCTTGATGGCTAGCAAGACCAGCCTAATGTGGGAGGTCCAGGTTCAGTGAGAGGCCCCT
The DNA here is from genome assembly GCF_049852395.1 of Peromyscus maniculatus bairdii. Classification (NCBI taxonomy): domain Eukaryota; kingdom Metazoa; phylum Chordata; class Mammalia; order Rodentia; family Cricetidae; genus Peromyscus; species Peromyscus maniculatus. Next base: position 62,543,555 of record NC_134863.1, on the reverse strand, counting down.
GCCACCAAAGAATGGTATAGAGTGATAGCAGAAGACACATGACTTATATCTGGCCTCTGCATGCATGTCCACTTGAACATGAATATACACACAAACAAATGCATAGGATGCAAGCATAAAAAATAAGAAAAATAAAAAGACACTTCGAGATAAAGGGCAATTTTACCATCTAGTAGGATATCAGATCATGCATGTAACCTCTCTCTAGGGCCCTGTAAAAAAGTTATCAATGAACAAAACATAAGTGCCTGATAAATGCTCCCTAGCCCCACTCTTGGCCAACTTGTGGTTGGCCACTGCCTTAGCCAAAATACTTGGTAGTTACTTGAAAATGTTATTGTTATCATGAAAACAGTTAACACACGGAGGGCTTAGAACACCGTGTGGATACATGCAGCTGCAAGACTAAGCTTTTAACTATCATCATCTTCTTTTTCTTCCCCAAGAAACTGAGTTGAGAGATACCTGCTCCCAACTGGAATGAGGGGTTTACCATGAAAAGAGACCACAGGAACATCGACTATATAGCAAGTGGTCATTACACAACAGTGGTCAAGTTGTTGATGTTTCTACAACACCCATTTCTAAACTTGTAAATATTTGTTTGAAACTTTCAGAAAAAAAAGTTTTAAAATTCTTTTTCACAGTATCAAAACAGAGAACTGAATATAATTCTTTAAATACTTTCAACAGTTAATAAACATGACTTCATTTTTTATGATTTACTATAGATTTTTCCTGTTAATACTCATTTACTAGCTTACAAAATGTCTTCATTTCTAGCTACCACATCTGTTTCATAAATACATGCAAAAATACTGTTTTTTTAAATTTGATGATGAATCAGTATGAATTTCCTATCTTATCACCATTGTTATATACCAATTTTCTCCATTTTGGAGAGAAGGTCATTAAGGCACAGGATGTTTTAAAGGGAGACAAACATTCCATCCTACAGGGAAGTTCATTATTCTTAGGAAGTAAACTACTCAAAGACTTCAGGAAGTTCCTGAAACTGATCAGATTCACCAGGCTTCTCTCTCTCTAAGGATATGTGAGCAGTAAAGACTGCTGACAGAAATTCTCAGACAAGACAAGCTGCTTAGACCTGGCTCATATCAGCCAAATGTCTGGAAGAGGCTCAGACCAACTAAACTATCTGGAAAAGACACTTCCCAACCCACTGAGTTGCCTGTGGGCTGTTCACTAAGCTTCAGAGTTACAGCTTTCGTGAGCTGTCACCCTTGCTATGGTGGACTTTTGGTGAGGCATCTGTCTTTGAATCATTTCTGTTCTATAAATAATCTCTCACTCATACTCCTGTAAGGACCTCCAATAAAATTCACTGGTCTACCAAGTTAAACTTTGGAGGTATCCTAACTTTGGTCTTTCATCAGTTCCTTATCTGGGCTTAGTAGATTTGTTTTTTGTTTACTTCTTTCAAGGAATACTGTCAGACAACACATGCCTTAACTTAAGCCATTATATATAATATGTTCCAGGACCAACTACAGATATCATAATCCATAAAGGCCCTTGTTACAAATATGAAATCAGCAAATATTAGCACATAACCCATTTTAATGTCTGATGTATGACTAGTTTAGTCTATGCATGTGGGATTCACAGACATGGAGGGCTGGGTATACTTGACATTGTTTCGTCAAGTACTCCATAGGTTCTAAATAGTACTGGTTTATAATACATTAATTCTTATAAACATCAAGTTAACACGTAATTTTCATGAAAATTCAATTATTTCTTTAATCTCTGTGCTTGCAATTTCTACCATGACCACTAGCATGTCAGTCATTTAATTGTGACACAGTATGTTAGGAAAGAGATGCCCAGGGCACTGTATAATTGTCTGGCTCTCCCTACCCTCTAAAACCATTCAAGAAATAGTACTGAGTTGTGGGAAATTTATCTTAAAGAGAATACTAAAGCCAGCAAAGTCAGCAGTCAAGCAGTATGTGGTAGCTTTCAAATCAGCCCATCACCTTTGATAGTGCTTAGCTGTCGCAGTCCTTTTCCCTTTACTATCCACTAGACACACATCCTGGAATCCAAAATTACACCAGCATTTCCTTGGGCCATTTAAGATTCACACATTTTCATTTATTGTAGTTAATCTTGTAAGTCAGCAGCTTAATGAAGTATTGAGTTCTTCTATCATCTAGAACAGTATTTGTGACTACTTTGAATTTAACTTTTTCTTATTTCAAAAGTAATTTAGTTGTCTTAATGAACACAAAATTATTGCTTTAATATTTGGCATTAGTTTGTTTGTTTTTTTTTTTGATATATTTGCAAAATATCGTTAACTTAAATATAGTATTTGCAACGTGTGTGAAATAAAAAATATCACTTTTTATGAGGTTTATTTTAATATTGTTATATACCAAAAAGACAGTTTTAAGGACTCCAATTCATCACTATGAGAAAATTTCATTTATTAATCAGGACAGTTATGACTAACTCTCAAAGAAGTGAAGTAGGTCAATTCTATCCAGCCTAGCAGTTAAACTACTTCTACATCTCTCTCTTTAAGAACATGTGACTACTAAAAAAAAAAATAATACTTGAGACAAACACCATGTGAGGCCTTTTTCATTCTAAGGGATACATGCCAAAAGAGTTTGAAAAGATTCTTCTGTCATGTAGGAGCATAAGAAAATGTAATTTATATACCCCTGGTTTATGAGCATCATGGATCTAAACTTTGGCTCAGAATCTAGGTCATTGTGAAAAGAAATGACTAAAGAAGATCCAGAATACAGGTGCAGCTACAATTCAATTACATACTTTCCCTTCATGCAGGGTGTGTCTTTGTTCTCACAGCTGGAAGATGTGTACTTCAAATTTTCAACAAAGAAACACCACCACATTAAAGAACTCTAGGAATTCCTGCGACCTGAACTGTAGCAATAACCATGCTATCTTCAATTGCCTTGCATAAGGATATTATGTACTTTCATCTCCCGCTTGTCAGTTCCCGACACATTTGGCAAAGCACATTAACAGGAGAAATGAAAACAATCATTTGAATACAAAGCTTAGGAAAGGAAACCACATGAAATATCGGATAACCAACAACTCCTAAGAATGTCTTTTCAGATTTTGAAAAGAAGAAGCAGAAATACAGTCATGCATTCTACTGATAATCTAGTCTTTGCTTTCATCATTCAATTTACTTTTGCCTAAAGGAAGACAAGAAAACAAAAACAGGTATGATCTAAATAAGAACAGAGATTTCAAAACCAAACTGCTGATTTTTAGCCTACTCATTTCTCTCTGTGGAAAAAGGTTCATTTTACTTCGAGTCTTTTAACAGTTCAATGGTCATAATTTATACAAAACGCACAGATGGTCTTGGAGTGGTAAACTTTCAGATGTTAATACTTCCTGGCATATGGAACACTACTGTGGATCAGCATTTTGGCAGCATTTAAGTGATTTTAAAATTATTTATACATTAATACCTTGGAATCATTTCACAGTCATAGGTTATTACATCTTTAAATTGTCTGATTCCTGATTAGAAGTAGTTTTTATATTGATTCTAGACTGCTGAAAGTATTGAGTGCCTGGTGCTTTTGAATTAGAAGATGGCATCCCCTTGGGCATTGAAAATAAATATGATTCTCTAATAAATTAAAGACTGGCAGAAACCATAAAATTGTGTAATACAAAATATGATGCAGGAAGAGTTTCCAATATTTTTCTAAAAAACAAACAAACAAACCAAATTTACTAGAGCAGGTTTAAACTAGGAATGTTATAAAAATGAACACATATGTATTGATATAAACTTAAAAATTAACTGGCACATTGTATTTTTTATCTACCATATTGAGATATAACCTATGAAGGGTCCTGTCTGGTCTAAGCCCATTTTGGTATTTTTAATAAACTACCCTCCCCGACCTCCCCTGAAATGTTACTTGTCAGGGTCATCTTTGATGGACACCAGGTTCTGATATCTAGTGGTCCACCCATAGTCCTCATGTTCCTTGATCTACCAGCTGCAACTGATTCCTCCCCAGATCCTCTTTAAAACACTGGACAACCCACGGGCTTTGCTTTCTTTTCCACTTTCGGTTTCTGTTGCTCCTTCCTTTGCTTTTCTCCTTGAGAGCTAAACCCCGCATCTCTTCCTTTCTGTAGAGACTCATTCCCTAAACGCTGTCACTTTTCAGCACTGAAATAACAGGTAGACCCTGGTGAGTCTCATACATGTCAGGATAGACTCCTTTGTGTTAGGCAAACTGCAGGACTTATATCAGCCATAATCCAATCTACATCCATCCTCTAGGCTGCTCATGGGCCCAGAGTTGAGGAGTGTAGAGTTCTGTGGCTCATAATTCAGGCCTACAGCCATGTGCATATTCCATGGACTAAATTGGCCCATATAGAGGTTGTCTAGTGGTAAAGACCATGTACCTGAGGCTCACTTACTCACTGGTATTTAATAATGTTTTGGTGTTTGCACTCCAAATACACGCAGCTGAAGTAGTCCAGGAGAGCTGCCTGAGAAGCACCATCAGTCTTCCATCTGCTCACAGGGAGGGATCAACTGCATAGTAATGAGTACTTGGATGCTCAGCACAACTTAACTTATTCTCCAGGCTCAACCTCAAGTCTCAGTTTCTGACTCATACACCCAACTGCCTATTTCATATATACTTAGATCTTTTATGAGCATTTGAAAATTACCATGTCTAAACCTCAGCTCCTGACACATCCCACCCCAATCATCTACATTCAATGCACTGTAGTTAATGGCACCCACACATTCTGACTTTCTCGTGCCAACCCATAAAAGTATGCCTTGACTCTTCTTCACATCTTACAGGCCATATCCACCAAGTCTCAAATTTTGGGGGGTACCACGTTATAATATATTAAGGATCTAATTACATTCCAGCCCCTTGGCTCCTAATGGACTGATTCAACCCATCATTTATCTCATGTCCGGAGTACTGTGATACCTCCCGATTAGTCCATCTACTTCTGAGAAGGCCACCATTCACACCTCCTGATCTCACAGTGACAAATGTCTCCTAACTTGACATTTAGGAAACAAAATACTTGCACTATCCATAAGGTCCCACATAACTAGGCCCATTTGCTGTGTGCAGACATTATCTTCTATGACTCTCCCTTGCTTGCTCGAGTCAGCCCATACTTCTTCTTTGCTCCTAAGTGAAAATGTCAGTTGTTTATCACCTTTAGGTGGTCTAGAATCAACTGCTTTGTCTGATCAAATTACACATTTCCTAAATATCTGACCATTTTTCTGCTCACTCCTCCCCATATTTTTATTGAGGAATTCTCTTGATCATTCTTTTAATATTGCAGAATTACTCAATCTCTAATGAATCCTTCTCTACCTTGATCTATTTTATTCTTTAAATAACATTGTACAATTTTCAAACTATATACTACAATTATTTAGTTGGTTTTGTCCAGAGCAACCTCACCACAATTTACTTAACTCTTGGTATTGAGAATTTTGTCTTTCATTTGTATCAAATACAAATAGGTGCTCAGGAGGAACTTGAGAAAGTCAAATGTAATAACCATTTAAGTGTGTCTGAATTATTAAGGCAGGGAAATGGGAAGTATAGAGAGTATGCACTAATGTGATCTGGAGTATGATATAAGGGTAAATGTTTTTATGTTAATGCTACACAGAACCCAAAGTAATCATTGCCACTAGCTAGGGAAGTATTTATTCTCAGTCTCTATTCCCTGTGCTCTTGACTTCATGTCCCCAAGCAAACTCGTTACAAAGAATTTTCACTGTTTGTGACTTTTCAGTGCCTCTTAGAAGCTGATAAAGCTGAATTATCTTTTTCCAGCTTCAAGACTTCTAAGAAAATTTGAGACACTCATTTGAAGTCAGATCAATGATGAAAAAAACAGAAACAAAAAGAAAAAAACATTTTATTTCCTTCCCTAAACCTGGGTCCCGATGCTCCTTTTCTTGTTTTCTGCCTGCTGAACTATCATGCTACTTGGTTAACTGGTTGTTCAAGACTAGGGCAAGCTTTTCGTAGATGCTTGTGATGTGTGTTATGACTTCTTTGATAAATTAGCAGAAATCATTGTCTTACACACACACTCTCCTGGGCCACAACAGAAGACATCAGCATATGTGGAACAAGGGAATAAGAAGAGGGGTACGGCACAACCATAGAATCCATATGAGCGTGTTTGATGACGGTGTTCGGTGAACACCTCACAGGACAAAATACATGAAAGAGCCACATGGAATCATGGCTTCAAAAAGCACAGCATATACTTTTCTACTTCCATTGTGGATTTAAAATCTAATCTGTAACCATGGAATTTTATTTTCTAATGAGGCACAGTCATCATTTGCTTAGTAAGAGAGAGGTTTTACTATTCAGAAGCAATACTAAACTACACAGAGTAGAAAAGCGAATCAAAAAGGAGAATGGGGTAAAGCAAGCCCTTGAAGTAAACCAGGAGATCTTCCAAAAATACCTTCTGTAAATTATTTTTGTAATAATGTTAACTGTAATATGTGGAGATGTTCTAAGCCTCGAGTAATCGTAATAATTGAATCTACATAAAAGTGTGAACTCTTACACTTTAGAATTGGAAATATGTTCCCTGCCTTTTATTAACCTTTAAAAACCATACGTTTTCATCACTTATTTTTACGTCTACATAAGGAAAATTGAAATATATTTCCTTTAAAAGAACTGAAAAAGAGAACTAATGCATGGCTTTATCGCCGAGAACTGATTTCTATGTCCTCTTTTGCTTGGGTAAAGATGCGCACAGTTATCTGGCAGATGTTCCCTGCCACTGGATTCAGTACTCACAGTGATTCTTTCATCTTTATCATCCAGGGGTGAGCCATCCTTTTTCCAGGAGATGGTGGGCTCTGGGTGGCCCCGAGGAGGCTGGCATTCCATTACTGCAGGCTCACCTACAGCCACCATCACATCTGAAGGGTTTTGTCTGAAGTCATCCCGTAGTACTGTAGGGACAAGATTAAATCATCACACTCAATGATGAAATATGCAGTCCTTATCTCTGAGCTTCAGCCAAAGTGACATTTATTAGAATATACTTCCGCTAATAGCTATCTCAGTACAGCTTGAAGAACCCATATCTATTACAGGCATTTGCCGATTAGAAAAGGTACTTGTCCGTTAAGCATACTCAGAAAGGATTATTTCATATTCTTCACAGGCCAGCAAGCAGGTGCACTCTGCTGCTTCTTGCCCTCACAGTTAGCACTTCATTTGAATTTCATGTCTTTTCTGCCCACTGCCTACATTTCTCTCATCCACACACTAATGACGATAACTGAATCCTCCTTTAGCTACAAGAAACGTCAGGATAATGCTTTCTATCTACTACTACATCAATTGCATAACACAAACAAAAATATGAATGAAGACACTTAACAGCATATATTTAATTGATTTTTTCTAGGTATTTAAATCATTGTAGATAACTGTATTATCAAGGTAATTTAAATATAGACACTATGAAAACTTTACACACATTTGCCAACTGCTTCAAAATCAGGGCACCTTTACATTGTCCCCTGGGTTAGGAGGAGCTAGAATCCATGTTATAATTAGCAATGGCATCAGAATTTATGTCCAAAAGTTATTTTTGTTAGGCAGTATTTTATTAAATCCATAAACCTATTTAGAATGAAATACACTATTCATCTCTTTTATATCGTGAGCTCTAAATTTTAATGGAATAAACAAACTACTAATGTCATCTCAACTGGACAGGAATACACTACTCTATACTGTAAAATAAGCAGCATTATTTACTTAGTGACTAGAAGGAGGGAATGTGGGAAATTAAGCAAATAATGTGCTCTAAAAACAGTTCCTATGGGAAAATTGTTCTTAATACCTTGATAACATCAAGAGGTCATGAATTAAATCACAACCCTGTTCTTTGCTAGATAATTCTGAGCAGATTATTCAAACCCTACATTTTTAAATACAAAGCAAGGAAGAAGACATATTTATTCATCAACACAATATCTAATAAACGGTTAACTTGTCCATACTCATTTTCCTTTATCCTGTGTAGAATAAGATGTGAACCATCTTATAAAGCAATTTAAAAGAACACTTAAAATGTTTATTTTTAAGTTAAGTACAGAAATCTGGAGTGAATAGTGTTTATCTCTAAAAACTACTGGATTGAATTTTAAAACTACAGTTGTATATTGGAATGGATTTATTTTCATCCATGTGGCTTTTTAAAATGCTTTAATAGATGAAGCACTGTGATACTGAAAACCATGAGTCAAAATAAAATCACCCCTAAATTTAGCTCTCCTAGCCTCAAATAAACTTACTGGCTCCCAGTTGTTTACGTTTTTTTCCTTTCATTTCTTTTTCTTTCCCTTCCTCTGTGCTAACCATGTTCATGTAACTCAGTAAGCCACGAGACTCATGCAAAACTGGGTTTCTCCTGCAAGCTGAAACATCTTTGATGTAGTAACAGCATGCCAGCCTGGGAAAAACGCAGCTTCAAGGAAGAGGCTTCTAGCCTGTCTTTGGAAAGAACAGTGAATGACAAGGAAAAGGAAGTATGACTGGCCCAAACTGTTCCAACAGCCACTTTTACACTACACCCTCTTAAAACAACACAGATACAAAGTGCATCTTGTTGAGCCCGGATGTCTTTATTACCTCATTAAAAAAAATAAATAAACAGACCTCGAAGGCTTTCACCAGTTATAAGTTATATTGTTATTAGGTGTTGAGAATGAACAACACACAAAATGTAAAGTTTATAGAAAAAACAAATTAACTGGTCTTAACAGGCAGCAAACTCCCATACTGGATCATGTTACTAGTCAGTGACAACACCTTGAATTGTTTTTTTTAAATATGAATATTATTTTTATTTTTTATTAAGAAATTTTTTTTATTAATTTTACATACCAACCACAGAACCCCCTCTCATCCCTCCTCCCACTCCCCTCCAAAATGTTTTAACACCCCCAAAACACCCAAAAGTAAAATATCTTGCAAATGAAAGTAACTATGTTTTCCATTTTTTTTCTAAGTGGTAGACTTAAAATAATCTTGGTCATACTTTATCTTATTTATAAATTAAGATCATAATCTCCAATAAGCCAACAAATAGTAAAAAGTCTTATGAAAATGCCAAAGGTTTAAGATCAGTCAAGCTGTATTTTCCATTTATCATATTATTCAGGCTTGTTTTTATAGTGTAGAATAGAAAGCTAATAAAGTATAATCCATTAAAGATTGTTGCTTAGATAATGCTCATGTAACTATTTTTGCAGCTGTAAATTATAAAAATCCAGCATGCTTATGGCTATGCGCAATGTTTCATAAAAGCATGAGTTTAAGACTCTTTACTCATCTACAAAAAATAATATTTCTTACCCATATTTGTCTTGAAATTTTCCTTTTGAGGATATTATCTGTCATATTATTAAATGACATTGTTTTTAAATTGTACAATTTCAAAAACTTGTGTATAGCTGGGTGCTGGTGGTGTATTCCTTTAATACCAACACTTTGGAGGCAGAGGCAGGTGGATCTCTGTGAGTTCAAGGCTAGCCTGGTCTACAGGGCAAGTTCCAGGACAGCCAAGGCTGTACTGAAAAACTAAAAAACCCAAACCAAAACCCAAAGCAAAAATCCTGTGTGCATATGTAAGTAATTAAAAATTACCCTCAGTGCTGTTGAGAACTTGACAATGTGCACTCCAAAGCTCTTATCTTAGAAATTAACAAATTAAGGGTTAGGGAAGAAGGCTTATTGGGTAAAGTTGCTTGCAGATAGGCCTGATGACCTGAGTTCAATCTCTAGAATATAGGTGAAATGAGAGAAGTAACTCTCACAGTTGTCCTCTGCACACACACACACACACACACACACACACACACACACACACACACACACACACACGGGGGTGTTGAGGCAGGAGAGAGCCCTTGTTTCTCTTGCAGAGGACCCAGGGTAAGTTCCCAGAACCCACACAATGACTCACAACCATCTGTAAATCCAGTTCCAGGGGGATCTAAAGCCCTTTCCAGGCCTTTCTGGCCTCTGCGGGACCAATGACACAGGTGGTCCACAGACATACATTCAGGTAAAACACCCACAGACACACTAAAAGTAATATCACATCACATCAAAATCTCAAATGAGAATCTAACGAATCAGAGCTTCTCAAGGGAGAGGCACATGACACAAAACCAATAAAAAAACATAATACAATGGTAATCTTAGCAATGTAGGACACTTAAGACGAGTCCAATGCTCAATATCAGCTCTTTGAATCATTTAATCCTCCTAACAAACTAAGGATAAAGTGAGATTACCAGTGTTATAACACAAATGGACACTGTGTAAAGAACCAGGGCCAGCCAAGCTTCAATCAGATCTCCAGCCACAAAGGGAGCTTCCCACCAAGTGGCTTGTCTATCAGTCTTGTTTTTAACACTCTCTGCAGTTACAAAGACTTAAGTATCATAGTGTAACTAGTCTTCCAGCCTCCTTCCAAAGGAACAGAAGTTCGCAGAGAAATTTCCCTCCTGACAGTCATATGGCTATCCTCTTAACATGCTGTACTCTGCTTTCTCAGATCTTCCCATGTTTGGAAGGGACCTCTTCACATTTTGAGCAGCACATTGAAATTCAGAATTCATTATCCAGAATACATATGATGTGTTACTTCTCATCAACAGTTTATTTCAACCACAACCCAACTGAACAGGCTGTACAATAATAGGCATTTTAATTAAACATGGGCATTTTAATTAGAATTCAGTATCCTGGGGAAAACAAAAGAAGATAGTATAGAGTCTTGGGATCTATTTTTCTACACAAAAGGCAATCTTATCAATGAAGCTTGGCAGCAAGCAGTAAAGTCGTGTTTATAAGTAGAGAAAAAATAAAGTCTGTAAAAAGTGGAGGAGAAAATAAGTTAGAAAGCATATACCTAGTTATAAATTTGTAGTTCCTAAGTAATATATGCCTGTGCTAAGTAAATCATTCTACTTCTTTTCAAAATTATTAAACAATGTTCAACTTGAGGAAGAATATAAATGACTCACTTTTACAATACATCGTGATTCCCCAGGTGAATATCAACTTACAGGCTTTCATTAAAAGTTGTTATTCAATATCAAAAATTAACTCTTTGATATAAGACATATGCACCAATTACAAATGTTGTGCCCGGTAACCTTGCTAAACAGATTTTCTATTTTCCTAATACAAGATAAAAATATATTCAAACAGTCTTGGGTTAGGGAGTTGGCTCAGGTAATAATACACTTACTCTACTCTAAAAGCATTAGGATATGAATTTGATCCCCAGTATCCACATAAAAATGTGTGGTGGTATATGTTTATAATCTCATCACTAGCAGGTAGAGATGGGCAGACTCCTGAGACTCAATGGCTAGCCAGCCACCCTAACATAATGAGTGAGTTCCACGCCAGTGAGAAACTCTGTCTCCAAAACCAAGGTGAATGGCTCATGAAGAGTAGCACTAGGGATGGCCTTTGACCTCCAGAAGCATAGGCACCCACCTACATGCAGCCTCTCACAAATGAGAAACACACACACACACACACACACACACACACACACACACACACACACACACACACCAAAAAAGAAATCCTTGTCAGAAATAGAAACTGAATAGGATTTGCTGTAGGTTATTTTGAATCAACAGATATATTTTGGGAGCTGTACAGGAATGTACAGGAATATCTAAACAATTTGTCATCTGAACTTTTAGTTAGGAAGTGATATTTATAGGGGACAAAGAGTTTTAACTATCTCAAGATATCCTGAAATAAATTATCAGATTTTAACTTTAGAGAGTTCATATGCACAAGAAGATAGCACATTAAGTATGAAAACTAAAATGACGGAATATAAAATAATATTCCACCACGTGTTGTTCATCTTAAGACACCACCTTGAAATGTCATTAAAAAAGCAAATATTATTTTCAAATATCAGTTCTGTACAGAGCTCTACATTCAGAGTAATGGTTTCTAAAACACTTTACTTTTTAACTTGACACTGAATCTATTTGTGGGTATTCTTCCACATCTATGCCATCTTCTACAAGTGTCTTTTTAATTTAAATTTTTTAATTCATTTTACATACCAACCACAGATCTCCCTCTCATCCCTTCTCCCGCTCCACAACCCTAGTCTCCCCCACAACTCCCCTTTCCTCCCTCCCCATGGAGAGCCAGCAAAGCCTGGTATATTCAGTTGAGGTAGGACCACAGCCAAGCACCAGGCTGAGCTCCAAGAGTCCAGTCAAGGAGAGGGAAGAGGGATTCTATGAGCAAGAGAGGAGGTCAAGATCATGATGGGGAAACCTACTGAGACATCTAAACCAAGCTCCTGGGAACTCACGAACTATAGACCAACAGCTGTGGAGCCTGCATGGGACCAAACTAGCCCTCTGCCTACGGGAGACAGTTGTGTAGCTTTGTCTGTTTGAGAGGCCCCTGGCAGTGGGATTAGGATCTATCCCTGGTGTATGAGCTGGCTTTCTGGAGCCCATTCCCTATGGTGGGTCGCCTTGCTCACCCTTAATGCAGGGGGCGGTGCTTGGTTCTACAAGTGGTTTTAATGCATGCCACTTTATTTTAGAACGTAGTTTTGTTTCGGTTAAGACTCTAGGGGGGATAAACCACGCTGGAAGCAGCACTGACGTCTTAACTGCTGGAGCTTCTGAGATTTCACAAGCTGCTGAATCTCCACCCTAGGAAAGAAGGACACTTTTTACTTAAAAATTATGTATTCCTAAAGTTATCTGGTGCTGGTAGATGCCATGTCTCAGTTAATCTTAGGGAAGTTATGTGCAAACTACTGCAAACAGAAAGAGATGCTATTACTCGAATCAAAGTAACCAACGGTAACCTGTTACTTTAAGGTTTACAGGAGGAGCAAGCAAAGTTAACACATATGGATGTCCCCATGGCCTGGTACTGCCGGGCTGCAGCACTGGGAGCCATATTGTTCTTGGCCTCCACCTTTCTTCCTGTCATGGTACAGAAGAAAAACCCTAAGACCTTTTTACATGTCAGGCAAGAATGAACTTCCCGACTGGACCCAATTTGGATCCGTATTTCCATGTTGCAGAAGCGCGGACAACACTGTGAAGCTTCCTGCTCTGCGGTTCAGGATACTCGCCAGCACTTACAACAATGGCGCCGATTCATGGAGTCAAATGAAAGGTAAGTTTGGCACGCTAGGTTGAAGTGCACATCTGTAATGCATTCCAGAGAAAAGTGGACATTCATAAGAATCGACGTTTAAAAAGCTAAAACCCAGCAGATTTGAATGTCTGAGACAACATAAAAATACGCATGACCAAAGAGGAAAAGTCAAGTGACTAACTCCTGTCTGCTATATTAAAAATGTCAGTAATCCACTAGATGTGTGCACATTACAGACTTGAATATAAAGTTTGAGTGAAATTAATTAACTACTGAAAAATGCATCATTTCTGGAGCAGAATTTTATTGGCCCATGACACATACAAGTTACAAAACGGAAGTCACAAATTTCAGAATTCCCAGGGTCTCTTGCAGGACGACTTCATGACTGTGATAAGCGTACTCACAATGACTCAGTTATTTCCACCCCAAACAGAGCTTTTTGCACTCTATCTTGATAGGGTTATTATGAAAACTAATTATTTAATGTTTATACAGGACTTGCCATTTTTATGGGGCATTACATCTACAAAGAAGTATTGCTATTAGTCACTATGTAAGAAATTGCCAAATTTCTCAGCTGCCAGTACAAATGGGAAAGAGGACAAAGAATGCCATTGATGGGGGCCTCTAAGTGCCAGAATGAAAGTCACACGCAGGAATACCCTGGCAGGGTTAAAATAACACAGACAAAATGAGGATATCTAAGCTATGGGACCCTGATTAGAACAAGACAGGCAGGCATTCTTTCTTTCATAAAATCAACTTTATATTTAGTACCCTTCGCTCAGAGAGTCCTCCAGTAAAAGAATATTCTTGTGTATTTACTGCCTGCCTCTGTCTGAAGGTCAACTCCTCGAGAACAAGGAATCTGTCATCACCACTTCCATATCACCACTGCTCGGAATAACGCGGAAGATACGGTATACACCAGCCAGTGTTTACAATGCATGTTTTGTGCATTAGATATGAGATAGGAAATGGTGAAGTCAAACTGCATTAGTCTTAGTCTCTTGAGGCTTGAACTGAAGGAAGGTAGACAGACAATATTATAGGTAAATGCTACACATACAGAGAGGGAAATACATTGTGATAAATAGACAATTATTATTGTACATATTTATAAATGAATGTATATGCATATATATGTAAATATACAATTAATTAATTAATATGCCTTATTGCATATGCTACATTATATAACATATTGCATATATGCTATTTTTGTGATACACGTAGGAAGGAAAGGGTCAAAAGCCATGTGAAAGATGCTATACAGAGTCTCTGAGGAAGGAAGGGGTAGGGTAGGCTAAAGTCTGAAAAATGAGCAAGAATTAGCCTAAGGAAGCACACCGCAGGATGAGGAAATAATCTGCGTGGAAGAGGAAATCTGGCACTCTGAAGGAATTCTAAGAGACGTAACTTAGGTCTGACAGGGAGAGCGGGGGCAGTTTGGTGTGCACAGCACCCAACAGAAGAACTAGTTTCCACTTCATGTCCCACAGGGACTCTCAAGACCCGATCACAGTAGTTTGGGGACATATCTATCATAATGAAATGCTCATTCTGGCTGCTCTGTGAAGGAACATGGGATGGAAATAAGAATGGAAGTGGACAAAAAAAAAATTAAAAGGCCGTTGTATTTAACTAAGAGGGAAAAAAGTCAGTGGTCTGTGATATGATGTTACTATCAGGCTTGGCTCAAGGAAGGGGCACATTAGAGGTGCATTTGTAGATAAAAATGAAACTGACTTCATGAGGGGTGAAAGTAGACAGAAATATGCCAAAATTGATACCCACATTTCTTGTGTAATGGCACATTCCTTTTTAATGTACAGGAGAGGAGAATACATTAACGATGCACAGGTAAATTCTTTATGGGGAAAAGCAGAAATACAGAAATGCTTTTTTTTTTGACAAAGAAAGAACATAGGGATAATAAAAAATCATTTAGTTGATTAAAATATTACAGTTTTGGATTCTGCTCCTTACTATTTAACGCAGATTGAGTTTTACTCACTAAGACTGTGTTGTAATATTCCAAATCCCAGTTGCTAAGTGACAATATCCCTCAATCAATTAAAACATATTATGATTTTTAAATGATTGATTTTTAATTTAATTTCAGGCACATCATATATCTTCTATGACTTAACTACTTGAGAGTTGCCACTAGAAAACAATTACAATGTAATAGGAATATCATCTTCCATCCATGGTACACATTCCAAATGCTACCACTGTTTAAGGGAGTTTGCAAGTGCTGATGTACTGAGTGGCTGGCCACAGTAGACTAGCAGAAGGGTTTTTGATCATTCAGAGAGACGGTATGACTTACGGGAGGTTCATTTTCTCCAGCTCCCATACAGCAGTACAGCACACAGCCAGTACATACTACACCAAATTTGAGATTTTTGTTAGTCACCACAAATTGAACAGTTAGCATTAATATTGACTGGCCTTCTAGGAAATGTCCAGAGTCGAGACTGTACCCCTATGGGTTAACAAGAATTCTACTTGTGTGTCATTTTCAAGTATACTCATCTGAGGAAGTACTGCCACTTGAAAATACGGTGTGGAGAAGTATGAGTTCTGCTACCTCACATAGAGCCTTTATGTCGTTCTGTACAACTATAGCTTAGGTACTCCTAAAGTCATGCAATCTAAGCATGAAGTCCCTAGTTTCCACTCCCACCCCACATCACACACAAAGCCAGGCAGTGAAGGGCTCAAGGTTTTTCTATGAGTCACTAGACATGTATAGCATTCGCCCCCAGCAATAACTGTTTCCATACTCATTATTACAAGGGCTTGTATATTTTACAAACTGCCTGTAAAAGACCAGAATACCTTCTAATCAGAATATTTGATGGGAAACAATGGCTGTTGAAGGAAGAAAGAAAGAAAGAAAGAAAGAAAGAAAGAAAGAAAGAAAGAAAGAAAGAAAGAAAGAAAGAAAGAAAGAAAGAAAGAAAGAAAGAGAAGGAGGGAGGGAAGGAATATACACATAGAGTTTCTTCATTTCTGAAGCCTAGGAGAAAAACTAAAATGAGATTTCAAATATTCCTAGTGAGTAAGGGATGGGAATGCCTAGAAATGGTTACAGTCTCAAGGGGGAAAAATCCTCACAGTTTAAAATGATCTTGTTAAAACCGCCCTGGCAATTGTGAAGCACCAGAGAAAACAGCAATTGGATTTAAAAAAAAAAAAAAAAAAGAACCTCCAGTGTATCTTTGTGCAACATAATTAAGGTTGCCAATTATAACAGCTCTCCCCAAACCCAAAGGAATATTTTCAATGATAGAGAAAACCCAAGTCTAAATAGCACACAGAGGGACACATCTAAACAAAAAGGTCTTTAATTGGTGACAATCTGCCCTAAATCACTATTACCATTTTCGAGCATAATAACTTTCAGATCCGCTCATTCCTTGGATCTTCCCCTATCGCAGGCTGTCGAGGGCTTCAGAATAATAATGTTGAGCACCTAACAGGGCTTTCAATCTCCAAGGACTGTAACAAGTGTGCAATTGTGTAGCTGTGCGAGCTGCCTTTTCCTAAGACTGCAGATCTCTTGGGAGAGAGAACATTCAGCCTCCAGCTCTCTGGCCAACAGGGTTTCAGGCCTTTTTTTTTTTTTTTTTTTTTTTTTGCTGAGAACTGCAAACACACTAACAAGCTCCGAGTAAAAGTAAAGGGATTAAATTAGCTGAAAGGCATCATCTTATAAATCATCTTAATGATGCTAACTTTATCAATAATTCTACTTCAAGTGATAGGCAGCTTAGTCCTCCTCAGGAAGTATTAGATGCAAAAGAAAAATATCAAATATGGTAAGAAAATAACTACACATAAGATGGTCAAAACATCTCATGCTATGAACCACTCTTAAATGTTTAGTGTAAGTATCTAATTTTTTTAAATCACATATTGGAAATGAAACATGTATGATCCAGGGAAATTCCATGTTGCAACCTGTGTTATTTGCAACAACTCCCCACAAGAACCTCAGTATGAGTCTCAATTGAGTTTACTGAGGGCACATCACACATACTCAACAACCGGGATGCCTTGGAGTCCTGCCTGTTCAGCCTGTGAGGCAGGACAGAACAGTGTGCCTCTTTCTGGAAGGCCCCTGGCTCACACAGAAGGAGTCACAAGTTGGCAGAGGAAGGTGTGATGGTTATATAGACTGCTTGACAAAAGGTCCCGATGATGCCCTTCTTCTTGGATAGCTTGGCAAATGGGCCTCCCGATGCTTCCAAAGCCCTAGATGAGCACCATGTTCACGGACGTCAATTTTGTTTCAGTTCATCACTAAATCAAACTGGATTATATTGTGGATGGCAAGCAGATAAGTTTCTGGGGTCTTGTTAAAGTGACATGGGGAAAAGTGAGGTAGGGCTGAAGAGATGTCTCAGCCCTGAAGAGCACTTGGGGCTCTCCTAGAGGACTTGAGTTTACAATAGCCTGTTAGTCCAGCTCCAGGGAACCTGCCATCTTCTGGCCTTAGTGAACACTGTACCACACGGCCACACAGATGTATACACCCCCAGTAGCCTCCCCCAAAACATACTTTAAAAAATTCTGCCATGTGTTTGGTAATTACCACAGTTTATGTGGTAAAGACCAATATAAAGAGCTCAAACCTAAAATCTCACCAAAGATGGCTTCCAATGCAACAAAGGAAATAAAAAACATGGCTCATTAAAAAAAGAAAAAACAGAGAAAGAAAAAGAATAGATGCAAATCTAGTCAAAATTGTCCTTCATAAGATCTATTTTGTAACATCAGCATTGAGTTACAAGTAAATTAATAAAGCTAGAGCTAAACAGACGACTGACTCAGTCTGTGAAGTGTCTGGCATGTAAGCCTGAGGACGTGAGTTCAGATCCCCTAAACTCATGTAAAGGCTGAGTACAGCAGTGTACATCTTTAACACCAGGGCTAAGGACGCTGAAACAGACAGACACCTGGCACTTCCCAAAAACCTAAGCAAGCCTGTGAGTTCCAGGTTCAGAGTCAGACAGACCCTGATGCAAAGAGGAAGCAAGAGACTGACTAAAGAAGAAGACATCCCACATGGATCTCTAGCCGCCAAGCATACCCACACACCCACAGTCTTATAAACATGACCACTCACCCCCACACCACACCCACACACACCCCACAAAGTTAGGCAATCCTTACAAACAAGCCCAGTGAACCACTGTGATTCACGATTCACCCGATTCATCCTGTACTTCATACAATTCAGTTATGTGCTTGGGCCTTTCTATGTCTGGGCTTACATCCAAATATTTGACCAACTGCAGAGTGAAAATATTTTTAAATTGCATTTAGACTAAATATATACATAGACTTTCTCAAGTTATTCCCAAACAACACAGCATAAACAATTTACATAGCATTACAATAGGTATTAGAAGTAACCTAGAGATGATTTAAACCATACCATGGGCATGTGGAGGTTACATGCAAATGCTCTGCCATGTTACACAAGGCACTTCAGCATCATTGGGTGCTGGTGTGTGTGTGGGTGTGTGTGTGTGTGTGTGTGTGTGTGTGTGTGTGTGTGTGTGGTGTGTCCCTGAAACTAACATTTCTGGCAGACATTGAGAGCCAACTGAATACATATGTACAGTTGAATTTGTCAATTTTACTCTTCACTTCTTCATATAGATTCCCTGTTCTACACTCCACCCACTATTACTCCCCTTCACGGTCTATGTACACAGAAAGGTTTGTATGTGGGGTTTATTGCGCCTCTTCAGTCAGTTTCCCGGAATACCAAAAAACTGTGGAACACCTTTACTTTCCTACCTTTACTGCCTTGAAGCTTTGTTCACCTCTGAGAGTGCATCACAGAAAGATCTAGAAGTCCACACAACTTCTTTTTTTAGGCAAAAGAAGTAGAAACATAAAAGCCAAGATGGAAGGAGTAATTTCACAGCGAGGGCATTCTCAGGATGCTTGCTACATGAACAATACGGGTGAAAGTGAGAATCTAGAACACATAAAACCACCGTGAGGGCTCACCATGGATTTCTATGGGGATTGGAGGTGGACCAGTGCCCTAAACAAGATTCTCCTTCCTGGACCATGGTGGAGCACACCTTTAATCCCAGCACTCCCACTCTGTGAGTTCGAGGCCAGCCTGGTCTACAGAGTGAGTTCCAGGACAGCCCTGGCTACACAGAGAAACCCTGTCTAGAAAAGCAACCAAGAAGAAGCAAATAAACAAACAAAACCAAAAAGACCCCCGCCCCTCTACGCTAGCCACATGCTTTCCTCATAGCCCTGCCTCAGTATAAAAGAAGGCACAACCTCAAAGCCTGCCTGGCTTTTGTAAATGAGCCACATCAAGAATGATAAAACCATTAGCAACTCGAGGTGCAGAAACAATACAAAGGAGGCTATGAGTTTAGCTGCTCTGAAGGATCACTGTGGATTAGCCTCTCCTTTAACAGACCCCAGTTGGGGTGGTAACATCGTTTGTAATTTTAACAACTGTAGATGGTTTTAGTTTTCAAGTAGCAGCTGCGACTTTCTTGACAATTAAAAATAAAAAATCCTTTGATTTTGAAAGACGGTTCTGTTTTTATTGCATTGTTTGTAGCTGGTCAATAATGTTTGTCATATATTTTGCCTACATGTTAAATATGGTGATACACATGTTTTATGTGTAGTTTTCATTTGCTTTTTTGAAACATGTGTAGTGAGTTCCTCCTCTGCAGCAGCAAATCTTGTAAGACAATAAAAATGAAAAAACCAATCATTTCATACATCACTTTATTAACTATTAGAAGAAAATCCAAAACAACTGGGTTTTGATTGTATCAAATTTTCTTAGCTGTAATTGTTAATAATTAGAAAAGAAAGCATATTGGTAACACCATATTTGACATATTCATTAAGGTTTTAATTCTAAACACAATATTTCAGCTTCTTATGGACACAATTTCAAATTGTATAATTTGAGATTTTTGAAATAAATGTGATATCAAAGTTAATTTAATGCATGTAGCCTTCATAATACAAACTGAATTGTAACAAACCCAACTACCTTAAAAATCAGTATGACTAAAATCACATTTATTTTGAAACATGACAATTTTTGTTATTATTATTAATAATAAAGTATTTGGTAAAGTAATTATAAAGCAATTTTTCTACATCTAAATAGGTTTCGTGGTCCCTTTAGTAGATCTGGTAGGAAACTAAATAAACGTCCTAATTTAAATGCCTGGTTAGAGTCAGGTGTGATGGTACAGCCTTTAATCCCAGCACTCAGGAGGCATATACAGGAAGAACTGAGTTTGAATTCAGCCAGAGCTTCAAAGAGAAACCCTACCTTGAACAACCAAAATAATAAATAAATAAATAAATAAATAAATAAATAAATAAATAAATAAATAAATAAAAATGAAAGATGATAATGATGACATGATAATCTTGACTTATAGACTTCAAGGAGAAATTCCATGGTCTTAATGAGCAAAAAGTTGAGTCATCTAAAAAATTGTAGGTTAAAAAAAATCATGCTTACAACACAGAATGCTTTCTGACCTAAATACCAAAAGCCAGGAAATAATAAAATCAAAAACACATTGTTGCTCCCATATTCAACTGTAATTCAATCTGTTACTTGTGCATTAATTGGTGTTAAGTACATTGCTATAAAGGGGAGCTTATGTGAATACACAATGATGAAGGACCTATGTCCACTAACATAACAAGGCCCCCAAACAAATAATATTCCATCATTTCTAAATTGTGCATCTTATCTTCTTTTTGTGTTCACAGGTTATAGAGAGATAATTTTACTTGAGTCCTGTATATTTGACCCATGAAGTCCTCTTAAATTCCACAAATAATAGAAGCTAATGACCTACCTCGTATAAGAAAATTTGGTGATGCTACATTTTAATAATGAAAAGTTTGTCCATTTTAAGATAGCTAATTTTATGGTCCCTTCTAACCAAATAAGTTATGCAGGTTCTTCATTAAAAATGTTGCAAAAGACACCATTTTTCTTTTTTGAGAAAAGCATCACATAACTTAATATCACATTTAAATGGCCTGAATTTTACACTACTAAAATTTTGCTGATAGAATGAAAACAAAGGCACATCAAAGCATCGTGAATAGCAAACTGAAGATCACTACCAACATTTATACATGATCCTAGGAGCAGGCGTGTTACAAAAGGCAATTAACGTGGAGGAAACTAGATGAGCAGGACACGGAGCATGATAAAGGACACACGAGGTATACACGTATTTTACTTCAAACGGTATAAATAATTGAAAGGCTCTACAGCTATGATGAAGTGACCTAAGTAGGACTTGGGAGAAGCATAGTGCTGTCACTAACAGGAATAATGGCAGGCTACTGGAAAGAGTGGCAATTCAAGCATTCCCTCTGACCCCACAGGCAGCAGACACAGAGTATTAGCAGCAAGCTAGCACTTAAACAAAATCAGAGACATGAGAAAACCTAAATTACTACCTAGCCCTCTTTTGGTTCTCTAATGGTTTGCAAATGAACTAGTGAACACATTTACACCAGTTTTAGAAGGCTTGGGCACTGACAGACTGTTTTCGTGTTTTAATCCCTGAACACTGCCTCCAACTGAATGATTTAAGGTATGTGGCACTTTATCAGTTGCATTATTAAATTTACATTGTAATCTTCCAGATTATATTCAATGTTGAAGTACATTTTGAGGTGGTTGTGAATTTTAGCTAGTTATGTCTAGTGTACTTCAGTACAAGACTCCACAATACATGTGCAAAACAAGACATAACATGAAATTTATCTTCTCCCTGACACAGAAACCTTGCCACTTGGTATTATTTATTCATTGTTTATCTTAATCCAGTACACAGACATTCAGAGTCGTATTATAAGAGAACACAAAACACAGTCTCCGTCTTTGGTTCCTCGTCTCATGAAGCTATATTCATTCCACAAGTACAATCTGGCTAACCTTCCACCTCACCCCACCGGCACCCACTGTGTCTTCTACTCCGTTGTTTACCTCCAACCCTAGCCTTAAAGCCAGGCAGTCTGTACATAAGAAAATTTAAATCACCGTGGAGCATGTGAGCCCTTAGGTTGGGCAAGGTTACTCTGAGAAATAAAATTTCACAGAGGAGAGGTAGAAGAGATAGTGTTAAGTCTTACAGGATGTGAGTTTAGTCAGTTTGAAGAAAATGGAAGTTCTATGTGCTGTGGTTTTTCAATAGATAACTGTGCTTCTTTAAGCAAAATAAACTTTTACATAAACGTTCAAGAGTGAGGACTCTTAAGGGAATGATGATTCACTCTAACAGTTGAAAGGTTCAAAAACAATTGGATGGTATATGTCTCAAGTACATGCATGTGAGTTATCTCCACGAGGGAGGGGGGCACATGTGTATGTGTGTGTGCACTGGCACACTTGTAGAAGTCAGAGATGAATTCACAGCATTGGGTTCTATCATTCTCTCATGTGGGTTCTGGGGATTGGATTGTGGTTATTATGCTTGGCGGCAAGCACATTCATCCACTCAGCCATCTCACTGGTCTCGTAACTTTTTTTCTTCAGTAAAAAACATATAATACTTTAATCAGCAGAGGACTTTTTGATATGTTCTAAAATATAACAGTTTAGAGATGGGGTAACACAAATAAATAAATCTATAACTTGTGACCTTACTTTATATATTTATTATTGTGAATGTTTCAGTAAGAAAGGGCTAAAATGTGTTTTGTCCTTTTTAGTCCAAGTATTCATTTTACAGATGGAAAAACTAAGTTACAGGAATGAAAGCCACGAGTTTAATGCTACAGTCACTGCCATTGTCGCTGGCCTCCCATTAGATTATCTTTGCTCAGTGACAACTTGAACAGACTCCAAAAACAATTAAAGGCTTTTTAAAATTTAACAAATCTTTGAAAAGTATTTAAAAGTGTTTGCCAACAGTGGAAGACAGGGACCTCAGAGAAAGCCCCTGGCAGACAGGAGTAGATCAAGGTGGTTCATTGGGGAAGGATTGCTTATATCGTGTCTTCTCTATTAGCTCAGCCTCACAAAGTTCATACTCCGATGACAATTATATTAATTCGGTGAGTAATAGTACAGTGTGAGGCTGTAATCGCAAGAGGAAATTAGCTAAGCCATCCCCTAAGAGCTGCATCTATTCGCTATGGCATCTGTTAGTTTCCATGCCCGCCGCCCCCTCGAACATCCTTCCAGCTTAGGAATTCCATTCTCGGGCTCACGAATTTACGTTGAAGACAATGTCATCATAATCTCTAGCTGTCACAGAGATATAAGGCCTGTGATGATCAAATAATGGTTCATTCTGTCATCACGACAGCTTTAAAAATGACAGCCCTTGTAGAACTGACGACTTGCTTTAAAAAGAAAAGCTGCAGAGTTAATTTGATGGTTATGTGACAGTTTTTAAAGCAGAAGACTTACTGTATGGGGAAGGTACAGCTGTAATGTTAATTTAAATTGAAACACCTCAGTGAATTAGCATACATTTTATATTGTTTCCTTTTATTTTTGAACAGGGTCTTTATGCCAGGCTGGCCTCAAACTCTCTCTGTAGCTGAGGCATGTACCATTACATCTTGTTTATGTGATACGGGGGATCGGACCCAGGACTTCATTCCATGCTAGGCAACAGGACTACATCTCTATTTGTATGTTTCAGATACTTTTTAAATGTTTATTTTGAAAGTCTAAAGACTTGTAGCTTCCTATTGTAACCTGGTTTCTGCAATTAATAGCTGGGGGTATAGATAATGGTAATGTGCTTGTAGGAGGTACAAGGCATAGAGTTCAATCTCCTTCACTGATACAAAAAAAAACAAAACAAACAGAAAAAGATGCCTTACGTTTAAAGAGAAGCCCTTCCATTCATGGTCATAAAATATAGACATTCCTTCAAGGTCTACCTACATAGACCATGAGGTGACTTTGGTGTGTACCGTAAGTCTTACAGACACTTGGGACTGGGTCAAATAGCTTAAAACTATATGTGAATGGAACAGCAGACTAACATCCAAAGATTGGTTCCTATGTAACTCAAACTTCACAAGGAGATAAAAAGGTTATTTCCATTTTTATCTTAAATGCACATTAAAATTTATTAGTAAAAGAAAATTTGATTAAACATTTCGTATTTCTCTAGATACAACAAAATCACTTTTCATTAAGTAATTATCTTGAACAAAATTGTGCCCGTCAAACAGAAAAAGGTAAATTCATGACCATGGATTTATAAAGGTGTTTATAAAGGGAAAGGGTAAGGAAACTGTCCAATATGGCACAGGAAAATGTATTTTTAGATGACTGTAGTTAGGACTAATAGCAACACAATAGCACGCTAATAGGGCGGTCATTCAGAACGTGAGACGAATGGTGGAGGGAGCCTGGGAGCGGTTGATTTTATCACAGAGGGCAAAGCTTGAGGAGCAGATGGTCCTCAGGATTTCTCAATGAGCCCAGCATCTGTGTGTACAAGTTGCATAAATGCCAATTAAAATGTGTCCGAGTAAATTTACATCCCTAGCTGATAGAAAGCAAGCCAATCTTGCTGGCTCAGGATCAAGGTTAAACTTAACCATCTGCTGAACTCGCAACGAGTTGCTCTCAGATTGTACAGAAATTCCCCGGGAAATAATAAAAACAGGACTCCTATTGATTTGTATTTATTTACATTCATAAGTCATTTCTAAAGCCTTGGGCTAGAGCTCAAAGAGGGAGAAAAAAAAGTCACTATTTGTATGACTTGGCCAAGTATAGTTTGGGCCCCATTTCTAACAAATACCTCTTTGATTAAAGTGCCTGCTTGAATAAGTTTCCCTAACCTCCTTGCAACTTCCTAGTTGAGGTAATTTTGTTTAAAATGTATCCTTTTAGAATGATCTGGAACAAAAGAAAAAGGCATGCAATGGCAAATCTGTCCCTTCCACAGGAAGGAAGGGCTGAGCACCTCAGAGTGACATGCAACCACGAAATCTTTAGCAGCAGTTTTTTTCTTGAGCTGAAAGAAATGAAAATGCTGTTCACTAGGCTTGCTCTTCCTAGGTAGTTTTTTTCCCCACTATCCTCTCTTTGTCCCACTTCACTTGTGCCTACAGGGAAGATTTGTTGGGTCAGAGTAGGCTTGGGATTTTTAATTTCCAACTTTCTATAAGTATCCCAAGAATCTTACCTTGTGAGCAAAATACTATATTGCAAAAGAGTATTATACAGGCATACATTTTAAAACCCAAGTAATAAAATGCTGGAGACAAAATTTTAATTGACTGAAAATACAAAATTGACACAAGGTGCCGGCCACCAGAGGTTCAGGACAACCTCTCTCTGTCTGCAAAAACCTGAATGTTTCCTATTTATATGATAACTGCATTAATCACATCGCAAGAATGAATTATACCACAAATCAGACCCATCTGTACGTGCAGAACAAGTGCATATCCTGCATTGAGAACCTCAGGTCACTACAGAAACTGAAAAAATCTATCTGGGAGGCAATTACATTTTGGTCACGCATGGCTGGGAAGGATTAGGAGAACTAGGGAGCTTCAGGTTGAAAGGAAGACCCTATGAAAAAAGCTTATCTCGGACCCAAGGACTCTTCGTTCTCTGGCAAAGCCTTTCTCTGTTTTGACCATCATCAACAATAATACTGATGACATGAAAGATGTAAAGATGCTGGAGAGTCGTAATCATCTGATTGCAGTTGACCACCAGCTAATGCAGGTGAAGGTGAGGTGGCAGATGTCAGACTATGTCATTATGTGACTGCTTTTGTGCTTTTACAATGAAGAAGTGGAAATCCAGCATTCTGTAGTGAGGTTTTTGTTGAGCACACCATCCCATTTCATCCTTTCAAAGACTGGTGAAGAGTTTTCCTTATTGTACAACTCTGGAGACTGGTGGTTGGGAGGTAGTGAGTTGTTTTTGGGAATCGGGGTTCCACCCTAGGTCTGTGTGATATCAAATTCTGTTTTAGCAGTAGAGTTCTGCAACCTTCCAAGCAAGGATTGTGTATTTTATCGGCTACTCCCAATGGATAGCATCATAGAACTACATAAGAATTCTCAAATAAAACTGATAATTAATATTTAATAGTCAGTGCTTATGCGTCAAGCATGTGTGTTTTGAAACCTAATACTTGGTATCGATACTGAGCTAGGAACTAGGTTAACAATTTGGCATATATTCTCAGCAATTCTCAACAGAGTCATCTGAGCTTTACTGGGTGGGAAATAGAGAGCTACCGAGGCTTTGAAAACCAGGATGTACTTAGTGTTCTTGTCCATTATATCTGAGTAACAGCATATAGAGGGGACACTGTACAATACATCCTTACAAAACAGTCTTTTCTTGAAAAGTAATTCTTACAAGATGAATTTGGTTACACCTGTTATCTGACAGTCTATGAGAAAATCAACACCATGAATCATTTTGGGTTTTGACATTAAAAAAAAAAATTCTTTCGAGTACCATATGTTTCCAAAATAAAACTGGTCAAAGTTACCTAAAATATTAATAGCCTATAATTTTTGATTGATGGCCTTGAATAGAAAAGGAAAAAAGGGTATTATGAAAGGTGGACTTGCTTTATACTCAGTGCGGTGTGGTGGACAGCCCATAATACTTATTATTCCTCCTTAACTGTGTCTCGCTCCATTTACCCACAACAAACTGTCTCTGGCCGAGTATGTGCCAAAGACATTGTTGCCCTCATTCCGTTTGCCAGTGTTAGTGCCGGAGAACTTCGGTATTGTATGGCCCTTCATCTACTAATCTCCTGTAAGTGCCAATTTTCTGCTCCTGTCCGGATACCTCTGACTGCACAGCACTTCTTACACGGTAGGAATGCAAATAACAGCTTTCCAAGGAATAAGATAATCTCAATTAGGTTTTCAAGCAATTCTGGGAGGTATGCTCATTTTTTGGTCATTTGCAACTGTGAGAATTTCTCCTAGGAATAGCAGCGAGTATATAACAGGCAGGGACAAGACAACATCCAGGGAACTCCCCAGTGTAGGCTTTTGGCACTTGTCCAGTCCCTGGTCCATTAGTTGGGCTCTAACGCTACACCTGGCTGGAACTGTGACAACCTAAAATCATTAGTTAATTTAAGCATTCCCACAGTCTTCAATGTTTACATGCATTATGATCCTATCAGCAAGGCTTATACAGGAAATCCCTTTAAATGCTTTACCATTTATTGCAACAAAAATATTTGTTAAGACATTTTTGAATAAAAATTAAATTCGTCCTTTGGAAGCTTCAGAAGAAAAACTCATTTCCATAGATTGGGAAGCACAAGATTTTATAAAACAACCAACAAGGAATACTTCAAATTCTGATTTTTTTGTTCAACAAACATTTTAAAATCATATTTATTGATGTCAATAGTTGCTAAAGTGACATTATTTACTATCTGCAAATAAAAAAATCCAGAAATTGCCTTCAATTTTCCTTACTATGAAAGACTTGAAAAGATATTTAGTATTTTCTATTGTATATTTATATATTTAGTATATCTGTTAGATACACATTAAGACAAGAAACACTGGCAACTGAATAATATTCTTCAAGCATTTCATAAAGATTTAAGTTTTACTTATAATTTAAAGAAATGGATTTGCTCCATTTTGCAGGGGATCTTATACTCAGTAAATTAAAAACTTCCAATAACAAATGTTTTATACTTTGAGAGAGTGCACTGTTTGTATATATTCCTTCGGATAAAGGGCCAATTTGTACCCATCCCAAAACAAAGCTGATTAGCTGGTAAACCATCCCATGAAATTATGGCCAGCTTATCTAACAGAAGGTTTTCCACTAAATTGCCCAGATGAACACAGACCTTGGACAATTACATTCCAAGTAGCTCATGTGAGTCATTCCTGGGGGTGGGGGTGGAGGTGGGGGTGGGGAGACTGAAGCATTTACCAAGAATAGAGATGCTGCTTTTCAGATGAGCAAACAAGACTAGGGGCGGGGGTCACGTGACTCTGCACTCCATGCTGAATTCTACTCTCCATGCTTCACGTGTGCTTGCTAGAAATAGCAGTGAAATGGAACAGAATAAAGCTGGGCAGACTCCCAAGTATGGACTCAACCACTGCACTAACCACTGGGTTAGTGCGAGGGCACGGCCTTCACTCAACATCCAATCAGCTAGTCACTCCTCTGTACAAAGAGGCGGAGTCCCAGGAAAAGAAGCAAGGAGTGGCCCATGGCTGCAAACATGTGCAAAGATGTCTTCTTCAGCTGGCTGAGAAGAAACAACAAATTACAAACGACGCCACTGTGAAGCACACAGGACTTTTCTCTCTAACAGGCTTGCCTTGACCTCTGGGCCCGTTTGGGGTCCTTTGTTTGACTTTTGTCTTTGGCCCAAGTTCTGCTCTGTTGTTGAGAGCACTTTTTTTTTTTTAAATCTAGGAACTGTTTTTGGCCTTCAATTAAACGTTTTCTTTTTCTTAGTTCCTTAAGCTATTGGTTTAAACAGTTCATGTTGATGTTTCAGACAGACCCTACCCACGCAGCTCCCGCACTCTTAAGGCCTTGCAGGACTGAAGAAGGAGAAAGGAGCGTTGTACTACAATTCCTTAAACTCTCTGCCTAGGCCCCTGCCTAGCACCTTGAAGTTAAAGAACTCTCTTGGATTCAGAATCTTCTTGTGATGATCATAGCATCTTTGTATTATGCTCTATCTTTTGTTTTCTTTAAATGATTCTTTCTCCTAGTCAGCAATAGCATCCAAGAAAACTCGAGTGTAGCAGAGAAAATAGGGCAGAGCAAAGACTCAGAAAGTATTACTGGATGAACGATGGCATGAATGAGCTTCAAATTCCTTGTCAGATATCCCCTTGGGTGGAAAATTCTTTGAAAAATGTTTCAGAAATAATTGGTCTTTGCTGGATTTTAATATGAGTTTATAAACATCAAGCAAAGCTGTGGTAACTTACGTGTGTGTGTGTGTGTGTGTGTGTGTGTGTGTGTGTGTGTGTGTGTCTCTTCATGTGTATTCGGGGTGAGTGCATGTGCATGTGTGTGCTTGTGGTGAGAGCAGTGGTCCCTCACAGCTGTCCATCCTCAGGAAACGGTACACTCTTTAAAAAGACTGCTCTCTAATTCACTAGCCTATAACTCGAATGCAAAGATTTGGTTAGGATGGCTGGCCAGTGGCCCCAGGGTTCTGCCACTCCAGTGTTAGGATTACGAGGAAATACAACCGTACTTGACCTTTTTCTTGAGAGACAAGTGACTTACCCACTGAGCTATTAATGCAGCCGAAAATTATGGTCACCAATCAAATGTGCTCTTCTGAGGACACTGATATATTTCTGCGTCCACTGATCTCCATCAGAGTAGGGATTACAATGTGAACAGTATTATTTTTAAGAGCAAAGACCATAGAGTCTCATCACCTGGGTGAAAACCTCAGTTCTCCCAATTGCATTGAACATGACTGTGGCCAAGTGGCAGTCTGATTTTGCCCTTGGATTTATATATTGAGGGGTTATAAATAGCAAATAACAATAAATCCTCTATCAGAGAATTTCTGTAAAAACTTAAAAGTGATTAAATTTAAAACAGTCCTAGAGACACCGAATACCAGCTGGAAATACTAGCTCCTGTGGTCAGTATTAAATAACTGTTTTGTTTGTTTGTTTTGTGTTGTTTTGTTTCGAGACAAGGTTTCCCTGTGTAACAGTCCTGGCTGTCCTAGAACTCGTTTTGTGAGCCAGGCTGGTCTTGAACTCACTGAGATCTGCGTGCCTCTGCCTCCTGAGTGCTGAAATTAAAGGCTTGTGACACCACCACCCAGCTGCTTGTTATTCTCAACAAGTAAATATTATTAGAGGTTATTCCCAGAATCATCATTATAGTAATTCCATTGGTTGCGCAGAACTGGACACAAAGAAATTGTTTTTTTGGGGGGGCAGTTATTTTTTTGTTGTTTTTGGTGGTGGTAGTGGAGAATAAAATTACTTCCTGTTCATGGTGAACTGAGGAAGAAATTCTTAACATGTGCTAATCCAACTAGAAGAGAGACTATGGTGGAGTAGTCACCTTTCAGTACTAATTAAAATTGCATCAATCTCATCCTAATGTAGTAAGCTACTCTAATTGATTCCATTCAAAAAACATTGGTTCCAGAAGGGCAGAATGAGAACTTCAGAGAAAGTAAATAGAAGTGTCCATTTGAGGGGGATTTTAAAGGAAACAAAAGACCCTGAAAGTGAAATGAAGGCATACTTTCCACAGAACACATATGCAATAAATGTTATCCGGTGCACATTGCTTTATTACTCCTGTACATATTGAAATTAGTATCATTTATGCCAACATTCTTTGCATTTGTTTACAGTGGAAAAGCACTATGTAAACTCAAATCATATACTTCAGTTGGAAGGTCACTCATTTGAAAGTTCACCGTGAGAAACACTCCATTATCTGAAGTTTGGGTCCTGACTTGACAAGTGGAAATGTCCACCCCTGTCACAATCTAGTTGGTGCAGTTAAAATGCAGGCATGCAATATCACTTATTCATCATATCCAGGGAAAAAATGCTTCTTGCTTCCTGTGGTAGTTAATAGTGATAGTCAACTTGACAGAATCTAGTATCATCTAGGACACAAGGCTCTGGGCAAGCCTATGAAGAAGTATATGGAATAGGTCAACTGAGCTCTCTATGTAGGAGTCATCTGATCTCTATGTAGGGGTCAACTGATGTCTATGTAAGGGTCATCTGATCTCTATGTAGGGGACAACTGATCTCTATGTAGGGGTCAACTGATCTCTATGTAGGTATTAACTGATCTCTATGTAGGCACTAACTGATTTCTATGTAGGTATCAACTGATCTCTACGTAGGCATTAACTGATCTCTATATAGGTATCAATTGATCTCTACGTAGGTGTATCAATGATCTGGGGCTCTGGGTTGAATGACCACAGATACAGACACTAGCTGCCTCATGGGGCTGCTGCCATAATTTCCCCATAATGAAAGACTGTACTGTTCAATGTGAACCAAACGATATTCCCCCTCCCTTCAATTGTTTATCTCAGGTATTCTGCTATAGCAAAGAAAAAAGAAACCCTCACTTGGTTGTCATAAATCATTTTGCACATGCGTGGATTCTCCACCCAAGCACACGCACCAAAGGGTTAGCCACTGAGGAATCCAATGAAGTGTGCAGTCAGTGACCAATGACCAACTCTTCACTGGTTTGGGTTTGTGTCTCCTCCATAAAAGAAGATATTCTTTGCTGTTGCTGTTGTTTAGCAGTGTATAAATATGTTCTGATGATTCTACTGTGCTGCCTGCTTACCGTGGTTACAATATTACATTCACATGTTATTTCTTCCTTAGTAATTATGAATGAACATAAAATGGTTGTGTGTTAGTAACATATATTGAACCAACAAAAATACTGATGCCCAACAGAGTGCTCACATCGGGGGGCTGAGATAGTAACATTTTTGCTTTATAGTGTTCAGTGTGCAAAAAATTTGTTCATGCACAAAATTCCTAAACTAAATTATCTTTATTTACATAATGTATTTATATAAATTTCTTGTTTATACTTGAGTCTCACCCCCAAAACAGACACACAAATACACACACATTTGATTTTTTTAAAATAACCCTGAGTATATGAAATCTTTAGGAAAAAAAACCCTGAAAAAGTGACAATAATGAGGAACTGTCTTCCATGTGCTTCTAATATAGCAAATAGCTTTTCTCTCTTGTTTTCTCTGTACTCAGTTTAGAAGTCACTCTTCTAATCCCTTTAAGTGGTTCTTATCCTTGGCTGCACACAGAAATCCCCTGGGGACACAGAAAAATTTAGATGTCTGGGTCTTCTGGGAGAGATTTAGAAATAATTATTCTGGGATGTAACCTGGTGATTCCAGTATACAGCTAAGGTTGAAAGCTACTGTTCTAAACCAATAATATCTGAAGTCAGGGATCGATACTTGATAATTACAGAAAACAATCCATCAGAAAAAGGGATATGGGCATTTTATTGGTATTAATCTCTTTATAATTTTTAACTATTGTTTTATCTTACTACATGTGTGCATGTGTTTTTATATGAACTAAGGGCCCAAGTAATATATGAATTTTTCATATTATTAGTAGTAATAGTAATATTGTATGTACATGTATTCACATGAACACATGTGCCCATGATGTTAGGGTGTTGTCTTTCCCTTTTCTCTGAGAATAAAACCTTCCACCTTAGAGGGGAACTTCAAAGAGGTGAAATAATTGGATGCTCTATGGGAAGAAGAAATACTGCAGGGGAGCACCTTAAAACAGGAGGTAACTAATCATTCAGGAAGTCCCTGAAACTGACAAGATTCACAAGGTCCTTTCCTCCCCAAGAGCATACAAACAGTAAAGACAGCCAACCGATAGAAGACTCTCAGACAAGGACAGCCTCCTGAAAGGCGCAGAGAACCACCATGCAGTCTGGAGGAAGGGACCAGTGAGCTGTCTAGAATGAAGAAAAAAGTGAATGAAAACTAGTTGAACTTCCTGAAAGAGGCTAAGAAACTTGGTTGTGCTGTCTGCACAGCACAAGCCTTTAGTCATGAATGATGGAAGATGGAGGGGTTAAAAGGTCTTGTGTGGTGGTTTTGGAGAGCCTGTAAAGCCAGGCAACAGAATGGTCATCCATCCCTGCAAAAGAGCACTGGAAGATGGTGTAAGGATGGGAAGTTTGCATGTTTCAGTGAGGGCCTCAGAATGTTATTAATGCCACAGCCATGTGATGTCCTCTGAAGACAGTGGAATGAATGCATGATGTGGAACTGGCCTTAGGGGTTGGGGGGAGGTGGAATGTGCTGTGGATGAAAGAGCTGGAGAGGTGCAGCTTATCAAGTCTTTTGAATAATTCCAGTATGAGTCCTAGATACCAGACACAGCATTGTGGGATTTTATGTTTCCTCTGCTGGGTTTCAGTCTTGCTTTGTTCTGGTATTTTCTTGCTATAGTCACATTTATTTCTTTGAGAGTGGTAATGTTAACTCAGTGAAATTGTATATTGACATTTTGGAAGTATGTAACTCAGAAGAGACTATGTACTTACTTAACATTTAATCATGGTTGAAATTGTGAAGACGGTAGGATTTTTAAAGTTTTTCTGAATGCATTTTTGCCTTATGAGCCAGTAAGAAGCTTATAAGGATGATATTTGGGAGGTTATGGCCTTATGTCATGTGCCAAGTTGACAGAGGAAGTAGTTGTGGTAGTTAATACTGATTATTCAAGTTAGCAAGATTTCTAAACACCAGGAAAATAAAACACTGGTCATACCTATGAGGGACTTTCTAGATTGGGTTTAAAGAGGTGGGAAGACCTACCATAAGTTTTGGCCCTGGCCCTTATAATTTTTATTATAATATTATCATCTTACAATTTTATCATCATTATCTTTTTATAAATGTGCAGTATAAGTCCTAGAAACCCCATTAATTCATTCAACATCACCTAGTTAAGAAGTGAAAAAGATATATATAACTTCAGGCTGGGCACTCCTAAACCAGTGATTCTCTTCCATTGTGAATTTGCTTTTAATTAACATGTAAAATAGTAGGTTTGTTTATGGTACCTCAAAATGTCCTTCTCATTGGCCCTCCATCCCCGTTCCTCTCCTCATCTCTTGCCGACTCCACCACGTCCATACTCCCCTCCTTACTCTTTTTAGTATTCTCCTGCAAGGTGAAGTCTGCTCCTCTCTTTTTCCCCTCCCCATTCTCTTCAGGCTTCTCCTCTTTGCAAGTTCCCTTTCTACTGTGGACTTTGAACTGCTGTCTGTATCAGAATCATCCAGATGGTTTACATGAAAAGATGATTTGGGAGATTGTCCTCTGATTGTTTGTTTTGTTTTGGTTTTGTTTTTTTTTTTGTTTTTTTGTTTTTTGTTTTACTTATTCTGGTAGAGGACCTGAGACTCTGACTTCCTCTAAGTCCCCAGGTAGTCCTGAGGGCGTGTTACCTAAGAACTACTGGCCTAAGTTTTTAAATATACTAATTTCACAGCTAAGGCAAGTATCAGAAATTGAATTAGCAAACATGCATGAATGAGTCACAGTCACAAGATCATTGTAATATGACCACTCAGGTTGTCACACTCTTCATGTGATTTACAGATTATAACTCAGTGTCTCTTACTGTGAAATCAAAGTATGCTTGTTTAGTTGAAAACAGACATTTTTATTTATTTACTTATTTTTTACTCTGATACTGAATTTTAGAAGCAGCATGATATTATTTACTAAAGAGAATGAGTTCATGCAAGGTACATGATTACCATAACTTCTAAGGTGATAGAGTTTATTTTGTATCTGTTTGCCTACATTGTCTTAATTAAAACATACATTCATACACACACACACACACACACACACACACAAACACACACACACACACAAACACACACACACACAAACACACACACACACACCTAATATGTCAACCTATCAACTATGTATAAGTATGTATGATTTTCATAATAGTCTCATACACACTAATCCAAGAAAAATTAAAAGAATTGGAATTTAAAAAAATCATTCTGAGAGCTTACATTATTCTTTGTTGCCAAGAAAATAGCAGGCTGATATCAAAATTCATCACTCTACTTTTTATCTAACTGTTCTTGCTCATTTTGGGGGGTATTAAAACATTTAGTGTAATATATTTCTTATGATAATGTGGTTTTTACTGATTCAAATGGAAATAATTTCTAACTATTTAATCATTTACCATATCTTAGTGGCATTTCCTCAAAATTAAAAAAAAAAGATTGAATTCCCTAGACATTTGCTTTCATAATTATAAAATATCAGGCTCCTTGTTTAAATTGACAACACTAGAATTGCCATCACCAAATACTATATTTATAAGATGATAAACTAACTGAGAGATAAGAAAAAGATATGGGAAAAGCTCTCTACAATTTCATAATTCTCTAAATGTTTCACTGTGAGACAGACAGGCCTGCACACTGTAAATTGTTAATAATACCACAACTTATAGTCTTGAGGCAGGTAAATGCCTCTGGAAAGAATTATGAATGGAGCCATTTCAGTAATCCAGTGTAGGCTGGGCCAAACAGTAAGACATAAAGATCAGTATTGTCATCCAAAATAATAAACCCCTCTTGGTAAGTCTGAATAAAGTGCTGAAATCTATTTCTAATAAGTGCTGAGTGATCTTGGCAAATCTAGAGAAATAGACCACACGTAACTAAAATTCAACAAGTCATCACTGGTTTTGTGTCTCAGGGGAATTGAACTAATAAAAGTAAGATTATCAGTTTTAATGAGAAAATATGACAAAAAATAAGGTCGGGTATTGATATTGATAATAGTGTTCATATTTCAAAAGCATTCATTTGAACTTGACTTCAGCTTTTGGCTCAAACTGACAAATGAAATTAGAGTTCACATAATAAGCAATCTTTTAATGAGTTGGAATGAGGAGTTCTCCATAATCTCTCAGCACCTTGGAATAAAGAAGGAATAGGTTCACAGTAATGATTTCTGACTGACATGGAGAGCAGCGTGGATTATATTTCACATACCAATAAAAATAAACCACATCTTTAAATTATAAATGATGGCTCTTGCTATGGTCTCAGAATTCCCTATCTTCTATTTTTACTATATCCTTTGAAAAGTCATAAATGATATGTTCTCTATTTCATCATTTCCATGTAAGCTTTACATAGTCTTTTTTTTTTAAGTAAAACCTTCTTAACCTGAGAAAATGCAGGGGGCTTCCTCCCTCCCTTAGTTTCAAAGTACAATAAAGGAATACTAATATTTCTTTTTTTGAGCCCATTGAAACTTTCAGTCCACTGGATAATATACTTGAGAAAAAAACCTCCCTATGCTTCAAGTAAATTGAACTCTTCCTACAGCCTTCTGACAATCTCATCTTCAGCCCATAACATTGTGAATCCATTTTTAGCAAGTTCAACCCATAGGTTCTCCCCATTCTAGGCCAAATTCAACTAATATTTTGGGCTAGTTCAGTAGCCAAATAGAGTAATCCAACAAAATCCCACTTTTCTTAAAATGTTTATATCAAATTTAAGCTGTGCTTCATTCATTGAGCCCTGTCCACCCATCTGAAACCTTCACAAAAACCATGAGTGTAGATGTAACCAACCGTCTTATTAAGTAAGAAACACAGAACCAATGTAAAAGAGAAAGCCGAGAGGTCAGAGCTCAGAGCTAAAATCTCATCCTTCCTCCTGCGGTGGTCCTAGCTCTCCAAAAGAGAACTACTTCCTATTTGTCTGTCTTTTCATAGTCTTTTTGTTCTGCCTTGTCATTGGTTGTAAACTCAAACACGTGACTGCCTCATCACTGCCTGTATGTACAGCCCCCCAGGTCTTAAAGGCGTATGTCTCCAATGCTGGCTGTATCCCTGAACACACAGAGATCTACCTAGCTCTTCTACCAAGTGCTGGGATTAAAGGCATGTGCCACCACCACCACACTCTTGCTCTAATAGCTCTGATGCCCGGGCAACTTTATTTATTAATGTACAATCAAAATCACATTTCAGTACAATTAGAATACCACCACACATGAGGTTGTTGGAACACTACAAGATAAGCTAAATCTCTCTGACATTTGACAGACCATTTTTTTTTTCTAGTTTTCTTCCCTCCCTCCCTCCCTTCTCTATCTACACCTGGTGTCTGGAGAACAAAGTTTACACAAACAATTAGGTATCAGACCACATCCTACCTTACTTTTCATAATTGTTCTCCTAGGTTTACAGTTTCTCCTTTGTAGTTTGGAACTCTGGTTGCACTGCCTTCCTTAAATATTTCCACCCAGAAAAAGCCCCAGATTGTCAAAATTCCATGCTTGATTAGATTAGGCAACTAAGAAGAATTGTCCCACAACCCAGAACACTCTATTGCAAGGAAGCTACAGGAATTGTCCACTGTGCTGGTCATAAGAATACACGGATCCACGGATGTGAGGGCGAGAGAATTGGATGCAGAGATCCATGGCTAGGCCCTGGGTGGAGCTCCAGGAGTCCAATTAGTGAGAAAGAGGAGGGTTTAATGAGCGAGAATTGTTGAGACCAAGGTTGGATAAAGCACAGGGACAAATAGCCAAACGAATGGAAACACATGAACTATGAACCAATGGCTGAGGGGCCCCCAACTGGATCACGCACTCTGAATAGGTGAGACAGTTGATTGGCTTGATCTGTTTGGGAGGCATCTAGGCAGTGGTACCAGGTCCTGGGCTCACTGCATGAGATAGCTGTTTGAAACCTGGGACTTATACAGGGACGCTTGGCTCAATCTGGGAGGAGGGGCCTGGACCTGCCTGGACTGAGTCTACCAGGTTGATCTCAGTCCTTGGGGGAGGCTTTGCCCTGGAGGAGGTGGGAATGGGGGGTGGGCTGGGGGAAAGGGGAGGGGGGCAGGAGGGGGGAGAACAAGGGAATGTGGCTGATATGTAGAACTGAATTGTGTTGTAAAATAAAATTAAATTAAATTTTAAAAAAAGAATATGCGGGCCCACATTTCCTTAGCATCTCATTCTCCAACATTCAACTTATGTGTTTGTTTTCTCTTGGGGGCAGAAAGATGGCAGCTAGAATCTGGGGTCTTGCATGTGGAAACAGTAGCAGGAGGTAGAGCAAGGAGGGAAAAGCCATCCTGATCTGTTGAAGTAGCTTCCCTCATCTTTAGATATGACAAGGAAGAAGCCCTGTGATAAGAAAATGGTTTAACAGAAGTGGAGATTTACTTTCTTGATGCTACCTAGAGGATCATCCATTCCTCTCTAATGCAAGGAGAGAAAGATTCAAAGATAAAAACCAAGGTTCTGCCAGCACAGCTGGATGGAGAATGACTGGTAAACAGACCACCCTATGGACCAATTCCGTACTTCCTTGCCTGCATTCAGTTCCTTCTTGCTAGTTTCTTTCCTACTTTCCCTTATCATGAGTACCCTGTTCAATTAATAGAGAACTGGTTGAATATTAATGGCTTCTATGACTGTACCTTCTTCATGAGTATAAGAATTCATATCAAGTTTCAAAATGTTCATTGGGGGGAAAAGTCGCATAGCATGGCAGCAAGAGTCCTTTACTTCAAAAAAAGCAAAACACCCAAGTCTCACAGTTGTGGTTTTAGCTCCCACACTGACATTGCTCTGTCTTTGAGACAGATACCAATTTCAACAGCCAATTTGTAGAGCTGGACAGATATTGTGAGTCTAATAAAGTTCCAAATTTAAGATTTCTAGGGCACAGCACCTCTGTCTGCACATTATGGCACTATATTATCTTCCTTTAAACATTCTGTAATTTTTAGGAACTTCAAATCCCTGAAAAAATCTGCATCTCTCTCTACTAACGCATCAACCTTTTCTAACCGTGTGCTGCCTACATGTTATAAAACACGTCACTTGCCTCTTTATCTGCCCGCTTCCTTTTCCTATAAATTCGTTTAATAGAAAGCACCCTACCATTCCTGCAAACCTGTGATGGAGATCAGAAATCCATACATCAAAGTGCTATGTAGCCATGTTCTCCACAATTATTCTAATCATCGATGTATGCTGTTCTCTTGTGGCTACCGTTTCCTAGCAAGAGGCTGCTGTTGCATCTGCTCCTGCCAGTTTGTCTCCAGGATATGACAAGAGGAAAGCTCTAAATGAGCTGCGCCATCCCTGATTGCTGTCCAGAATACCCGTTCAGCTGCAGGTATTTGCCAGCTATCTACTGTGATGTTACATTGCTTCAGGCTGTGCTACAGGGAACCCTCATAGGGATTCATCTGCCTGCCATGTGCTCAGCTCCACTCTCTGGCCCTGGGGAGTTGACTTTCATGTAGAAGGGTTTCAACTTCTCAGGATTGCGCGAATCCCGAGACCTCATTGTGGGAAACCATGCCCTACCATCTGGTGTGAAGTGCGCCCCTAAGAGATGCTGATAGACTTGGTCTCGTAATTGAATGTGCTGATGGTAGGTGTCATTTCCATAAACAAGACTAGACAGCACAATAGCCTGGTGGATTTTCATTTGGGTCTGGAATGTGGTTCTTTGTTTTCATCTTCCTGTCATTCTTGTAAATGTTATGAGTTTTAAAATATGATTTATTGCTTTACCTGTTAATGTGCCTTTATTAGGTAGTCAGCTGCTGAAGTAGCAGAATTTGGTAACAAGCAATTTCACAAGTAATTATGCAGCCACATGGCTGAGAGCATCCGAGTGCTGCAGGAGTAGAACGGACAATAACAAGCAGAAAGTTGTAAAGGGCACGAGTCAGAGGGAAAAACCGAGCAGGTTTATTTAAGGATATGTACATATATGTGTGTGTATATACATGTACTTATATGTATATATGTATGTACATACACAAACTTATACCCAACCAATGAGAATTCATGAAAAAAGAGGTCATGAATTTGAAAGACAGCAAGAAAGAGTATATTGAAGACTTTGGAGGGAGACAAGGAAGGGAATAAACGATGCAATCATACTTTAATCTCAAAAACAAAAGAAAAAATGTTTTAAAAAGAGAAGGGAATACTCCTGATGTAGCCATCACTGTGGCACTGAAGACAGCAGCATTCAAAATAGGGTCTCCGCCCACAACAAGCCTGCATTTGCCTGTCTTCCCTCGGCTCCACACTTCATGCCGCTCAAGACAAAGCAAACGCTAACTGTAATCACTACCTACTTCACAAGTACACTATGCTCTTCTGGTACATCACCACACTTGATCCTTACAACAAACCTGCAAAACAAACAACGGCACTGACATTTTCAATAAACGTCTTCAAGTTGGCAAGTTCTTGTATTAGTTAATCATAACAAGGGGCTCATGGAAACCCAATGCAAATGGGAATCAAGAGTTTCAAAAGCTTCTAGTTAATTCATTGTTTTTTGTTTTTTAAATGGGAAATGCATAACTGGCTTAAGAGAAGAACTGAGGTTTTCTTTTTGTTTTCCAGAAAGATCCTGATAACTGCCACACTCACTAAAATTGTCCTTACAATCTGAGTTCCTAAGCTTTAAAATTCTCATACCCATGATTCTGACATGTGCTTTTCACTGGGATTCTTTGATTATTCTTAGCCTTATGATCTGGAATCTACGAGAAGGTACAGGACCTAACAATGTTCCCTGTGGTGTGCATGGTTTTGCTTTCCTGTCAATATAAAACTGGACAAAAGTCTTCACTGGGCAACCAACCATCCATAGTGTGTGGGTTTTGTGCTCAACTGCAGAGTGAAAACAGACAAAGACAAAGTGAAAATGCAAACAATAGGTTATACTTTAGACTTGAAGGTTGAAGGCAAGGAAAATCTGAAAAAGAAGATAGCACTCTACAAAAGTCTCCAGGTGTCAAATGGTGGCAGCACAAGCCTCTCATCCCAGCACCCAGGAGGCAGTGACAGGTGGATCTCTGTGAATTCGAGGCCAGCCTGGTCTACAGAGTGATTCCCAGGACAACCATGACTACACAGAGAAAACTAGTCTCAAAAAACACAGATAAAAGAAAACATCTCCAGGTAATCAGTCATCCATATGAATATGCCAAATGGTATTGAAATTCTTTTTTATAAGCACCAGAAATTCTCTGTGACCAAAAAATTAAAAAAAAAAAATCACTGAAACATTTTTCTTCAAGGAATTATTTCAAGCTATTTGAATATATATATATATATATATATATATATATATATATATATATATATATATATGGAGAGAGAGAGAGAGAGAGAGAAGACTGCAGAATCGATTTTTCACTGAACTGTCAACTAAGTGCACTGTATTGATTACATCTGTGACTTTAAATTGTAGTATTTTCCCAACTCTATGTGTAGTCCAAGCTCAGTACTCCATTGTTAACCCTAGATCCACAAAAACCCAACAAGTAAAATTACAGTGGGAGCTACTGGTGTGTTGGTGAGGAGCAGGGTCGGAGGAACAGAGCTATAGGATTCGAGAACTGTTGTTTATCCTGAGCCAGCTGGATCTGGGACAGGTCACCTAACCTCCTCAACCACCACTGCTCACCAAGAAAATGGGGATAAGAATCACTATGCTTATTTTTCTACATTATTATGAGAATCACAGAAAATGAAAATGCATAATAAAACAGTTCTGCATATTATTAGTATACTTAATAAAGGTTTTCTAACGACATTGTTGCTGTAAAGACTTGAACATGGTGTAGGACTCCGGCTTTGGAAAGGGCCCCGTCTTTTACATGCAGGGGAAGACAGCCGGTGAAAGGAAAGGCAGAAGAGGGGTCAGGGTTACAAGCAGAACACGCCATGGAGTACAGAGCAGGGCAACAGTCCCACTGCACTGACATTCTTTACCAGTGATGACATTACCGGACCTCTAAGCAGGAATAATTTCAAATGACTCATTTGAAATACTCTTCCCAAATTCTGTTTATAAACAGCCCATCACAGCACGGGTAATGAGATTTAAGAGAAAGCAACCTTTACTGAAAACCACTCAACTGAAGCTGTGCCGTGTGTTCAAAAGATTGATGGATTATTTATATTTTCTTTGCAGAAAATAAACCTCAGTCGCATTAAAAACATAACATTTCCATCTAATGAGGCCACGGTTTGGAGCTAAAGTGTCTCTCAGAGGCCCATATACAAATGGGTTAGTGCCCATCTTATAGAGCGATTGGAACTCGGTGGAGTTTTTAGGAGGCAAGACCCAGTGGAAGGATGTCGGCTGGGTCAGTGGAGGTGTGCATCTGAAGGAGCCATTGGGACAACAGCTTCTTCTCCCCTCTCTCCCTCCTCTTCCCTCTCTCTGTTAACTGGCCAAGATGAAGTACACAGATGGTGGACCACCACTCCCGCCATGATGTACTATACCATTGCAGGCTCAGAGTAACCGGGCCAAGTGAGGATGGATCGAAACCTCTCCATTCATGAGCCAAAATAAACTTCCTTCCTCTTAGTTGTTTATCTTGGGTCTTCTGTCCCAGTGACACAAAAACCGGCTAACACAAATACTTCCCCTAGATAATAATATTCTGATCTAACTGCATCCCTGACTACAAAGCAGATAAATTACACAAGAAAAATGTGGAAACATGATAAAAGTCAGAGCATTGACTCATCCTTCAAGCATCCACTGAACTAACCTCATCTGTATATATGAAATTTCTCTACAGATTAAGAGGGTTTTTCTTAGCATAAACTTAGGGCCAGAAATTACAACCCCCTCCCATTACAGAAACATACTGATTTATGCACCCTTGTAAATGATAGGGATCTTCAAAAAACATACAGCTTTTTGGGAAATGCTTGTCATATATAGATAAAACTAAGACAGGAAGTCAGATACCACATTTAAACCTCAAAGAACAAGGTATTTGAAGAAAGATGGAAGAAATTTTCAAAGTCATTTTCCTTTGGTGAGGAATATAAGTAAATGTGGAATTTATATTTATATTAAAAAAAAAAAAAGATGTGGAAGAGAGTCAGAATCATCATGTCAAAACAGGAAGAAAGGCCAATGACAACTGCTAAGCTATACTTCGAGGACATCCAGAAAGCTTTAAAAACATTCATGTTTTCACAAATGAAGAGCTGTCCTACACATTCCTAAGGACGACATGCTTCTTTACTAAAAGGAGAGGTGCAGCAGGCATTCAGCACAAGTCCAGAAGTTTGGCAAGGGAACATACTTTTTACCACAGACAAAAAGAATTAAAAAAAAAAAAACATTCACAAAAA
Organism: Peromyscus maniculatus bairdii; assembly: GCF_049852395.1. Lineage (NCBI taxonomy): Eukaryota > Metazoa > Chordata > Mammalia > Rodentia > Cricetidae > Peromyscus > Peromyscus maniculatus. Next base: position 62,500,492 of record NC_134863.1, on the reverse strand, counting down.
ACCCATGAGTGATGTATGAGTTTAAATAACTTTAAAATCATTTTTTTCTTTACATGGAGGGGATTATATTCAGGGTTTTGTCCATGTTATATGTTGCCCATGTTTGTTGTTACAATAAGACATGCACTTCAAAGGGTCAGATATTTGAACAACTGGTCTCCAGTTCATGGGGCTATTTGGGTAGGTTATGGATCATGCAGGAAGAGGATGCTTGCTCAAGGGTTTTACAGCTTGGCCCCACTTCCTCTTCTAGCGACACTTCCTGCATGACAAAATGTCTTCTTCCTGACCAACACACAGCCCCACACCACTGTTCTACCATTCAGTTACATCTTTCATCCTTGAACTTCAAATTTTTGAGATCAATGTTGAAACAGATACTAAGTTTGGTGGTAACCACATTTCTCCCAGCAATAAAAAACAGGGTAAACTCTCTCAATCTCTTTCTTTATCATTATAAATGAGGATGGTAACAATACTGGTCATGTCATGCAGGAATCATTAGCAGGAAAAGAAAGAAATTAGCTATTCAAGGTTTGTTGATTATTTATTACCCCTCTAATTATCAGAGATAAACATATTAAAACAGTAAGAGATGGCTGAGTATAGTTGATGAGCTATGACCCTGAGTCATGTCTAGCTAAAAGAAATGATCAGTGAAGGATGAAAATTCAATAGCCAAAACCTATACAGAATAATCTCTTCCTCCCTTCCTTCCTCCCTCCCGCTCCCTCTCTCTTTTCTTTAAATTCTTTCCTCCCTCTTATCCTCTCTTTGTTTGTATGTGGTATATGTATATCTGTCTGTTTCTCTCTCTCTTCACTTAATTGTGAGTGTTAGGGTAGTTTGAAAGAAAATGGCCTACAAGGGGAGTGTCACTATTAGGAGATGTCTTTGTGGGAGTAGGTGTGGCCATGTTGGAGGAAGTATGTCACAGTGGAGGTGGGCTTTGAGGTCTCCTTTGCTCAAGCTTCATTCAGTGTGGCACTCAGACCACTTCCTGTTGCATGTGGGTCAAGATGTAGAACTCTCAGCTCCATCTCCAGCACCATGTCTGCCTGTACCCTACTATGTCACAAAAAGATGATAATGGACTAATCCTCTGAAAATGTAATCTACCCCACTTAAATGTTTTTCCTTTATAAGGGTTACCATGGTCATGAAGTCTCTTCACAGCACCAGAAACCCTAACTAAAACAAACATAGACCATAAATATCCCATAAGCAATTTAGGAACAAGTCAGATAAATATTCTCATTTTCAACATCACCTAGTTATTCTAGGAAAATTGTATCCCAAACTGAATTTCCATTTTTTTTTTACCAGCCTCTACTTTTGCTTCTCCTGATTCTTTTGTATCATTTTTAGTTTTCACTTCTCTACCCCTTTGTGTTTACACTCCTTTGGTCTATCACAAAGCCCGGCCGAGGTCCATTCTAATGCACCAGCTTTACCTGCATCCACCTGCCATCTTCTCAAGGGTGGCTGTTACATACTATTTAAATTTTCTTTTCTCTAAATGTTCACCTTTTCAATTTTCTCTCATCTTTGTGCAACAAGAATATGGTGTCCAAATAAATATTTTGAAAATTTTCACTGACTTGGGTTAATATTCAAATGACTTTTAAATTTTCTTCAGATGAGAGTCCAAAGCTTTTATCATAGTTTATAGTTCATAAGTTAATCGTTTTGACTCCAGCCTTATCTCTCATCTTTCTACCCCTTATACTGCTCTGAGAACAAAGCTTCTAGGTAGTTAGTGATGCAGCGACTCCTCCTTAGTCTTTTTAATTTCGACCCCAGTTGTCAGTCAAACAGTACATAAACCTCTCTGGGTGAAGGCTTTGGTTTCTGAAGTCTGTTACCTGTAGAAGACACTACTCTGAAAATAGCAAATGGAAAATTTCAGAACTAAAGACTTCGTGGCCTTTAAATTCTGTATCATTCTGAGTCCCGCGAGGGAACAGGAATCATGTCTTTGCCCAGCGTTTCGACACTGTATATGCTACCGTCAGTTTAGTCCCTCAGTGGACATTTTAGGAAGAGCCTTACAGGTGTGCTGTTCCAGGATTTGTGTTCTAGAACTTTTATTTTAATAGTTCATGGTCCTACATCACAACTGTACTGGTGCTAGTAGTCTGGATGGATGTGTGAAAGGGAAATTGTAAAATACTTCCTTTAAGTAAAAAGATTAAAAATCTCATTTTTAGAGAGACCATATTACATTTTAATTATAAAATATTAATCATTCTTATTGTCAATCACTGTTACTAATCCCTACGTGCCGAATAAAATGACGCTTCATCATAGGTGTGCAACGAGGGATCCTTGAACCTCCCTGCGAACCAGAGAACACTCTAAATGCAAAAGGAGATGTCAGCAGGAATGAACCTTGGACAGTTCAAATCCTATGGTATCAACCAATATTTTAGAATATTCCTATTATCTTTATTTTTAAATATACCCTGCCTTCAAGTAGAAGCAGGGCTCTGGTACCCAGAGTGGTACAGTAGTGTAGTATTTTTGTCATTTTCCTATCGGCTTCTTCTCTGGTTATTCCAGCGTACAGTGGAGTGACCAAAGAGAAGAGCTAAGTAACCAGAAATAACAAGAAAGCTCTCAGCCACTCTGGCGGAGGGGGTACCGGTGAACATGGCAACAGCTGAATCAATATTTGACTCTACACAAAAAAACAGAACCATTCCCGATTTTCAATCTTTCTCAATTACCTATAGGAAAATGATAATAAGTTAACCCTAAAAAGTTTTCAGTTTTTAATCAAGGCATGCTTCCAATGAGATTACAAAACCGAACAAAGCAGAAAGTGGTCCTGCTTCCTTGCATATTGACTATTCTGGGCAGCTAAGATGATTGTTCAGTGGGCAAAGGTGCTTGTGGTCAAGCCAGAGGATGTAAGTTCTAATCCCAGAACCCATATAAGGGAAGAGAGTGACAAGTCCCAACCTTTTTCCTCTGACTTCCCCACAGATGCCCTGGCTCATGTACTCACATATATGCACACTCAAAAAATATTTTGTAAGGACCAATAATCTAATAAGCACTCTTCATAATATATGGAAATAGAATGGTAATGCAAAGTGCTATCAAATATTTGAGTTTTAATTTTCCTTTTCAAGAAAGAAAACTTTAAAAACTTGAAATAAATAAGCCAAGAAGAAATGTATCAAGTTTTCCTCACATATGGAATTCACAATTAAAGAGGGAATCTTTTATTTAGAAAAAGTTCTATAAAATTCAGATGGGGATAAAGACTGTGTTTTTTCAAAGTATGGCATATTGTGCATTATCACTTGGGGCAACTTTTTTGCTTAAAATGACTTTCATTACAAATCATACTGTTGTTAGAACAGGTTCCCCATTCAAGTAGCTCTTAGGCACTAAACATAATAATTTCACCTAGGTACCAAATAAGCATGTTAGAGCAGATGCCCAAAATACATAAAATTACTAAGTACCAGGCACAGATACTATCAAAAACTTTGATTGACTCAGACTTTGTTTACTTTGCATTGACTTCCCAAAGCCACAAGCTTAATCGTCCTGTTTATAAAAACAAAGTTAGGCAAGCTCAATGCAGAGAACAAATAAATGTGAACTCATTTTTGACTTGTGGATGCATGCATGCACATACATCTTTTTATTATCACCGTGCTCCCAAATTAAAATTGTTACCACATGCTAAGTAAACTTTTTCAGATGTTCAACAGAGAAGATCAAAAGAGATTTCATCATATATTTTTAGATCTCCAACGGGGCAAACATAGAGAAACACAGACATGTCAAAACATCAAGTCACCCAGAGGTAGAGCAATTTGGAAATTTTCAGATCAGTGAAATGTCCATGAAGAGCAGCTTAGTGGACTCTCAGGCTTTCCTAACGGACATCTTACAGGTGAGATTATGCATGGGGATTTACTTAGCACTTGGCCGGAGGGAGAACATTCGCGGGTACTACAGAGCATCGGCAATGTGGGAAGAGACGCTCTAGCTATCCTTACACACGGATAATAACGAAGCAATGTGTGCTGGTGTCGAGGAATGCTGAGTGATGAGGAATCCATCTGGGATGGCTTATCTACTGAGTTCTAGGGGTGATGATGTGATAGATTAGTGTCATGTCCTGAGATTTAAAGACATTCTGGGAATTCTCTTTGCTAGCTACAAATTCTCACAGTTTTCCTTCAACCTCACGTGTAAGAAAGGGAAATACAAGGATTAGTAGGATCTGTTGGACTATGGGTAAAACCCAACTGATTTTATTATGTGTTCCAGTGAAGTGATTTGGTTACCATTTCCTTCTGCAAGCTGCTATCCTCTTCAACAGCACCCCCATACCCTCTTCAACAGCACCCCTAAACCTTCTTTACCAGCACCCCTCATACACACTTAGTGTGCTGTGTTAAGCCAGGGCCATTTCTAATCAAATTTGTCAAAAAGTGCATAGGTGTATTATCATCAAAAGGATTCTGGCTAGGATGAGCAAGATCCTAACATTTGAGCTGTCTGGCTGGAACTTTGTTCAGCAAAATTTCAACTGTGAAATTCTCTCCTAGTACTCCAAGATTAAAATATAGGATGGATAGTTCATCTTTTTAATCCTAAACCTTTACAGTATCAGATTTATTCAGTATTTCAATCAGAATGAAAACCTTATGTTAAGGGAAAAAAAAGTGGATGTCAGGCCTAGACACTTGGCTTAGTAGTCCAAAGCACTAGCTGCTCTTCTAGAGGGTCTAAGCCCCACTCCCAATACTCCTGTCTTATGGCTAACAAGCACCTATGAGCTCCAGATCCAGGAGATCTGGTGCTTGTCTCTGACCTCCATGGTCATGGGCATTCACATGGACAAACCCAGATACAGACACACATGGATACACATAATTAAAGTAAAAGAAAGTTCCTTAGAGAATATTAATATCAAAAACTAAAATGACAATGTTATTTTTCATTAGCTGTTTATAAAATTCTATTCTAATTCAGTCACTAGCACATCATATTTGTGCAAAACAAAAAAATCTGGGTTATAAATATTTAAATAGGAAAACATTATAAAAAGGCTATATAAAATATGAATGTAAAACAAGTGACTAGTTGTAAATAAATAGGTCGGAAGGAAATTTAAGAAATACAAATACAGTGTGTTATCTAAATACCACTTTGAACAAATCATTATTTTAATCGTGTTCATTATTTTTCAACAAATAGAAATAAAATTGGTTTGGAAACTAAAAATGCGTTTAAGTAATTTAAGTACTGGAATGTTCTGGAAACATCTGGCAGTACATTTGCAGATGTGATGCATACGATATGACAACAACAAGAAAAGGAAATACTTCCTGTGTGTTCATGATGATCTACTTTCCGGTTTCATGCCACTGTATGAATTTCTAGTGTGATCATATTAAACCACACTCAAAAGATATTTCATCCTAGGGCAATCTGATTCCTTAAAACCCACCATAAATGTTATGGACTTTCACACGGGGGCCACTTTTCTGGTCACTATTTCCGTTCCTTTGCAATGAGGATCAGGTGATCCAAGAGACTGAGGAGAAGCAGGAAGATTTGTCATAAGAAACAGACGAGTTTGACAGACAGAATGCTACCGGAAGATTTCAAAAGAATGCCTCAGCCTTGGAGTGAATTTTCTGCCCAAAGCATGTTTTCCTGTGCCAGATCAGCTCTACTGTCCCTTTAGGAAGAATGACAGAAGGTGAAGAACATTGCCACGGTGATACAGTGCCCTGCCCTCTGTGCTACTCCCTGGAAGAGGGTAACAAAGGACTCCTCAAGATAGAAACCCTTCTCTCTGTTTTCTTTGAAAGCACAAACTAGACATGAAGATCGTTAAAGTGAGAAGAAACACACTGCAGAGTTCCTAATCACTGGAAGTCAGCAGAGGTCTCAAATACCTCTCTCCCATGTGATAGCAAGAATATTTCAACTATGTAACAAAACATGTTTAAAGAACTGGATAAACTCACTAAACTTGCGAGCCCAAAAGAAAAACCATATTATGGTTTGAAGATGTCCTTGATTCTGTTTATCAAGCCCACAGTTATTTTAAACTCAACAAAGAGAAGTTTTAAATCTTACAGAAGATTTTTCTGTCACAGATACTAGGGAAAGCAACTATGGAGTTCATCACCAGTAGCGCCATCCATACTACAAGTGACAGATAATGTACTTCTTAAAGTTCTTTCCAATATTATCTTCCCTTTTTAAGGCCTAATATGGTCTATACAGGTCTATATCTAATATTAAGATATATTAATAATGATGACTATGTATAATGCATAAGACCTAATCTCTGTCCTATTTTCTTATAATTGTGATAGTTCCTGGAAAACCAACTATGCACCTCTCTGGAGGAGACCTCCTCACCGTCTCCCAGCTTTCTTCAGTCCTCTGTAGTTCTTTGTGTAGGGTTGAGGCCTCATGGGCATATCCCGTTCAGTTTGCCACATACATTCAGATTTGTAAGACACAGGGGAGATTTGCAGACTTTTGTCTATTTACTTTCAGGATTTCTAGTATGAAATCTATTAGAAATCTAAGCATTTAAATAAGTGCAATATGAAAAAAATCTGTTTTCCCCCTCACACACACACTCACACAAATTATTTCCCATTAAAATCAAGTTCGGCAAGCCTTGTTTCTCAGGCCTTTCAGCTGAGGGAGGCCTCTTTCTTCCCCTCAAACATCTTTTGTGTATATAACATAATTAAGGAAACCACAACAGTTGTTCAGCTTTTTGCCAGTGGGAATGTTTTAAAAAGTAATACTTCAAAGTCAGTTCTCCCTCACACCCTTCCCCCCTTCGGAAAAGAATCTTTATTATACCCGCTGTGTCTCGTGGTCATGGCTATCCCTACCCTTGCACATACTGAAACAATGGTGCTGAGAACAGAGGAGACAAAATACAAGACAAGTTCTCAGGGAAGACATCAGTTTTTCTGGGTGAATGATCTATATAAAAAGCCGAGTACCCATTCCTTCATCCAACTAAAATGCAGGAAGAGCAAAGAAGGGAAGAAACAGGGAAGGAGGAAGGAGAGAGGAAGCAGAGCTGTTCAAGGCCTTCCTCTGCACAAAGTGCTCCGGCCTGAGGCTAGACCTCTGTGAAGACTTCCCATGTCTACCGATCAGTTTCATCTGCTGGCATTTTCCCCTCACTCAGCAACTTTGGGATTCGTAACACATCCTCAAAAGCTCACTTTCAAACCTTCTTTGGTCACTAGAATTCCTTCTGCTTGGTCTTTTACAGGGCGTCCCGTGTGGGATGTAATATACTACAGCATCATGATCCACATAAAATATCTTGGATTTTTTAAGAGCTCACTTTTTAGTCTGGTATCTAGTAAGAACACGACATTTCTTTTCTAAGACCTTAAAAGCAGGACTACTCATAAAGGAGTAATGTACAAAGCATATAACAAGAATGAGAATTCTGATAACTATGGCAGACATCCTGACACTTCCATGTGATGGTAGCAATCCTCGTAAGACTGGAGGACCACCCCTAAGGTAGGGAAAAGCCTGCATTACATAGTGAGACCCAGTTTCAAATAACAGCAGCAACAAAAGAACTTTGAAATACCAAGGGGACAAAATGGAAATTGTATTCAGTTTGGTTATGGATTTTCTATGTAAATGTGTGTTTTGTAGTTTACAGGAGTTTGTATAGAAACCATGTCCTAGTCTCCATATCTGTAGGCCTTTAGCGCCTTTTGGAACCTCATGTAAAAAGGTATCTTCGGAAAATGAAAAGGCTACGGGTGATGACACATAGCACAGGAAACTGGCTTTCTAAGCAGAAGGAATTTTCTACCCATAGGGAAAATAAGGCTTTGTGGAGTTTTTGGTCCCTCGCTCCTTGATTTGAAAAAAAATGTTGCCATGTTTCACAAAACATAAAATGCAGCTGCAAACATTACCCTGATTTCAGAGCCCTTAAACATGAGTAAAAATAACTCATTGCAAGTGATTAAAAATCACAAAAGCTACAGAGTGAAGCTACCAGGCAACTTTCTCACATTTTTTTTAGGACCAAAGGGAAAATGAAGCCGGTTGTATACAAACAAAAGCTTATAGGAACAGATGGTTGCATCCTCTGAAGTTTAATTTAAACATTTAAATGCATGCATACAGGATGCATTCATATGTGTGTGTTCATGTGTGTGTGTTGATGTTTCTGTGTATATGTGTGTATGTATATAAAGACAAATATCAAAGGGGATGGCCGGCACCAGGAACAAGATGGACAGAAGTAGAGGACACTGCTCTAGTTAGTACACCACACAGTCAAATGAACATGAGCTATCACAGTCCCAACAATACAGGTAACCAAAGACTAATTGCTAGCCCCCTGCTAAAGATGTTGACAACACTCATCTTTAAAGCTCTTGTCGCACAATGGCACAACCACCATCAATGTGGGTTTTGATATTGACACTAAATTTGTACACTTTTCCTCATGTGGGTTGAGTTAAAAGTAAAATGAGCTAAACATCTAGGTGAACTAGTTGTACAAAATCGTTTATTTCATAGGCTATTATATGGTTTTCATCTCCATGAAAAACCAGAAGCTTTTCCTGGACCATAATTAGGTTTTTTAAAAAAATCCAAACTTAATGCTATTATGTCTATGTAAGTGTTACACTGAGCTACAGCCAAGATCACAGAAATAATGACAACTATAGACTACAACGACTTGTAAATTTAACTGTAGTAATAGCCAAAGAAGAGGGATACAAATGCCATCCTTTCAATGACTTAAAAACATGCTGTTTAAAAAAAAAAAAACAACCAAAAAAACCCCTGATTTTAAAAATGGGTTTCATAACTCAGCACTCATGTTTCAAGCAACTGTCCCAGGTTGGAGTAAGATGCAGGGAAATTTGGACCTAAAAAATGTAAGACATATATGGTCTTGATTGCCTTTTGCAGCTACGTTAAGAGTTCAGCGTAAAGAAAAGCGTTCCAAACGCCAGCTTGCAAACTAGGTTTTTATGTGAAACTCTAATAAAACAGCAGCAGATGTTTCTATGCTATTAATTTGTTTGGGACATTTTTGGCTGGTTCTTTCCAAATCAACTGCTAGCCCTTGTCCAACAACTGCAGCACTCTTTTTTTTCCTCCTACAGTGGGGAGAAGGAAGGAAGAGTTCTGCTCTGGAATAACTGTAGCACCAACTGGCCTTACTCTGGAGAAAGCAAACGGCTGCAGTTTTGAGTATTTTCCCTGAATTTGCTCAAGAACATGTAAAAAATAAAAATAAGGCCGGGCGGTGGTGGCGCACGCCTTTAATCCCAGCACTTGGGAGGCAGAGCCAGGCGGATCTCTGTGAGTTTGAGGCCAGCCTGGGCTACCAAGTGAGTTCCAGGAAAGGCGCAAAGCTACACAGAGAAACCCTGTCTCGAACCCCCCCAAAAAAAAATTAAAAAATAAAAAAATAATAAAAAAATAAAAATAAGACTCTTTTCACTATTGGTGGGATGATTTCAATGGCTTAACAATTTGGCTTAAAGCCAAAAATGAAGAGTTATACAAGTAGCAGGTAAACATCTATTGAGTAAAAAAACAGAATTTCTTATGAATTAAAAAAAAAACAGAATTTTTGATAAGGACTAAGTACATAAGCCTTGACTTATTTGAGTTCTAAATTCGCTTATACTGGTGTACATGACTGATTCATTCTAGTTCCGATTTACATATGAAAATGAGTATTACCTTGTAAAGTTTACACTCTACCAGAGTCAACCCATTTCCATTCCTCATATCCCACCCTTACGATGCATTCTTTTTTCCCTTCCCATTTTTATGTGCATATGTGTGGTATACATGTATATATGGATGGCTTTGCATGTGTGGAGATGCACGTGTGTGTTTCTGTGTGCACTTGTACATGTACAAGAGGCCCCGATATTGAGAATCATTCCCAGTCACTCTCCCATCATATTTTTTGGTACAGATTCTCTCAGTTGAACCCAGAGTTTAGAGAGGCAGTCACTAGTCTTGCTGAGCAGTTTGCTCTTAGGGTCCCGTTTCTGACTTCCAGGACTGGAGTCAAAGGTGTGTTGCCACACTCACACAACATTTCAGTAGGCTTCCGGATTTCTGACCTCAGGACCTCTTGCATGCATAGACATCACTTTAGTAGCTAAGTCATTTCCCCAACCCCTTTTAACCATCATTTTAAAAAGCTATTTCACTTTAGAATTACTTTACTTTTAATTACATGTATGTGTGTGTGTGTGTGTGTGTGTGTGTGTGTGTGTGTGTGTGTGTGTGTGTCTATGTGTGGGCATATGCAGATGAGTGCAGCTGTCCACAGAGGCAGGGGTAAGGGCTTGGGTTCTGCAGTTATAGGCAGTTGTGAGGTGCTAGACACAGATGCTGGAAACCATTCTGGGTCCTGTTTAAAAGCAGAATATGCTATTGACCCCAGACTCTCTCCTCAGCCCTTTATAATACATTATTGGTGCTTCAAAAATCTGAAGATATCAATTTTTGCTAAACATGTATTTATTAAAACAACATGTTTCAACTTCCAAAAACAAAAGGAAGAAAAAGAAGCACGATTTTAAAAGAAAAACACTTCAGTCTTTTTTTAACTTGGTCCTTTTCCTGCCCAGTCAACATCCCCAGAAAAAGGAAAAGTATAGTCGGAAATTTCTTCATTCCTGCCTTGCCAGGATAAAGGAAGAGAGGAGAGAGATGGCTCAGTGGTTAAGAGCACTGACTGATGTTCCAGAGGACCTGGGTTCAATTCCCAGGCCCTCCGATCACATCAGGATGAAAATAAGAGAAGAAGAAGAAGAGGAGGAGGAGGAGGAAGAGGAAGGAGGAAGAGGAAGGAGGAAAAGGAAGGAGGAAGAGGAAGGAGGAAGAGGAAGGAGGAAGAGGAAGGAGGAAGGAGAAGGAGAAGGAGAAGGAGAAGGAGAAGGAGAAGGAGAAGAAAGAGGTCACCTAGAATGGTTGGAAGCATCACCCCCATTAGGGTCTTATAGACCAAGGGCACGGGCAGAGAAAATACCAGTACAGAAATAGGAAAAAAGCCTGTCGAGTCGATTCTTTCCAGCAAGGTCAGATCTGTACACTCCTTACCTGTTCCCCTCTGTAACTGGGCTCTTTGCTTTACATGGGATTTACTCGGGCGGGCAACACTGAGAATTCATTTTGAAAGATCATTCTCAGCCCATGGAGCTTTGTAGTATTTTTTTTTTCAAGATTACACAAAAATCCTTAATGGGATTTAAATGGTAGCCCCAAAGCCTATTACTCTATGAAATTACTCAGTCTTCTCGCTAAAGTGCCAAAATAATTTGGATCTTAGTTTTGTTTCTCAAACAAATGTAATAAAGTATCATTAACAAATTCAACTAAAGCGGGTTCAAGTTCAAAACGTCTGCACATTCTAGTGTAATTAGAGACAAGAAGTTTAAAGCCCTAATGGAATTTTCTATAATTTTCTCTTTAATTGGAAAACGTTTACCACTTGGAAGTGTTTCTATGATGTAAGAGCCAACTAACAGCAAGGAGCCTTATAGCACTCCTTTTCTAAAGGCATGGATCTCTTGACACTGTAGCTGATCTTCAGGCTGGTGGAAGCAGCTCAATCTTCTAACACCTCTCTCCTGGCCAGAAAACAGAACTCAGGTTCATGTGAAGAGCACATTTACAATATGGCTTCAGCCCTGCTCACCTGTCCACTTGGCCTCACATGGCATATGGCATTCTCCTAAACTTGTTATCTGTCCAGCCTCAGAATAAATGCTAGAATATTTCTCCCCCAAGTCCTAACTAATTAACTTTCGTTTGTTCTCTCAGTCTCAAATTAGATCTTTTTTTCACTGCAAAGTTTTTAACTCCCTATTCCTGACAGCATCTATCTTGTCATGCTGTTTTCTCAACATAAGGCAGGATGGGGGAGAATCTCATTTTTGTGTGTTCACATAGAACTATAGTCTATGGCTCTACACTGTACTTTTCAACCTTCCCAGCAGGAGCTACTTTACCATTACTTTGAAACACCCTAGCAATGTCCTGAATTTTTTAAAATTTAATTAAGATGTAATTACTTCATTTCCCCTCTTTCCCCTCCTCTCTCAAACTCTACCCATGTCCTCTCCCTACAAACCCCCATGTCCTTCCTCTCAAACTGAAGGCCTTTTTTTCTTTGACTATTACATAAATGTTCACATGCATAAATATATAAACACAATCTGAATTTTAAAACCCACTGAACAGTGGAATTGTGCTTGAATGTGGCTTAATACCATTCCAAGAGCAGATTTGGGTACGTACAGAACCTGCCCCTAAATCAAGAGTAAGCTTTTAAAACTTGTGTCAAAGTCTCCACCCCAAACCCTTAACCTCCTACCCAAATCATATTTACCTTACTTTTTCTAGATCCCCAAACTCACCCCTATTAGGACATCTCAGAATAATGTATCTACAAGTCTACCTGCATTGTTTAATCCATCCTCTCATCATTCTCAACCTAATTTCATTTTATTCTCTGGATTCCACTGAGGCTGGGATCGCCTGCTCAATGTTTTGGGCAGGCTTCCCACAGTGCTACTGCAGGTCCTATGTAAGACCTCTGTGTAGGTGATGGATATTCCAAGACTCTCAAGCACATTCAGATGTTCCCTCAAATGTCATCATATAGCCATGGGGCTTAATGGAATCTCCTGACACTTGAACTGTCCTAGCGTCTCTTCTTAACCTTTCTCTTCATTATCTAACAAATAATTTACTTTTACATATTTATATCATTTACAATCTGATCCCTCTCACATGCTATAATCCCCTAAAGACAGATTTCATCCTGACATTTTGTTGGGTTTTCTTATCATTCTAGCACATTGAACAATGTCTTCTTTCATGGTAAACCTAGCAAATCAAACAGCATCTGATAAATCAAATTGAACTACATGTCTATTTACAGGCATGGAAAGTATTTTTAAAATAAAATAATTCTGACCAAGCCCTATGGAGCACACCTTTAATCACAGCATTTAGGAAGCAGAGGCAGGTGATCTCTCTGAGATCAAGACCGGCCTGGGCTAGAGAGTGAGTTCCAGGATAGCCAAAGCTACACAGAAAATACTGTCTGGGAAAACAAACAAACAAACAAATAAATAAATGTAAAGATAAAACAATTCAAAACCTGAACTATATTTTTACTTGTATTAATACAATTATTTACATGTTAGAACTTTTAAAATGACAAGAATAAAATATCCAGAGTTAGGCTAAGAAGGGCTCTAGAATATGAAAAAAGGTATGTCAACATTTTCTCAATTATTATAGGGTCTAAACTTTATAATTTAACTTATACTAAAATTTTGTTAGAGAACATTTAATACCAAATATTCCTCTCGTAGAAGCATTAAATACATATATTCGACTTTTGCATCACAGTGGATACAGAAGTCATTAAAGCAATGACGTTTAAAATTTATATCATGTCTTATCTGAAAACTTATGCTTTCAAAATGTTAGGATAAAAACTATTTATTACAGCTTTTGAGTTTTACTAAAAATACACATATGTACAAAGATACAAATGTATTGTGATTTACCTGGCCAAAAATGAATATATATACTGTCCCAATGAAAAAGGTTTTTCTCCTGGAGAACTCATATTTTTACTTATAGTCATATAAAATCACAGAGAACTGTTATAGTCCTCAAAGAAAAAAATGTCACCTATCATATAAAAAGAAATATCTTTTTTTTATTTTCTTTTTTTCAAAGTATTTTTATTAAGAGATTTTTTTATTCATTTTACATACCAACCACAGATTCCCCTGTCCTCCCTCTTCCCACCCCCAGCCTTCCCCTGCAACCCACTCCCCCATTCCCACCTCCTCCAAGACAAGGTCTCCCATGAGGGATCGCCCAGCAAGGAAGAAATGGAAAAGAAACATATCTTATTCCTGGCAGACTTCTGACTTCTCTCTTATTATAACATAGTTGGTGGATCAAATATTTTACCTCTGACCCTGAAACTTAAGTCCATTATTAACTACCACTGTATACGGCCTTCCTCTCCACAGCATGGGCTAAGGTTAATGATATTCATCACATCACTTTGTATATAATAGTAGCCATCCTTTACTGAAGTACCCAACAGGTAGATCTTATTGGTCCCAACCCCAAGCATGCCCCCAAGAACATGGAACTACACGGGAGTAATTATTATTAGGTCTGGAACTGGAGATATTCATTCACTCCCTCATTCAAGTGAAGATTCCACTCCACCCAAATCTTGGACAAAGCAGCTGATATATTCACTTAAGTATATGTCAATTTTCTTCTTGGTAAATTGCAGGTATGAGTTTCTGAGGCATATCTTTAAAGGGTGCAAGGTATTTTAAGAGTAGACATTCCATTCCTGACTATTCTTTTTACTCTTTACCAGCTGCATAAAAATGTCCCTTTAATGACAGTTTTACTCCTGATTCTCAAAAGAGAAATAGTCTATTTTCTGAATCAATATTTTCTAATAGTGACAAGATGGCAGTTGGATATGTCATTCAAACTGTTTCTAGTTACCACATAAAAATAAAAATCATCAAATTAATTTTAATACATCTCATTCAACTTGGTGTATAAATATTATTTCAATGTATAATATAAACACTTTTAAAATACACTTAAATGGTTGTTCAGTGGGAACACAGTGACATGTTCCAGAAGGAACTTCTCCTGCATAAATATGAGGATCTGTGCCAGGCTTTTTCTTTTAGACCATCAACCAGCTCCCAAATCATGACACAGGGTCTTCTTACTAGTTATAAATGCTCGGCCTAGCTTAGGCTTGTTTCTGGCTAGCGCTTTCAAGTTAAATTAACTTGTTTCTCTTTATCTACCTTTTGCCCTGGAGCTTTTTATTTTTCTTTCTGTGTATCTTACTTTCACTGCTTCTTATGTCTGACAGGGAGGCTGGCTGGCTGGCCGGCCACTGCTTGGCTTCTTCCCCCACCCCCCACCCCCGCATGTCCCTCGTTCCCTCCTTCCCCTCCTTCTCTCATTCCTCCCGTGAGCCTAGCTTTCTCCTCCTATTTATACTCTCTGCCTACCTAGCCGCACCTATCCTTTGCCTAGCTATTCACTGTCAGCTCCTTATTATATCAACCAGGCGCCTTAGTCAGGCAAGATAAAACAAATACGGCACATCTTTACATATTTAAACAAAGGCAGCATCAACAAATGTAACACATCTTTGCCTAGTTAAAATAATATTTCACATCAAGTGTCTCCATTCCGACCATACTTTCACCCTCCATCAGATCTTTTGCTGGACTGAAGATGATTTTTATGATTAAAGCTTTTTGAATCATGTTTGCTGCTGAGCTGCTTTATTTCTATGTTATCTGCTAGGTGTTCTGTGTCTTTGTGTTGTTATTTGTTTGTTTTTCAAGACAGTCTCTGTGTAGCCCTGGTTGTCCTGGAAATAGATCTGTAGACCAATCTCGTCTTGACCTCAAGAGACTTGCTTGCCTCTGCCTCCTGAGTGCTGGGTTTAAAGGTGTGAGCCACAACTGGCTTGTTTTGTGTCTTTTCTTGGCATTTCTGGCTTACATTGTGCCTTTCTCTATAGTATATGGAATGAGTATTCACTTTTCTTTTTCTATTTCCCATGTATAATAGCTATTTTTTCTGGCAATTTTTACAGACGAGGTCATATTTTCAAGCGGCCTATAATGAGTGTGTCAGCTCTATCCTAAATCAACTTTCACAAGTCTGTGAGAGGCCAGTACCCAAGACTTACCCATAATCCCATTCCAATATCAACTATCATCATTATTTTATATAGGAAACTTTTAGATTTGATAAGGCAAGGACTTCCAAATAACTCTTATAGTACCTTTAAAAGATATATATATCTGTACTTCTGCTGTACTTTCTCTCACACACAGGCCTGTTGAGTATTTTATTAGAATTGAAAGAAAAATAAAATCCTCATTTTCAATTAATAGGGGAAAATGACTTCCAATTAGGAGCCTCCAGAGCCTTTGGCTGCCTAATGTCAGGAGAGTTTTAAAACTTTTGATTCCGTCAGTAATTCCATCTCTATAAGCTAGTCTTTATAATTTACCCAGCTTTATGAAGCAGAATTGAGAGAGCCTAATCTAAAGAAAACATAAAGTGCTCCAATTTGAAAGCCATGGGACTTGATATTCAGCCCACACTTCACAATTCTGCTAGCTTGTATCTGTGCAGGCATTATTTTAGTGTATGCACTGTGTTTCTCATTAGAGGCAAATTCCTGTAACACAGAGAACAATTGGCTCCCTCCAGCAACTATCTTCATACTTATATTTTGCACCATTGCATTTAATGTTTTCTAATTTCTTGAGTATGTAGGAAATTCCCAGCAATAGAGTCATTTATTCCTACAAATAATCCCATGGAGGGCTTATTCAGAATTGTCTCTGTTTTATGACTTCAGAAACTCAACGTAACAGAGGTTAAGTTATTTTCCAGGACAAATAGCTATGAAGCTGCAGGTTGAGCAGACGCTCATTAGGGGCTGGGGAGATGGCTCAGTGGCTGCCATATAAACACAAGGAACAGAATGTGGATCCACAGAACATGTGTAAAAGCTGGACAGGCTGGCCCATAACCCCAGTCCTTGGAAGACCCAGCCATGTTTCCTGGAGCAAGCCAGCTGGTTACACAGCCATATTGGCAAGCTCTGGGTTCATCTGAGAGACTCTGCCTCAATGAATAGGATAGAGGGTGAACAAAGAAAAAGAAGTCTCCCAACATCCAGTCAAGCCTGCACATGTACACACATGCACACAGATACATACACATATATGTGAATAACCATACACACACACAACATACAAATAAAACAAGATGTTTTCTAAAAGTGTAAAGGAATGGTACCAGAGCTCAGATTTTGGAAAAGAGTAGATGCCATATGAGCGATTAAAGGTACATTGTATTAATTGAGGTCTTATTTACTCAAATCATTCATTTTTGATATGCTGAATGTACACTAGGATTTCTGCTTCCCACTCTGGAATGGTTCCATTCAGTTGTGGCGAGATCCACGCCGAGTCTCCCTGCCAAGAACCTCAACGCATCAGGGAGCCTCACAAACTGATCTGTAACTATATTAAAACTGCTACAAATAACTACTGAACAGATCGCCTCTTACATCATTCAAACCAGAAGTTCAGTGGCACTGTGCCATCGCAGTCCCTTTCTCATTCGGGAGCCAAAATGTGCTGCCGGGTCCTTTTCTTTGAGAAACGTCAGTGTTACTCTCCCCTCCCTCCCTCCCTCCCTCCCTCCCTCCCTCCCTGTCAAACTCCTCCACACCCACATACACAGAAACACCGAGAGATATCATCGAAACTACGCTGTGATGTGTATTAAATTAAAATATGACTAGGTCCGGTGTAACTTTACCTGGCCCTCTAGGAAAATAATTCAAGCCGGTTAGTTACGTCCTCTTCAACTTTTTTAAAAAACAAAAGATACGAAGGAAAATTCACCTTTTACATAAAAGTGTCCATTAATATAGTCTAAACTTGCTCCACTGGACCGTCCGAGGCACGGACATTAGCTGCCTTTCCCTTTAACAGTCACTTTTACAAGGTCGAACCTATTTGAATCTCCCTACTCTTAACGCTCCACACTTTCCTCTGAACTGGTAGCCTTTCATATGCTATAGGTTTTAGGGATCAGTTTACAAACTTGTTAAAATTGCTTATAAATTGTCAACAGATTGAAAATAAAAACACACACCACCCCTTCCTCCCCAGCTCCCATAACAACATATAATGAATGCTTGGATTTGGCCCAAAAAGGGCAAGGTTGCAGTATAATTTAATTTAATTCAATTCAATTCTACATAATTCAATTCTTTTCAACGAACTTTCACAGACATCTATGGCTGTTCCCATTCGCCAGGAACCGATGTCCCTTTCCCATGTTACAGAAGCAAATCTTTAGGGACAGTTTCAGCATCATCACCCCTGAAGAGAATGGGGAGTTCAGACAGAAAAGGAAAACACACAGGCATGACTTCCTCCTGGGCAAACCGAGTTCACTGTGCACAGTAGGTCAAGCTTGGGCTAATACTTCAAGACTACAGGGGACTTTCAGAGCTGTGAGAGCAAGCTAAGACATAATTACACACCCAACTGTCTGAGGCAATACCACTACACACACACACACACACACACACACACACACACACACACACTCACTCACTCACTCACATATACTCAAATACACATGGCTTGTTAAGGACTAGTTCTAGAAATGGTACTGGCAACCTTGGTCAATCCACACTCCCCACTCGATTAGTTTACTTATACTCCCAGCTCGATTCCAGGACTACTAATCATGTTAGCGGAAGAAGGCAGCCCGGCCTATGTAGAACAGCACCCACAGCCTTCTTAAACTGTGCTCAGAGAATGTTCCACAGCTTCTATTCCCTCTTCCTACTTCAGTGGCTAAAAGTGGATTCTCTGAGCCAGAGAAACCCTTTGCAAACACCATCCACACAGCAAATTCGCATCAGGCATTCCGGGAAGCATGCAGGTGAGGGCAAGGGGAAGGAACAGTCCCCAAACACCACAGACTAGATGATAAGTGTCCATTATTCCATCATCTGGCAGATAAATGCTGTATGGACTGACTACACTGAAAAAAGATAGGTTGTATACAAGAATCAAGTGCAGACTGCTGGCTGCATGGGCTACGGTATGCCTCACAAATTTCATTTCTCTTGAAGAATCATTATTTCTTAAGTCAAAAATCACCTGCCTCTAACATTCTGGTTCAGCTGAGGGACTACCCAAAACCAAAATGGGAAAGTTAAGAAAAGGAAGAGATGTCTGTTTGTGCTCTGCCATGCAGACAAATATCTTCCAATGATTGAAAATTAATATTTACAAAATTGGGCTGACTACACTTTGTTCATGTACAATGGTCCGTTTGTGAACAGTGACATATTTATCTGCCCTTTCCCAGTCCTAGGAAAAAATTATGTCAATTTTCCCTCAGACTGCCTTCCTATTCTGTCACACAAATTATTTCATGAAACATGAACCCAAATGTTCTGTTCTTTTTCAATATCCTTTCACCACAAATCCCAGAGTTCTGGACTTCATGGCTCTTCAGGAACAACCCAGTCCTTTTATTCCAGAGGCAAAACCCCAACACTGCTGGTTTTCATCAGGCTACCTTTGCCTCGTCTTCAGTAGAGAAGATTCAGCCTTTTGTGTCACCGGGAAACCTTTTAAAATAATAACAATAATTGAAGATGGCTTTCTTCTCTCATATAATTTCAGGTCTTAGGATGTTCTTGTCTCCATGTCTCCATTTATTTCTACAATGCTTTTGTTTCTTACATAGTGTGTTTCTAACTGGCCACTAGAAACACAGACAATGTCATTTTGATGATCTGTCATTAGGCAGGTGAATATTTACAACATATATAAAGTACCTAGACATGAGATTACTCACGTTCTCATTTATGCGCGCGCGCGTGTGTGTGTGTGTGTGTGTGTGTGTGTGTGTGTGCTCTAAGATCTATGGAAAAAATGAGAAAACGGGACAATATATTCTCAAATACAACAAACATGTTAACTCCAGCATTTGAAGAAACTGTAATGATCATCCACAGGATATTAAGTTGCAGAAATACTGCCATGCCTTTACTTTATCAAACAAGCCATGCAACCTGCAAAAGCACATTTTCAAGATTGGTTTCTGAGGGTTAGCTTGTCCTCATTCCCAGAAACAGTCAACATTATTCTCTACTATAATTTGTTTTTGGATTGGCAAAAGTGGGTGGGGGACAGTATCTCTTGTAACAAAGCTGAATAAACTCACAACATGGTTGAGGGTACCTTTGAAGATCTTTCTTTTCACTGTCCCTGTGCTAGCATTACTGGCATGCACTTCCATGCCTGGCTATGTGATATGGGGCATTGAATCTATGGCCTTGTGCGCACTGGACAAGTATTCCAGCAGCTAATGTGCCTCCGCAGGCTTCTCTCATCATCTCATGCAAAGGAAACTTGCAAGCTGTTTCCTACCCCTAGACAGCACATCTTCTTCATCAGCTACTCACTGGCTCTATACTATTATTTTTCACCTTGCTCTGGCCACCAAATGCCTGATGAGACATTTGGAGGAGTGGAGTTTATTTCTGTTCATGGTTTGAGTCAACTCAGTCCATTATGGCAGAACAGGTGTGACGGCCTGCAGCTCTGTGCTACCTGCTTGCTCGCAGCTCAGTGGAAAGAGGATCAGGACAGAAAATGGTATCACACTTTAAGGCACAGGACTCATGCCTAGAGTATGATACCCACTTCCTCTAGCTAGGCCCCTTGGAAAGAAAAGGCTCCGCAATCTTCTAGTACAGAGCTACTGGCTGCAGAGCAAGGCTCGTCATAAGAGCGTGCATAAGACACATCACATTCAAACTATGACACTCCCCTAGTCCATATGCTCCTGTTTTTGTTTCTTAATACGTGTCACTTCCTTAGACATTATCTTCCCCTGGACACCAAATTGAAAGAAGACCCCTATTTTCTATTCTATTTTCTACTATTCACTTATCTCCTCATTAACGGTATAAAGTACATGTATACACGCACAGAGAAGACCATTACAGTTATCATTTGCTGACATTAGTAAGAAATGTGATGTGCTGAGCTCACGGAGGCCATACTACATCAGAGCTGCACGAGCAGGAACTCGGAATGATTGTTTTTGGTTGCTTTTTCCGAGAATGGCACCTGGGCTATTGGAGGAACAAAGAGGTTTATTGATTAAGGGAAATCCATAAAGATATAACAATTTAACACGGGACATCACTGGAGAAGACTAGTTTGGTTTGTGACATGCAATATGTATGAGAAATGATCTTGATCTTCCATCCTCTGAAAGCAGCTCGGCTTGTTCATTCATTGACTCTCACTCAATGAAGAGATCATGAAAAAGCTAGTTGAAAAGGAGTCCCTCTTTGTGATTTTCCTCAGGACAGAAAGCTTATTGTAAAACTGGTTTTGAACAAAGCAGTCTGGTAATCCTGAGTGGCAAATATCTTCTTGAGACTCTATTTTGCACTTCAGTATATAATGATGGAAATGAGAATGTGTCAGAAGTCATGAGATAATTCAATTTGCATAAAACAAGGTATGTAATCAAACAAACCGAGAGCAGAATCCTGATCTCACTGTGTGCAATATTGATAACTGATAATTACTTAGACTGTGAAAAATTATTTGTATCCACCGAATAGGAATTATAAAGGTCCTGACTGGGATGAGATTGAACTAAGTCAAGCTACAAGTGTTTCCATGTAGCTGTAGCAATAACTATAGTGATTATTATTTTTGTTATTAACCAACATATTTATATTCCCTAACGGGTTTTCTTCTCTTTACCACTATTGCTGCTCCTATTTCTTGATACTTGATGCTTCTGCAACAGCTTAGAGAACCAGCCACAGCTTCATCTCACCAATTCCTTAGATGATCCTGTTTCCTCAGAATGGAAGCCTCTGAGTCCTCATCCAGAATAGATCTCAGCTTAACTGCTGCTAAAAGCCTATAAGCTTAACCAGGCTCTAGTTCCTAGTCCTCACGCCTTATATACCTTTCTGCCATCACTTCCTGGGATTAAAGGCGTGAGTCACCACGCCTGGCTGTTTCCAGTGTGGCTTTAAACTCACAGAGATCCAGATAAATCTCTGCCTCCAGAATGCTAGGATTAAACGTGTGTGTGTGTCACCATTTTCTGGCCTCTATATCTAGTGGCTGTTCTGTTCTCTGACCCCAGATAAGTTTATTAGGGTGCACAAAATATTGGGGAACACAATATCACCACAGAGATGGTTCATTTTTCCTTCACAAAATTATTTGTTTCACATAAATATTGCACCTGACTTTTCACCCCCTCATATGTATTTTCTTTCCTTGAAATAACTAACTGTTCCCCCGTGGAACACTCATCTTAACCTCTGTCTAAAGCTTCCATTCTCACAAGGCATGAGCTTCCTCAAATGTCTACAGAATTAATTAGTTACAAATGATTGTTTTAAAATAGGTATACACCACATAGGCTTAACTAATTGGCATCATAGAGGTCCCATTCTGAATGACAGAGGAATTTCTGAAAGTTAAAAATGGCCCTCCCAATAGTTAAGAACAGGAGTATGCAAAGAAAGCCAGACCCATCTAGTGTTAGCAGAAAATGTGCCTTGAAGCCTAATGGTCCCCGGCCAGATGATATTATTCCTCAAACAGCTCTTGATTTAGACTAGTGGGACTCTAACAGAAATGAAAGCATCCTGAAGCAAAACACATGAAGAGGGGTTAGAAATACGTTATCCCCAACAGAAGTCTGCTCGAAGAGAGCCAAGTGGGTCTTTCATGAATCTGACGGCATTTAGAAAAGCTGGAAGCATCCATTTTCCAGAATGCAAAGAGAGACGCAAAAACACATTTTGTACCATTGATTTTCCTGCTTCTTGAATCACACTATTAGGAAGACAGAGAGTGGGTACATGGACCCATAGGTGCCATTCTTCACGTAAGATGTTTAACAGAGACCCTACCTGACAAACTGAATTACCTCTATGTCATCTCTGTTTCAAATTCAAGAGACTGTAGCTTTGTGTAAATCCGATGTGGATGCCAACCTCAAAAGAGATATTCTCCCAGGGACAATCGTGTCATATAAAATGTGCTGACACTCTTCAGTCTCCTTGAGATACTTAAATCTGCAGCATCCTGGGGACATTTATTAAATAAAATGAATGATGGCTTCTGCTGACTTTGAAAAAGTGGAAGTATCCACCAAGACCACTTCAACAGTGGTTCCTATTGGAAAAATGCATCCAAATAGTAATGTCTGTGAATTCCTGTACCAAAACATCATCAACTCAGCACACTACTCACAACCCAGTTTATAGTGTAGCTGCCGAACTGTCACAGTTTCTATTTCCTGGTAAGTCAGAAGTCAGCTGCAATTCATTAAGGAAGTTGTCTGAGCAAAATTAAATTTCCCAGAAATACATCATTTGACATAAAAGATCTCAGCTTCAGTAACAGCCTCTAAAAGGACTAGCTTGGGTTTGAACATCACTTCTTTCATCTCATGTAATCCCACAGTGAATGCACAATGCACAACACATTCTGTGGGATAATTGGTATGAAGTAGCACATTATTGCTAAGAAAAACGTTCCGTTTATTGAATCATAACAGAAACATCATTCTCAAAAATGGATTTAACTTTGTAATTTGCTTCATTTTGAAGTCATAACATATCATGGTTTTGAATTTTAAAATTAATAGTTACTGAGAAGAAGTAATTCTTTGTACATTTTAAGAACTCTGAGAGTCAGGCAGTGGTGGCACATGCCTTTGATCCCAGCACTCCAGAGGTAGAGGCAGGCAGATCTCTGTGAGTTCAAGACCATCCTGGTCTACAAAGCTAGTTCTAGGACAGCCAGGGCTACATAGTGAAACATTGTCCTTAAAACTAACAAAAACAAACAAATAAACAAAAAGAAACTCTGGGAAAGCTTGCCTTGTCTGGAGATCA
Organism: Peromyscus maniculatus bairdii; assembly: GCF_049852395.1. Taxonomy (NCBI): domain Eukaryota; kingdom Metazoa; phylum Chordata; class Mammalia; order Rodentia; family Cricetidae; genus Peromyscus; species Peromyscus maniculatus. The sequence continues at coordinate 62,476,872 of NC_134863.1, read as the reverse complement.
ACTTGAGAGGCATAAACACATAACATGCTATGTGTAACATGAATTATAAGTGTGTCCTTCACTAACATCACTGTTGGTATCTAAGAGTTGAACTAGATCATCAAGGCTGTTCAGAAACATGTTCTTCAGAGACAAAATTATCCACCGAATGAATTCAAGAGTTGCTATGGAAGATGGATGGCAAGAGTTATAGACTGAGCTGGTCTCCAGTATCCCAATCCTTGTTTTATTCATTTAAGTTCATCATAATTATCAATGTTCCCAAGCAATATAGTCACCTCTTATAAAAACCCACACATTCACACCGTGTATGAGGACACACTGAGATGGCTCTTTTTCTCATGAATTTACTTCCATGTATCAGCTAAGGCTATTAGCATGGCAACTGTCATTTTAAATTTGGCAAAGCCCTGTTTCCCTGGGCAGCAATGTTTCTGTAGTTATTTTAAACCGTGACTGTGAATATACATATGTATACGTACTTACATTTTATTTCAGTCACACGAAAATAAAAGGGGAAAAGCAAAACTAAATCTTGATACTGGCCATGCATATCATTCTCCAGTGTAATTCTAGTTCATCTTAATTTCTCCTGAAAGCTTCAATTTAAGACATATAAAACCATAAATATGGGAGAAAAAATACCAAATTCTGTTTTTAAACAGTAAGATGAAATAAGAACCTTGTTCCTGTTTTAGTTTTCACGGATAGTATATATGAATTTATCAAGATTTCTCTTAAGTAGAGTGAAGGCTAGCTTTGGAGCCATACTATATTGATTTATACCATACAATAAACAAAGTTAAATGAAACAGATGCAGTGTGATCTCTTGAATAAGAAAAAAACTTGAAGCCCCAATTTAGAGACAAAGCTAAGTTCAAATAATGGGTAGGTGTCCGTATCCTTCCTACAATAGCCATCTTACTGTTGGTAGCTGTGGTGCATTCATTCTAGGACTCCATCAGCAGATAGCAAACAATTATGCTGAAGTCCCATTAAAAAAAAAAAAATGACACGGAGCCGGGCAACGCTGGCACATGCATTTAATCCCAGCACTTGTGAGGTAGAGGCAGGCAAATTTCTGTGAGTTCGAGGCCAGCCTGGGCTAAAGACTGAGTTCCAGGAAAGGCTCCAAAGCTACACAGAGAAACTCTGTCTCCCCCCTCAAAAAAAAAAAAAAAAAAAGAGAGAGAGAGAAAATGACGGTATTTTAGCCTATGATGAAATATATTCTCCCATATATTTTAAAGCCTTTCAAGGTTACTCATAATCCCTAGTACTATCTAAATGCTATAGAAATGGTTACTGAATTGTTGGGGAGATAGCGATGAAAACAGAATGTTTGTACATTTTCAGTGAAAACGTGATTTTCCCACACAATATTTTTTTTCCTTTCAGAAGTATCTGAATGCTGCCATGTGGAAACTGTAAATATGGAGTGATGGTTGTACTTCACAAATTTTATTTTTCTATCATTTCTTTCTGGTGCACACTAAAATGGCAGGGGGGGGAAACTGTGGTGTCTGTGTGTGTGTGTGTGTGTGTAGAGAGAGAAATAGATGAAAAATTATATTTAAGGAACTGGCTCATGTTATAATGGTGGAATAACACTGTAGTCTGCACAATATGGTCCTATGCTCTAGCAAGTTGGAGATCCCAGAAGAACTAATATGTAATTCATACCCAGAAGAAAGTTCTCTCTTCCTATCAGAACTCCAGCCATTTGAAGTATGGGCTTTTATATATATACTGATTTAGACACCAATCTAATGAAAAATACTTCCACAGCAATCATGACATTCAGGTTTACTAAATATACAGTTGCATACCCAAGTGGACACCAAATATCAACCATCACATGCAACTAGAAGTCTTACCATTTTGATGAAATCATCTAAATGTCTAAATTAAACCCAGATCCAGATCTTGTAGCCAGATCCACTCACCTTTGTACAGGCAAAGAAGGTTCAGTATGGGAAACTGGAAAACAAGTTAGCATATCCAACTGCTAAAATAATGCCTGACTACAACATCAGTTTTACTTACTGTTTACAATGTACAATTCATGTCTGCCCATTGGTCCTCCGGAAGGTAGTTAAATCGTGTCCGAGGAATGGTTTCTAAACAAGCTCATGAGTGTTTGCAATAGGGCAAGAGGTGGTGAGTGGAACAGATTGCATGCCGGGAACACATCAATTTACGACTGCGGTCTTCATATCAATGTGCGGGCTTAATGACCTAGGGAAGCGCTGTATGTATCCAAGCATAAGAATGATGGCTGCTATACAAGCTCCCTGCTATCATACCCTAAAATAAACGATTCCATCATGAAAAGGAGAAAATAATGACCACGTATGAATCTAACGAGAAAAACACACTGTTTTTTAATTCCTTAGTGTGCCCCCTTATGAGTTCCAATATTTGGATATGGAATGCATGGTATAACTTTTAAGGAATCTGAGACTATTCTATGTTCCTCACTTTTTAGACAAGCAAGGTGTTGCCTGTCCTTTGACAAAGGTTACAATCATGTTCAGCAGAGAACCATTGTCAGAAACCACTGAGAATCTTTTTCTTTCTTTCTTTTTCCCCCCTATGATAGTTGCTGTCGCAGTGAGAAAGTTCTTGATCAAACACGACATTGAGCCAAATATATAAATATGCTCTGGTATAAGTCAAGCCCTTTGCTAGTTTCATACTCAGATATTGCACAGAAAGAATTTTTATATATTCCCAAAATAAGCCTTTTATGATGAAAATAATGTGGAATGTGTCTCCAGGAGCCACTTAGCTGATCGCAGAATAACATTAAGCAAAGCTTGATAACACAAAAGCTCAGTGGTTTGCGACCAGGGGAAGGATAAGGGATTGATTGCTCAGAGGACAGACATTAAGAATCTAGTGTTTTAGCAGTAAAAATTCTTGTAATGTAGTAGTTACTTTCCATCTGGAGCATCATTTAATCCATTAACCTATTTAAAGATGTGTAATTACATTGTAGGATTCACTTTCTAAATAAAACAGGCCCAATGTCTGAAACAGAGCCAGGACTCCATAAGGAGGGGATAAAACAAAAAGAAACTGTTCTTTTTTTCATTTTACTTAAAAGATATTGCAGTCATGACAGTGGCTTTCAAGAAACAAATACAATTCTAATATTTCTGGATACCCAAGTATATTAGAGCTACACTTATTAAATTGCATTGATTTTTCCCCCATCTCTATTTGTGGAATCATTCACAATATGAGGATATGTCAAAATTAGCTCCGTAGCCTGGAGCTTATACGTATGTGTGTATGTGTGTGTGTGTGTGTGTGTGTGTGTGTGTGTGTGTGCGCGCGCGCGTGTGTGCGCGTTGTACGCATGTGTAAATGTGTGTGTTTGATGCAAGAGACAGGGCATGCATGTCCACGAACGTGCCTGTGGAGCCTAATCACTTGCTACTTTATGTTTTGAGAATGAATCACTCCACTCTACATGCAGCTTGTTATTTTTGGCTAGACTGGCTGCCCAGCAAGCTCCAGAGATCCTCTGTCTCCATCCCTCGGCACCAGGTTACAGATGCAGGGGGCCACATCTGACTTTTTATGTGGCCTGAACTGGAGTCCTCCTGCGTTCATGGCAATCAGTTTATTTACTGAGCCATCTTTCCAGCCCTTTATTCCTATTTGTCAGAACTGAAAATATCTGTTTGGTACGAAATAAGAACTTGACCACGTGATTATCGAGTTCATCTCACCCAGAGAACATGAGGCATGAACACAGCCATTTCATCAAGGGCTAACGATCTTTGTCTCTCATGTTTTCCCTAGGGTGGCCCCTACTAAAAATGCGCCAGTTTTCACTCTGGAAGACTTTAGAGCTCCCTCCTGAGAGAAAAGTGTTGTTAGGTAAGAGTCCTAACTCCCCTCTAAGAAGTGACATGCTAGAGAAATTGTCCATGTTATTTGTGTCCGGGTGGATATAAAGATATGGTCATATAAGCATATTCCATGATGGAAATAAATATATTTCCCCACTGGAGTGTTGAAACGTTATCCTTTCCCTGGGCCTCTAGAAACGCACCAACAGGGGCCACTAAGATGCCTCATCACTTAAAGGTACTTGCTGTAAAAACCTGGCAACCTGAGATCTGTTCCCAGAACTCATGGAAAGGCTGAAGGAGCGACCCAACCTCATAAAATTGTACTCTGATGTCCACATGCATGCTGTGGCATGTGTACCTCCACACCACTAATAAAGTTTCTAAAAATAAAAGAAAAATTAAAAAAATAATTAACAGAGAAGTTGGTCAGGATGAATGAGTACCAACTTGTGCTTAAGTTTTATAGACTTCTACTACTGATTTTATATAGGCATAGTGTGGCTGTATAAAATGAAGGTACGCAAACCCAAGCCTGAACATGTTTGTTGATCATACCCTTTCCTTTAAAAATCCATCACAAGGCAAAACAAAACATGAAGCTAGGGAGACGTGGGGACTGTCTGAGGTGGGAGGTAAAAGGAATTGGAATCCATTGTACATATGCAAGAAAATATCAATGAATATAATTAATTAATAATTATTTTTCCTAAGTCAGGAATGAAAAGATCCACTCATATTGGCTAAAAGTAGACTCAGACACCTGGTCCTATTCCCTTGTAGGTATCACCTCTTCCCTTTGGACCATGTTAAATTGGTAAAAGGTTCAACTTCACAGTTCTCAGCACCAGATCGTAACAAAACAAAGGCTGACTACCTTTCCCAGAAGACTTCTTTCTCAAGTGGTGCTGTCATGATGTTGCTGAACATATTCCTTCCTACCGTAATACAGATGAAGTTTGCATGCTACTGTACTGAAGAGCCATTGTCCACAATTTCAGATTAAAAAAAAGGCCAGAATGAAATGACCCCTTACGTCATTCTGCTTTTTAATAGTGGCAGGACGGACAGAAACTTAGCCCTTGTGAATTTCTGTCACAATTATTCCAGAATACAAAAAAAAAATCTATTTAGAACATGACTGGGATATAGACTGATGATCATCCACCCTCTACCCAACTCTTGCTTTGGGAACTTTGGATTTTCAAACCATATTCACCAACAGACAAAGTACTTTTCAGACACAAAAGAAAAAATCTAAACAAAGTATTTATTCAGATTAACTAATCCACAAAGCAAAACTGACCTGTCTTTAAATAGGGAGTCCAGCAGGGGTGGGGTGGCACATGCCTTTAATGCCAGCATTTGAGTGTCAGAGAGTTCAAGTCTAGCCTAGTCTATAGAGCCAGTTCGAGGACAGCCAAGGCAACACAAAGAAACCCTGTCACACACACACACAAAGGCACTAGGAGCAGCCTAGATGGCTCCTGCATAACTTGCTGTGCAACCCTGGAGACCTGAGTTCAATCCCGCGGACCCGCAGTGAAGCAGAAGGAGAGAAGTGAGTCTGCAAGCTTGTCTTCTGACTTGCACACATGCACATACGATGGCGAGACCAGACAATAACTCTTTCATAAATATACAAATTCATAGGCAAATCGAAAATCCTCCAAATAACACTGTGTCAATTCTCCATCATCATTACCAATAACTAGGGCAATCACATCATAGTCAGCATTCATAATCAGCCTTGTTCTACAGGTCTGTGACAAGGGAGCGAACTGCAAAAAGGGTATACAGAGTGGAACACACATGGCACCATGGAGCCATGAGCAATAGGAGGAAGAGGAGTGGGCTTCTCATAACTGTCTCCAGGGCCGGGACCCCATTGCCTAAGGTCACTCACAAGACCCTACCTCTTGTACATTTCTACCATCTTCCAGTGCTGCCCAGCAAAAAGACCAAGTTGCCAGAAACATGGGCCTTGGGAGACATTCGAGATCTAAAGGCCAGCAACTGGTTTCTGTTTGGTACTTAGTTTGAGTATGAACTGCATCTTAAAGGCAGATTAAGGAAGTTTATCTAAGGAGTTGTGCTGTTTCTCAGTTTTGCTATACTGTGTTTGTACAATAGCCAGTGAAACACACCGCATAGATGTTCATTTCTGCAGCCTGCAGAGTAGATGGAGCACCCTGCCTGCCCGGAAATGCTGAGGTGGTATTCACCATGTGACTCGCCATTTAAAAATCATACATTAAAAATGAATGCTAGATGTAAAAGTATGGAGTTAAAGGGGACAATAAATAAATGTTGGGAAAATATTGGGAAAACTTAGTTGCCTGGGGGTTAACATTATTAATTTTGTTTCCATCTGTGAGGTTGTTTTAATTTGTCCAAAAAAATTACTCACTGACTCTCCTTCATCTTTCTATTCATTTCAAATAGCTCAATGATCATAATTCAATAGCTCAGTGATGATAATTAAATGTTAGTTATATCTTAAATTTCAGGTCCTCCTTGTTAACCTTTCTCCACTGCCGTTTTCTTTTCTAAACTCAAAATATTTTCTTTGACCCATCCTTTGTTCATTTGGATAAACACCGATATTTATGCAGGTGCACGCATATGCTCTATCCCTAAAGCAGACTGAAGCCCAAATTACCGAGCTCTGGAGACTCGTGTACTCAGAAGAGGGCTAACCATGACCTACTTGTCATCTGTATCCTGTTGCTAAACAGTCCTGCTTGCAGACAGACAACCCCTTCGCTCATTGCTTCTTTCATGCCCTCATTCAACACATTTTTATTAAGCAGCACTATATCCAAACACAGTGCTAAAAGCAAGATACACTACTCCACACTGGGTAGCAATTCAGTAACTGCAGCGCTTTTATTTAGTAATCTTGAAGCAAAGAGCAGTAACATGTGAGTCACTTAGAGGTATGGGAGATGGAGTGAGGAAGACCTGCGAGGAGGTACTTCTTAAGGACAATGGTCAAAGAGGAAACACTAGTTCAGTATGCTACTGCATGACTATTACCACCGCAGCAGTTGGAAAGCTGGGGCAGGAGGATTGCAAGACGGGAACCAGGCTGGGCTACACAGTGAGTTCTAGGGCAGCCTCGGCTATGCATCAAGACTATGCCTCAATGAACTATAATCAGAAGGTGCTGCTGACTCAGGCTTGAAACTGAGGCAAGAAGATGGCAAGTTCAAGTCTTCTACAGAATGAGTTAAAGGCTAGCCTGCAAAACTTGGGTAGATCCTGTCTCAAAATTAAAAAAAAAAAAAAAATTAAAAAGAAAAGAAAAAAAAACCCTAAAACATCATAACTTCAAACACTTAAAAACAAATCAAAGAAGACAGAAGGAATAAATTGATGGAGTGAGGGCTTTATAAGCAGACGGGGGAGCAACTAGATTAGGCAGCAAAATGTAGAGAAGAATATGACAATGTGGTGAGTTTTTATATTTCATCAATGAAAAGCATCTCCAGCATCCACAGCTGGATCCCTTAGTGTTTATTCATCATCTGGGTGCTTAAATTTTCTGATGATCAAAGCACTACTAAGTAGAGAGAAGCTAATTTCCTGGAAACATTTAAAGGCAAGGGCTACACAATCTGGTCACCACCTTCCTTTTCTGGCCATGAAAAACTATCTAGGAACCATGTAACCAAGCTGACCCAATAGAATGACCTCGTTTTCAGACTGATGTAATGAATTAGTTTTGTAAATTTTTAGTTTTGACCTCTAAAAGATGGCTTTTTTATATTAAAGAATATTTTTGGAATATTATCATCACTTTTGTGAAGTATTAGTCCTAAATAACATTCCTTCCATCAAATTAATTATGAAAATAAATATTTTTTCTTAAAACATAAAGTTTTGTGTCCATAATAGTGTGCAATTAGAAACTAGAGTAAATTTGTGGTCTCCCAAAAACCCATTAAAAACAAAACAATACAGGGGTTTTACCAATGAGTTTTTCCACTTCTTTTAAAAAAGGCTGTTGTAACAGAATGATACCACAAGATGAATCAAAGTCTACTCTACACTAAACAGATGTTTCTGTCATCTAGATTTTTCATTTTTCATACAACAGAAGGCTCCATTAGAATCACCCCCCCCCCGAAGCCCTACATGTGAATGAACTGAATTTTTCTTTCTCTGTGAGTAATACCATCACAAATTATGAATTTAATAAGATTCTCCAAATGTTGCCTTCATCTGCCTTCTAGATGGAACAAAGGGCATTCAATACAAAAGGGAATTATCCCCAGAAAACACCACGATAAACACGTTCCAGTATAAGCAGTCAGATGTCATTTATAACTTTGCAGACAGGACACTGGAACATGACATTTTTAAGACAGTCATTCTGTGTCATGGGTTTATAAACAGCATTATTAATGCCTCCAAATCAAAGGAATAAAGATGTTCTGTGACACAGTGGCCTATTTTTTCATAGTACAATACTGCCTGATAAGTTTCCTACAGGGAGTACTTATGACTGTATTGCAAAGAGTAATTTCTAGGAAAAGAAATACTGCTGGGAAATGATACACCCGTACAGTTCTGTGCAGACAATATGTCTAAGGAACTATGTGAACTTACAAATTATAAATCTGCACATTTAATTGACTGTGAAATGCATGTTTCATTGTATTTCTGTTAGATTATTCTTCTACACCTCAATGAAGTAAGACAGCCAAATTAAACATTTTTAAAGCCATAGTTATATATTCAGGGTTTAACTAAAATTATTCCTAACATACAAAAGGGAAAGTCTAATTAGACTCTTAGAGATGACATTTTTCTGACTGTGTCTTAAGACTTTAAAGCATTTAAAAAGAAAAATTTAAATTACATTACTCTTACTTCTTTCAATGTGGAATTGAATAGTTCCAACTGGGTTGTGCCAAATTTATTATAGAGAAATTAGTGATGTAGAATTCTACTAAGAGAAAAACATAAAATATTTAAATTGAATAATGTTGCCTAATCCAATTAATCTTAAATCTCGGTGAATATTTAATAGTACATATCTGTAAAGCAGTGCTCAGAAATACATTTATAAAATGGGAAGCTTTTTAAAATTTTAGTAATTACAAATTCCTTCATAAAACACTCATATCCTGTAGTTTTCATGGAAAGGTTACCCTGGAGCACTTCATTGACTGGGATGAGAAAAGTCACTTTTTGGAAGAACGTAGGTCAAAAATGAAGTTAATTCTCCACTTGTTGATGAAAAATCTAAATACTTGTTTTAGGGGGAAAAGTGGACTGCATGGTTGAAAAGGAAAGCACCATATTCCTCCAAGACTAACTACTTCTTCCATAAAATGGAGATGTAAGCAAAGTCAGAAAGCAGAATATCGTTAGAATAACAATTTTGTAGATTACAGTGCTCGAGCCTAGAAACTGTTAAGATAATTTTGATTTCAAAATAAAAGGCAAGTATATACATCTTTGTTACATAAAATAATACACACACACACACACACACACACACACACACACGCACGCACGCATGCACGCACGCACGCACGCACGTGCAAACACACACTCTGGCAGCTATAGCTTTCTGCTGACCTGTTGAGGGTTAATAAGATATCTACCACACCTTAAGGCCTAAACCTAAACATATTCTAATTGGATAGTTAAAGCACTTATCATTTAACAATTGAAATAGATATAAGGAAGGAATGCTAGTTACAGGTAGATTAACAGTACAAGTTCATGATATGGAACAAGTAAAATAATAAACATAGGTATATAAAAGTCATTCCCAATTTAAAAACATTTAACTATATTGTGTTTTGTGTTACATTTACAAAGTTTGTGCTAAGAAATCCCAAATAAAATACAAAAGCTGAGTAAAGAAAAAGGGTGGACAACTTTACTAAATTAGAAGGTAGACACATAGATGAAGAGAATCTGCCTAAATATTCTCTGACATGTTGAACATATAATCTGGTTAACACAACATTAGTGAAGGAAACAAAAGCCACTGCTCAATCTTCCTCAAATAGTTTTCTTTTATCAAATATAATATGTAATAGTAAGGCGGAATTACTGAATTCTAAAAGTAATCAAATGTTTTCCTGTTGTGCTAGTGTGAAAATGCTATCCAATGCAATCAGATAGGAAAAGAATATATTAAGTGGATAAAATGGAAATAAATAAAAAGAATCAATTTTTTTGCTTTAGGTGTAAAAACCTATGGTTTATCTCACTTGTGACAACCTAAAGTGGCTGAAACTCTGTAGCAGTATAAATTAAGAATTCAAATGAAATAGATGGAGAAAATGCTACGGCAACAATAATAGCTTGGTGTTGTAGGCAAAGAAACAAAGCTATGCCATAGGAGAGGCAAACAAATGGCTAGAGATCTTTATAACACAGTTGATTAAAATTAAAAAGGAAGAAACTTCATCTTTATATACTGTAAATGAAGGAATTTGGACATTTTAAGAGGTATGAAGAACCAAATGAGGAAAAACATCTTTGTTCACCATTTAAAGATCAACGTCAAATACCAGATGGATATATGGAAAAACCATGTCATATAATGAAATAATTTGTATTACAAATATGACAAGTAACCCTACATTTTAGCTGAATATTAATACTCCAATTCTGTAAATACATTTCATTTTGAACACATTTTTATCTTTAAAAGTTATTTTAAAATTCCTAGTAACAGTACAGTTTTAGTGTGTTAATGACATTTTTATATGTAAAGATACTCCTATGACCCCACTGTAGGAAATATATATTAACATCTAAGGTTTAATTTAGACTTTTTAAAAGTTTAATTCATGCAGATAAGGACTTACAAGTTCATCCTGCTATACCCTGCTTCAGTGATTCAATAAATAGCAGAAACTACAAAAATAATCCCAACAAAAACATCAACCTGCCTATCATAATTAAAGATCATGTTGACAAGAGATCACAGACTATATGCATTTAAAGATCAATACATGACTAACCATCTTGTCTAGCTCTCCTCTTTGTGGCTTACGATTTGATTCTTGCTGCTTATGAAGCTTCTCAATATTTTCCAAAGACATAACTCTTTACTCAAAAAGAGATAACCCAAGACAGTCAACCCAGGCACCCTTGTATAGACATGTCTGGAATTCCTGGGATTGAAACAGGATTTTTAAATGTCAGTCACTATGGGTTAGTGCCCTGTCTGGTTGTTGTTCTTGTTGTTTAAAACTGTTTCTAACAATGATATGTTTGATAAACAAATTATAAAAATCATTCATTTAGATAGCCTGAGACCCCATGTAGCTGCTCCCATCTCACTCTTAGCTGAGAATCTATGACCCGAATTTATCGTGAAGCATTAATTCTGGACTTGATCTCAAAGAATAAAATGCTGAGTCACCTCATTCCATTGCAGCCCACTATTCTACACATTAGTGTGGTAACTAGAATTGGGACCATCTGATCTTATGTGTTAATTTAAAAATGTATTATGATATTTCATATATACTCATGTATATATATTTTTATTGGTGGCCACCCTACTAAAGGAACTTTTGATGGTTTGGACAAGATAACCTTTTATCACATATTAATGAAGCACTATAATTGATGGAAAAATATTTGCTAGTGTAGATAAAGGCAGTGGTAGTTATTAAAAAAATGTCCTAAAACAAATGCTTTTACAATTTTCACATAACCCTTCACTAAAAACAAGCTCAAGTTCATCATTTATAAGCTTTAACCCTAAGTAATTCACATTAAATAGTCATGAACTCAAAATGATAGATTTTATAAGCATATGAAAACTGTCTTTCTGTAGGCTTCACATGGCTCTTCTCTGAATTATCTTAGATCCCAGCCAGTGGCGAGGAAAGCGCACACTGCGGCCTCCTCTGCTGCTTCTTAGCCCTGTGCAGTGGCTCAGAATAAATGACCCCCATGAATCACCTGTTTACATTTAGAGAGATAACAGGGAACAAATGATAACAGAAGTGTATTAGCTAAATGATGAATATGCTACCAGAAGCCACATGAGACATCAGTGTTGTACCATGGAGGAATAGGGAGCTATGTCTTACCTGTCAAAAGTTATTTCCAAAATGAATGGACTTCAGATAGCATGGCCAATGCTTTCATTTTGGCTGTCATCGTGATCAAAGGCAAATCACTGTAGGATGGATTCAGCTGTTTCAATCACAATGAGGTCAAAATGAATGGATTAGATGTTCAGCTGTCCTGATCATCCAAAAGAAAGGGATATGATCTCAGGAGTTTAAAACAACGATGTTATATGGTGATATAGATGATATCTAACAGTGACCAAGACTGTGTGTACATTTTTATGAAACAGTCTATAGATTATACCCAACCTTCCACTTACATTTATTCTCTATTAAATTGTCTGTATCTAGATTTCACAGTTTAAACACCACTATTGATATAAAAATCACCAATGTAGTATGTTAATCATACCACCGGTTTTACTTAATTCATTCATCCCTACCAACCATTTCTGAGATGACTAGACATTACTCACATTTTAAAGATGAGAAAAGCATGACATGATGTCACATTTGCTGAAGGTCATTTGACTATGACACCTCAGTCTCTTAATAGTAATGCGATCAGAACATTTACTTGAAGGAACACCAAACCTCAAGTTGATACAGAAAACCAAGTGTGATTATGTTCATGCAATCAAAATAAGTCACAGTATTTAAAGATCAAACTCACCAAAAGTGAATTACATATTGCAGTTAGTATATACAATACCAAAAAGGCAATGTTATCTATTAACAGAACAATATGTGCCGATAAACACACAACCAACTTCAAATTTTCAGGTTTACCATGGATAAATAAAAATGATAAGGAAATAAAATTCTCCATAACCCTTGACTATCCAAGCGAGAAAATGTAAACACAGATAGGTATAAGGGAAAACTGGTATTCACTTAACTTCCCAGCAGGCCTTGAAATTAAATCATTTCTTACTACTGAATCCTTGAGGCTGAAAGGAGATGCAGTCAAGTGTAGGGGTTGGGTCCTTGGGCATACATAAGCCAAGTCCTACTTAATCAGACCAAGTGCAAGGTCTCTATGGTGAGCCTGCCATGCTTAATCAGCAAAGTAATTACCATGGCCAGAATTATTGACAGCTGACTTGATGCAATTACCTGATTCTGACCATAAATGGAGTGGAAATAATGATGAGAAAACTAATGTATGACCTTGGCATAGGAAAAGCCTTTCTAAAAATGTCACAAAAGCCAGAGCAATGAATGTTAAAAAAAAAAAAAATCAATAAAGTTAATCACGTGCATTCTAATTTTCTGGGCTGAAAAAAAAAGTCAAAGAAAAATGGCATAAAAAAATGAAAAGAAAAATGTCAAACTGGGGAAATTTATAAGCCTTACAGTATATTACAGACAACATCTAATTTCCTAATATATAAAGAGCTCATGCAATCAATAAGAAAACGAATTTCCATGGAAGCTTATAAGAATATGTCACTGAGTGGTTTATACATGTGTGTGCCAACTCCAAGAGATAGTCAAGAACACAAAATGATACATCCTTATAATGAGGAAAATTCAAATTAAAACTGCACTGAAATTCCCAGGGGCAAAGGTTCAACATTTGAAAGTTTTATAATAATGAAGTTTTCAGGAAAATATAAATTATCTCCCATGGCTGATAAGACAACAATTCTCCTAACAATTGAAAAGAAACCCTGGTAATCGCTAACAAAGTTACAGGTTCATATATACATATATATGTATTTTACATTTATTCATTTTGGGGGAGCTTCTTGCCAAGGTCACACCTGCAAGTCAAAGCATAACTTACAGGAATCAGTTCTGATTCTGAGGAATCAAACTCAGATTCCAAGACTTGGTGTTAGCCTCAAGCACCTTTACCATCTCTCTGGCCTGACATGTATAATTTTTAACTCATTATTTAATGCTATGAATTTATCCTATTCATAATTTTGCAAAGTTACAAAAAATTAATTACCCTCAATATTAGTATTTGGCACATTAAAGGGACCATAGGGTGATGTCTGAACTGGTAAATATCACTAAACCTAAGGACCTGAGTTAAATGTCTGAACTCCACGTGGTGGAAGGAGAGAAACATCTCTTAGGTGAATACGATCCAGCTTCAGTAAGGAATGAGAATGGTCCTACTATAATATGTATAAAATATCCATATGTATAACATGCTGCCAATATTGTACAATGAGCAAGCAGTTATGTCATGTGCCTAAAATTATCTCAGGAAGGGTTTTATAATCTAGTAATTAAAGGGTTTCCAGTAAAAACTACAGGTGTGTAGGCTTTGACTGTATAATGCTTATAAAGGCTGGAATATGGAACTATAAGAATGTTTTATTCAACTGATTTTTAGACTTAAAATCAACTCAGCGACTCCGGGACTAAAACTCACCAACAAGGCTGAGTGTGAATGCATACTTGACAAATACTCTTTGTACTCTTCTTTTCTAGAGACCTTGGATCTTTCACTATTTAGTTGTTCTTGCGTGTGTGTGTGTGTGTGTGTGTGTGTGTGTGTGTGATGTTTTACACACAAAAGACTATAAAGGCAAGCAAAATCACATTATTCCAATACTGGTATTGAGGAAATAAATTGTGTCCACCCCCATCTAGAAGCATGTTTAAGTCTACTTACGCTTCCTGTACTTCACTCAGAAATTAAACCATTTTAAAACTCACTGTCAGCCAATGAGCTGCCATGAATTAAAATCCATAGTTAAAAGACTGTACCAAGAACACTCAAGCTAAATCAGGTGGAGATGAAACTAAACTTGGGCCTCCTCTCTAAGTCCCTTTCTCGTTTAATAGCATTTGTGGTTTGGACACAGAGCTTTTCTGACCTTTAACTGTTGGCATTTTTTTTTTCTTTTTGATACCTCCCTTTTCTGGCTTACCAAACTGTTTAATGTATTCCCACAGAAGTCCGTGGCCTTTTGAAGTTTAAAGGGCCTATTAGAAAAGAAGTTTGAGAGACACCATAATTTTACAGGAACAAATAAAAGGTCAGAGGACCTGAGGACCGAGATGACAAGACGGTTTGCTGGTAAATCAATACACGGCTTTGTGTTGACCGTGGCAAAGGATTTATGAGCAAAGGGCAAATCATTTAGAGGGTTCAGGGAAACCTGTGCTTGTACAAGATAGCCCTCCCATGCTTTTCTACCACCTGAAAGGCCCCTGGCTCCTTATTCTAAATATAACAAAAACTAGCTTAAAGTTAGATTCTAAATATTCAATACTTTTAAATAAAAGGGTTTTTTTTTAATGTATTTTCAATTAAATCAAGAAAGTATACATCCCATGGAATAGTATGGAAGCTAGGATGGCCTCGTGGATTAATGATTAATGCATTCAGCTTCCACTTGAGTACGAGTAAAACACCCTGAAATTCCTCCAAAGCAGACTCTGGAAAATGGAGGGTGTAGGGTTAAGTGAACCACCAAATAAGCTTGTGTTTAAGTTCAGAGGATCAATGTGATTGGAGAAGAGCTGTCTACAATGAAGTTAATTTGTCAAGAAAAGACCACTGTGTTAAAATGGAAGTTATAATAAAGGAGATTAAAGGGGGAGGAAAAGAGGAAAAACAGGATTTGGCTAGGATCCCAGATACTCTACCTAAAGATTGATTTCAAAGTAAGTTTTTAGATCACAGGGACATTTCCACTGTTAAGGCAGCCAGCAACCGCATGTAGCTGCTAGAAATTTGAGTGGGCTGTTTATTTATAGTTCTCACAGATTTCGAAGACAGTAGAAAAGTAGGGGTAACTAATAACTCACAGATGAATTATCAATACCCTCTGCCTATGACTTAAAATGCTTATATTTTTATCTTGAGTTAAATAGCATATTATTAAAGTTGATTTCACCTTTTTCATTTTTACTCTCAATATGGCTACTCTAAAATATAAAATACACGTGGCTCGAGTATAAGATTGCATTCTACTACATTTATATTTTATATTCATATTGTTTTCACTAGTTCATGCTTTTCATACGATTTGTGCATATGGGTATGTATATGTATACACACACACAACTACACACACATATACACACGCACATGACCACACACACACTATCACATTCCCCCCACACACACAATCACACACACACAACCACACATACACAAACACACACACACACACACACTCCCTAATGGAAACACAGAATCACAAAAAATTACTTTCCAGACAGACAGGGCATTAAAAACATAAAAGACCATCGCAAATACTACACAAACAAGCACCGCTTTTGAATGACACGGGTTCAAGAGCAGGTCAGTAGGAGCTCAACACAATATTTGTAATGTCTGGGGAGCCCCAGAGGGGAAAGTGATCGCATGTCTACCTGTTCTAATCCCCTGCCGGAGCAGGCAGTAGCCGCAGTAAGCTGCCTTCCTAGATAAGGGATACAAGTGATTACAAAGAAAAGCTTAGAAATCCGTGCAGTCAATCATGAAGAAACAATGCATTTGGCATTCTTGAGGCCGGTGAATTATTTTTCCCATATTTAGCAGCAAGCATTGCTTGCTGATTTGCAAAGATACCTCCTGTAGACTGAAATTCTGGGGTTTGTTTGATTTTTACGAGCTGTCAACGGCCACTGTAACCAGCCCCAAAAGTTTTCTTTCCTCTACCCCGTCCTCCAGTATGGGTATGAGGGTTTTTCCAACCACAAAATGCTAGGGAGTGGGTAGGAAAGATATAAATGTAAAATCAAATTTGTAATCTCTTTTGTAATTACACACAGAACCGAACCATGGAGTCTTCCTTCCGTCAAGTCCCCCCGACAGTCACAGCAGGCCAGCTTCCAGGAGCAATCCCCTCAAGAAGGCAAGGCAGGCACAAGAAGCGAAAGCATTTATTTCTCCTTGTTCCGGCAGGGTGGTGGTGTCAAAACCAAAATTAACTAAAGTGATCTTTATTTTTGTAAACTGCCGCTGCCTTTTATTTCCCTGACAATTTGATATAAGCAAGTGATATTAAAATGCATGCCAAACTTAGTCTTCCTACATCCCAACAACAGCTAAGTTCAAGTTCACTCTAAGACACCGCCCTGTGTGTGAGTCCAAGCCACTTGCCACTTAAGACAATCAGTATCATCCTTTTGATGATGACATCTTTTCACACGACTCCCAAGACAGGAAAAAGATTTTTAGACTAGAGAAAAAGTACTTTGTGAATAGAATTTTTTTTTAAAGAATAATCTTCGATTCATAGATTCCACAACTATGAGATCATTTTCAGGATCACAAGTCCAGTGTTCTTTTCCTTTGTTCAATCAGCCTACAGACACAGTCCTCCACTATGTTCATAATGTAGTTAAATATCATCCACTGGCTGCCGACATTGTGCTGTTATTACCTTAAAATGGAAACATTCATTTAAAGTATATAAGTGGTGTACTTTTAAAGAACCTTTCTGTGGTTTTCCAAAAGCATTCCAAAGAGGTTACTTACGTTGCTTTGAAACTGGTTTGAGTTATGGGAAGGCCATAGCCTCAGACCAGCAGCTGAGACAGCAAAGGAGATGAAAGTTTGCAGCGTTAAGATCCAAGGGGAAACACAGCTGCCACAGCTGGCCCGCTCAGATCTCAACACTTAGTACAGTGATGGAGAAGGTGATAATGCCGCGTCTGGTTTGAAAAAGCGCATTAATAAAAACAATCTTTAAATAGAGCAGGGAAATCAATTAATCAAATCTAGGCCCTGGGCTGTAACATGAAAACATTAAAATACAGTAATAATAAAAAGCAAGGGAAGGGGAAATCCGCTTAGATACTTAAAGACATTCCACTCCTGGGACGTTCAGTATCTGACTAAAAGAATCCATTCAGAAGATGCATATTAGCTGTAAGAAACCAAACCTAACTTAGATGGGTATTTCTACATTATGATAGAGAACAGGAATTCGCCAAAGCCGTATCTTAATATAATAGGAGCCATCTCTGGCCGTCTCTTTCACTCGCTCTTTTAAAAGATTTATTTATTTTAAAGTGTGTGTGTGTGTGTGTGTGTGTGTGTGTGTGTGTGTGTGTGTCTGTGCGCGCACACGCGCGCGCATGTGTATGGAGATAACCATGGAGACCAGAACTGTTAGATTCCTTTGTTTTTGAGTTACTGCATTTGTGAGCCACTTGTCAAAGGTGCTGGAAACTGAACTGTGGTCCTCAGATAGAGCAGTATGTGTTCTTAACCAATGAGCCATTTCTCCAGATAAGTTTTGTTTCTTTTTAATGGTTACGATTCAGAACACAAGAATAAAACTAGCTGATCTTAGAGATTAATTGTGTTAACATGTACAGTATCTGAAGTTAAACATCCCAGCAGCTGCCCAAGGAGAGCATGCATGCTTCCAGGAAATGAAGGGAAACAAAGACACAATATTTAGACAGGATAATAATTTCTCCAAAGTAATTACAAATATAAGAAAAATCTAAGTCTTCAAATGATAAAGACTTAATGTAATGTCTTCCTTCCAATAAATTCAAAGTTCTAAAATGTTATTATCTTATTAACTGTAATGACTAAGCTAGGCAGGTAAGTGAGCTGATATCCACTATTACCCATATTTTAAAGATAGGAGCCCTGACTTGCTAAGGACATGTAACTTCCTCAAGGATCTATAGTCACTTAAAGGGAGAAATGTACCAAGCCCTCTCATGTTGGCCTGGAAACTCGGCAACACTCACTTTAAATGAGTTCTGCTTTCAAATGAGTGGAAAGTTAGGAAAATGAAAGGTGCGATACTCCATACAGAATTCTTTTTGTTTATTTATACAGCAAGTGAACATTTATAAAATGAAAAAACCTACAATACATCATTAATATTATCAGGTCAGGATCACCCTTCTAACATTTATTGTCATCAAAAAGAAATATAAAACCAACCTCTTTGGCTTGAGTGCTAAGAACACATAGTTACTTTTCCAAGACCCCTTCCCATCAAAAACAAAGAAACAAACAAACAAAAACATATGTAATGCCATAGGAGACAAAGGAAATATTCTGTGTCAATGGGGCCAGCAACCCAAGAAATGTATTACTTCCAAATGGCCCATTGTCTACTTCATAGAAAAAAGAGAGAGAGGGATGAATGAATTTCATGTCTTCATCCCTCTCATACCTCTTAAGAGTGTTATATGACTTCAATGAGAAATACTTCCACTCAGGCATTCATTAACTAAAGGTGTCTTGACTCTTGAGGATAAAGTGGCTAACAACAGAGTCCCTCTCTCATGCCCAGCAGAAGCACTATAAAGCAAGCTAAAGGCTTAGAGAACACAAGTTACTGTGTTATACAAGAAGTCTAGGAATACTGGCAAGGGGGACTTTTGGACCATCAGACTGGAAGGAAATGAGGGAAGAAGTAGGCATCTGTGGGTAAAAATGTCCAGACACACGGAGTATGGCAAAGCTGGAGAGATGTGGTCCTTGGTGAAAAAATGATATAACAAAGAGTTGGAGGTCTAAGGAGAGAAGGGTAGAAACTATGTCAAGTTTGTCGTCCTGATGGAGACATTGACTTGATCACAAAGCAAGAATAAAAATCTCTGAGAATTTAAGGCACACTGTGACTAGACTGACGCTTAAGAAAGATCATTCAAGATACCTGATGAAAGGGTGGTGTGGGGACTGAGCAGCAGTGGAAGTCAGCCAGTCACACACTTAGGAGACTATGCCAGTGAGTTACGTATGGAAGGGTGTTGGTGGCTTCCTCTGCCAGAGTAACAGTAGGAAAACAGTCTGAGAGTGCAGATACATTACTGGAGGCTGAAATGACAGGTTTTGCTGGTGGACTATAAAAGAAAGCCAAGGCTGAATTCATAGCTCAGAAGTTCAAGCAATTATTGTGATGGTATTTCTGACTTAATGAGCTGGAGAGGATGATGCGTCCAACAGTCTTTAGATAGATGCTTTGGACACAGGATATTGAAATGTTTTTTTGGATCATCCAGTGGACATGTTGAGTGTACAATTCAATGAGGAGTGATTTAAAATTACAGAGGTTTAAAGGATCTAAGCAAAAACCCCTTCATTTATTGGCAGGAACACACAGAAAATTCTCCTACAAATACGTGTTCCTCAGAGAGCATTGGCAGGGACCACAGTTTTCTGAATCCCAGTTTATCTCTCATTTCCTTGTATTATGCTATAACTACCTGTGAAGAACTGGCCTAAAGTTAATTCCAAGAGCTTCACGTTCTTAGTTGGACCAAGAGAAGGTGATGGTTTTACTTATATCCTGGGCAAAAGTGTCTGAAGCAGAAAAGCTTCTCTGTTGATGGCTTTGATCCTAATGGCAACTGTAAGTCATATACGAAGTGAGAAATACGCATCCCAGGGCTCTGTCTTATGTGATCCTAAATGTAAGTTATGTGAAGGGAGTATGTCTTCTTCATGCCTAGTTCTTATCACATTGTTCCAACCAGAAGCAAATACTCAAACATGAAGGAGCTAAAAGGATTTGAGAGGAGGACGGAGATATTCTTCCATAAGCAATCCTTACTGTCAACTGCAATTTTCCACTATTTTACAAAAAGATGGTACTAGAACAGGGCCCTTCTTGCTCTCCATTCTGTATCTCCCACTCTTGCCCCCTCCTATGGGGTATAGAATTTTTCTCAGAGTGAATCATATGTATGAGAGTACATAGATCTCCCATGTTGTAGGAATTTAGTAGAGCTGTTATATCTAGGGTAGATATTAGGATGAACCGTTTTTTAGAAGTACTTTGATCTTGAAGAATCCTTGTGGACAACAGTGATTGTTTTCCTGAAGGGGCATTGCAGCCATTCTATGACTTTGATCACAACATGCCTCAGGCACACCTGAGGTTCTAGTATTATTGTGTATTATACACAATACAGAATAAAGGACTAAAGTCATGAGGGCATGTGATGTAAGACATGTAAATTAGATTATGGACCTTGGTTTAAGGAAATACTTTTTAATAATCAATAAATATACCTTTGTACAGCTGTTCAGGGTTCAGTCCATCAGAGAGGCTGGACCTTCCTGCTGCCACATAAGTCTTAAAATTTCATCTTGGGCGTGCCTTCTTTTATCAAGTGATCTGTGTGACAAGGTGCACCCCAACATTCCCAAGAGTATATAAAACAGCTAAAACATTCTTCCTGCCTAGTGACGTCACCACTTTTGCACTATATCCAAGGACGCATCCTTCAGTATTTACTGTGTTGCCATTGACAACAAGCCTACTACACTGCCAGGCATGAGCAAATACAACACAAGCAATTATGTATAGGGCATGCTTTATAGCGAAGAGAAATGCCCATAACACAGTGCATTCATTTGCTATGTTATATTTTTTGTTACTTCAGAGTGTGTTGTCTGTCTTTACTAAAACAGTCGTATAATACTGTGTGCCAGGTGATGCTGGCATCAGACTTATCTGCCTCAACTTTACCAAGTCTGTGGATTGCATCCGAGGCTCCAACAAGTGGCCTACACCATCTAGGCACTGGTAAGCAAACGCTACAATGTTCACACAAAGTTGAACCTACTTGATGCATTCCTCAGTATATGTCCCTGGCAGTAAGCCACACAGAACTGCTTGTATGAATTTCCCCTTAGTTATGATTTCCACTACCGAGCTACATGTTCAAATATTTATTAATATTCATCAGCTAAATTAGAATAATACTTTTTTAGGAAAAAACAAATCAATGTCAACCTCTTAAAGATTATTAGAAAATTTTAGAATTAATTCAGAGTCAGATAAGTTTTACAGGAAGGGGATGGGGAAGCCAGTTTACAATAGTTATGATGAAAGCTAATGAAACAACAGCTGTGACATTTCCTTTTGGTTCTGAGTGACAGAAGGCAAACACAGACTATTGGGGAAATCCATAATACAGAATGAAACCAAGTCTTCATGATTTTTAGGGAACAAAACTTCCCTTTGAACAAGGCTGGTGCCTTGAGAACAGCCCAGTGAGAAAACCACAAGTTGGGAAGCATGGGTGATGATGTCTCAGCCCAAATCATCACAGCAAGAAGGCTGTGTTAGGTGCAGAAAATGGTATCTGTTGCTCTCATGTTGCAGAAATTTTTATGAACTTGGTACTCCTTACTGGTCTATAAGTTCTACTAGAGAGAGAACACACCAGAAAAGATTCTTGAAGATAAAATGAGAAAACACCCGTCTTTGTGTAATTTGGTCCTGGCCTGGGAAATGCCTCATTCACTGAAGCCATTCCATTAAGTCATTATAAACATATAATGCTTCAGTTCTGAAATACATATAGTTCGTGTTCAAACAGCATCAGGGAAATGTAATTGCTGACTGCTCTATGAAAAAGAGAACAAGGATGCTGACTCTTCCTGTGGCATCCAGAAATGTCTGAAACTTCAACCATACTCATTTTCTTCCTCATGAAGTACCCACGGGGAAGATTCGCTTCAGTCCGTACAAGAGGATATACCAGTGTTGTGGGCACACATACCCATTAGAAATTGTCCCCTTTCTTTCACTATATAACTATTTATAAGATATGGCTGATAATACGCACAGATAAGCATCAGTATTCATTAACAAAGGATACTGAAAGGAAAATAGGTACATCAATTTTTGAAAATGTATATGAGAATTATAAGTCATACTTGATTAAGTCTCAATGATACAAGAAAAGTTAAAATGTGAAAGTAAGAAAGTAGGACTATGTAAAAAGTAAAAAAAAAAGATAAATGTTTTCAGTGGTATGGTGGCCTTTGATGATTCATTATTTTAATTTATTCAAAAAGTGTTTATATGCCATCAGCCAATATATTGTTCTGCTTCAAGAAATACAAAAATGTTGGCTATTTTTCTGAGCATGATATTTTGCAAACTTGTGAGTAAACACTCATGGTACCTTTATGACAGTTTTTAACAATGGTTTGAATAATCATCCCTGTATGTATTTAAACAACTTATGAAATGTCTTAGTTAGGGTTTCTATTACTATACACAGAAACCATGACCATGACAACACTTACAAAGGGAAACACTTAATTCAGGCTAGCTTACACTTCAGAAGTTTAATCCTTTATCATCATGGTGGGTGTCATGCAGGCAGACATGGTGCTGGAGAAGCAGCTGAGAGTTCTACATCTTGATCCTCAGGCAGCAGGAAGTGAACTGAGACACATTTCTTCTAAAAATGCCACACTTACTTCAACAAGGCCACACCTCTTAATAGTGCCACTCCTTATGAGCCCAAGGGGACCAATTACATTCAAACTACCACATGAAATAATGGGTTAGCTATTCCCAGAAATTTAAACCATGTTTTAATTTAGGATCAGTTCCTAAGAATTGAAACATAACATAACTTCTAGCATGTGTTCATTTTTAATGGTTTCTAACAATCTCTAAACCTATTTAAGGCTCTCATTTAGGATTATGGGGTATTCATAATTGAGCCAGGCAATTTAACACATGCTAAGTAGATGCACAAAGTTGATTTGTGGGGAAGAGTACTTTGAAATATATTTGAGTCCAATTAAGTGAGAATATTTATCATTACAACAAATTTTTCACTTCAACATGATGTTGTAAATTCTACTTCCTATAGTTTAACATGCCTTATTAATTTTTTTCAGAAAAAAACTAGTAATTCAGATAATAGTAAGAAGTCTAGAATGAAAAACTATAAAAAGAATGACATTATGGTCAAATTCCTTTCTGCATTAGAAATACTACTACCCATGTGCAATTCTTTGTCATTATTTTCTGCCCTCTGTCCGCCTTTTTGAGCAAGAGGAAAGGTTCTCATAATGACACAGAGAAGGTAGGCAGAGATCAACTCCCAACAGACTCTGGGTAATGGGCAAGAATCTGAATTTTTAATATGAAGAAAATCTGGAACCTCAGAGAGATTTAGAGGAAGTGAAGGATAAAAGTGCATTTACATATCAAGTGGATTTTTTTAAGGGCAATGAGGCAAACCTTTAAAAACAGATGAATAATACTTAGGAAATGACGATGTATAATCATGAATCATGAACTGATAAACAGTTCAGTGAATATATCATTTTCCTTGGGGCTAGTAAATGGGAATCGGATGGATAATAGGGTAGGGAGGTTACTATCAAGACATCTTTTAAGCATTATTAACATTTAAGTCAGTAGGCTGATTAGTAAAAATTACTTCAATGATCTGACTCAGACTCAAGACCACATCAGCTCTTCATGGTATCTCCCATCTGTAAGTGAGTTCTTCAGGTCTTGAACTTGCTTATCACCACAATTACATGTAGCAAGAATCCTAAGTTATCATAATAATAAAAGCCCATATCTGGGTCCGGGTTTTTATTAATAAGACCACTTAGGATTCATGCTACAATTACATAATTTTATTGGCCAATATCATAACATAAATCTCATTCTCCTTCTCTAGAGATCATGCATACAAAGAGAAATAGAAACACAGAGAGATAAAGAAAGGGAGACAGATTTCTTATCCCCTGTGTTTCAAGAGTTGGAGAATATATTTTATATATGTGTACATCTGTGTGCTTATGCAAAATAAGGTGGTTCACCCTGTATAGTGTCCTTATGGATGGGTATCACTCTGCATTCCTTCGTGTTGACATTCTATTATTTTTAAAAGATTTATACTAATGATGTCTCTGTGTGTGTCCATGTAGAGGTAAGTGTAGGAGTGCGGTTGATTGAGCCCAGAAGAGGGTATTAGGTGCCCTGGAGCTGGAGTTAAACCCTGACATGGGTGATGGGAACTGAACTCAGATCCTCTGCAAAAGCATTGAACAGTCTTAATGTTGAAACCATCTCTCCAGTTCCTAGTCTATGAGATTATTTTTGAAGCTATTAGTTTTAGTTTTATAAGCAGAAATAAACAACAAATTATCTTAAACTAAAAACAGGAATTGGAAATTTACATGGCAACTCTCAAATCTGTTAATGGCATAATTTCTCAAAGGTAGTATACATGCTGGAAAATGTATACAATTTTAACAGAGGTTTGTCTGATAAAAAATGGCAATAATGTTATATTTTCATATATTTCAACTTAGTTATGCATTGTGAAAAAATAATAAACTTAAAAAAATCAAATGAACAGGCTGTTTCCAAAGGAAGTGAAAATAGTTTTTAATCTAAAAATTTGAACTATATAAATAGAATGGTTTAACTAGAAAGGATATGAGTTGCTCATAAAAGAAACAGTCAAATAAATGGACATAAAACCCAGTTAGGTTGGCCATAAACACCCAACACTGACTATTGAAGAGGACGCTAATGTACAAAAATGGGATATATATGGTCTTGGAGATACAGGGAACACCTGTTTTGAAAATGTTATTACTGAGTCCAATAAGCAGGATACCGTGAGTCCCTTGAATCACACTTTGGTCGCATTTGATCCCCTTTCCAACTCAACACTTTAGGAATATGCCATGGTAATACCATCATAGCAGGACAATTGGTGACTGAAGTGTCTGAGCGAACGTTCTAGAATGAACATTAGTAAACTTTGCGCTAACTGATGTGATTCAACACTGAGAAACTTTTTTCTATTAAGAAATTTTTTATTCTTTTTCTATACCAACCATAAATCCCCCTCTCATCCCTTCTCCCACCACTTCACCAGCCCACTCCTCATTCCTTCTCCAAAAAGGTAAGGCCTATGATGGGGTGTCAGCAGAGCCTGGTACATACTGATCAGTTGAGGCAGATCAAAGCCCCTCCCACTGCATCAAGCTGTGCAAGGTGTCCCACCATAAGTAATGGGCTCCTGATCCCACAGCCAGGGGCCCCGTAAACAGGCCAAGCTATACAACTGTCTGGCTTATGCAGATTACCCATTCTGTTTTTGAAGTCTGGAAAATCAGGCAAGACTTCAACAGTGAAAAATTCACCAAGTAAAACTTGCAGAGCCATCCAGAAAGGGGTAGATATTTGCCTTGAACAATGAGGGAAGAATGCCTCTGATTGCCAGGCCAGGTGAGTTTTTTCTATGGGTAGTTTTTATCATAATACTTAAATCAGATTGTTCTCTCACAGTGACTCAGGTGCCCCCAAAAGAAAATGTGTTACTAACTATTCTGCATCCTGACCATCGCTGCTCAGATACATTTATAATTATTTGATTTATACCTTTACCTGTAAAAATTAACTCATAGAAAAGAACATATTGGGTAGAATAGGCAGTTTTAAAAAGCACTAACTACAAAAATGTTTTTGTATTACCATCCAAATACTAGCAACACATGCGCACAAACAAATCTGAAAGTATAAACAGCTCACTCGCTCAACATGAAATGATGAAAACTCAAAAGAAGTTTTTCTTCTTCCTTTTGAAATACTATAGGAAACAAAAGGAGGAAATCTCATCAGGATCAGAAATGGCTTTCACATGTTGCTGTTGTTATACTAAAAGATGCACGTTTCAAAGTTAAAGAACAGCTAATTCCATGGGAAATTTCAGAAATGGTACACTACCAGGACTTTTCTTTTTGGAAAGCTTCAAGGGTAACAAATTACATTCAGAGAGTAAGATCAATTTCCTAAGTAATCTACATAATGGTTGCAATTCATCTACAATTTCGAACATAAGAAAATGGTTTTGAACAGGAAATCTGGGTTGCTACGTCTACGACTCATTATAAATTGCTCAAATGAAATACAAAAATATGAAGTAAACCCAAGAAGAACATTCAACCTACAGTAAATAGCAAACACTTGCATATATATATATATATATATATATATATATATATATATATATATATCTCCCAGGAGGAAAAGCCAAAAACAAGCACATAAACAAAGTGAATAAACATGTCAGCAGAAGAATATCGATGCTATCAAAAGCTAAATAACTTCCCTTGCTTATTACTAGGATGCCATCTTATGAGATAAAATATAGCACCATAAATTTAAAGGTCACTGAATTTTTCAAGGTAACCCAAACATTGTAATGACGCAAATAATTCTCCCAACATTTAGTGTTTGGCCAACAATTCCAACAGTCCTGGCTATGCCAGCCAAGTCTGTATCCTCCTCATTTGCCCTGACCTTTGGGTACAATGCAATTTAGTCAAATTAACCAAGCTCCTCTGATCTATTTTAAGGTGAGTGAACACTGTAATTTACTATATTGCATATCAGCAATGAATACTCTTTATTTTATCAAAATAATGTTTCCATGTTGAGTAGTAAACATAATTTATAAATGTCAAAAATTTGAACTTTAATCATTTTTGCTATTCTCATCTGAAATAGCCACTGTGAAGCCATTCTTTATCTTTTAAAATCTCTTCTCCAAATTATACTTCTTCGTTTTTTTTTTTTTAAATAATGTCTACAGCATTAAAAGTGAGGGGTTCTTTTTGTTTGTTTGTTTTTGTTTTTGTTTTTTGAGACAGGGTTTCTCTATGTAGTCTTGGAGGTCCTAGAACTCCCTCTGTAGACCAGGCTGGCCTCAAATCCACAAGAGATCTGCCTACTTCTACCTCGCTTGAGTGTTGGGATAAAAGGCATGAGCCACCACCACCCAAACAAGTGAGTTTTTAAACAATAGTTTTCATAACTACATCCAATTTCTTGACTAAATTAGAGCTCGAAGCATAAGGTTTTATGACAGTTTATTAATGGTATACATTGTTTATTCTCTTATTTTATGATTGAATGGTGTTATGTGTGGTTGTTGTGATTTTTTTGTTATTTGTTCGTTGGAGAAAAGGTCTCACACTATAGCTTGGCCTGGAACTTATCATGTAATGTAGGATGGCCTTGAAATCATGGCATGCCTCCTGCTTCACTTTTGAAAAAAAGGAAAGCGCCACCAAGCTTTTGACCTTACTTATCCTCTTAGAAGCTGTTCCTCAAGGTCTCAAATAGGCAGTAAAATCATTAGACAACAAATTTGTGGAAACACATACATGTGGATAATGCTAGGATTGTGTACATGAAAAGTTTATAGGGTCATAGGCAAGCTTCAATTTTTAAATCTAATAATATGGGTGCATATTGTTTGTTGGAGAAAGAGTCTATTTATGTAGCAGACTAGCCTTGAACACGATTTGTGGCCCAAGCTGGACTAAAACTCAAGGCAATTCTCTTGCCTCAGCTTCTTGAGTGCTGGGACAATAGGCATTTGCAACCTTATAATGGAAAGATGAATATTTATGAGAGTACAATAATTAGTATATTTACGTTACCTTACATCATTTTATTTTATTGGTGTGTGTGTGTGTGTGTGTGTGTGTGTGTGTGTGTGTGTGTGTGTGTGTGTGTGTGTGTAGGAGGGAGTGACCTGCCATACTGTGATATAAGTATGAATGAAGATGAGCAGAAACTTGAGAGGGTCAGTTTTCTCTCTTTACCACATGGTTTCCAAAAATCAAACTCAGATTGCCAGGCTTGGCAGCAACCACTTTTACACCATCAATCATCATCCCGTTCACCCAATTTGTCCATTCAAAATAGTTTGAACTTAACAATCTTCAAGAATGTGGCAGATTGTGGATTAGGAAGGAAAGCAGTAGACAAGGCGCTAATATTGTCACTGCGTGAGGGAAATAAGCTAGGGGCAACTGAGCATGTCAACAGTGAAGAAGGATTTTGGGAAATGACGTAATGAACTTGAAGGTGAATGAGTTTTGAACAGAAGGGAACTAAGATATCCTCTGCTCAAGTTTTTGATATTCCATGAGCTAAAATGTGGAGGAGCATTACTTGAAGAGCCTACTGATGCTCCTAGCTACTACAGTTTAACTGTGGTTGACAACTTGTTCTTGGTTCAGAAGATAGACAGATCCACCCCATCCCAGGAAAGTTAGAGAGAGGAATCAAAATAATAATAACAGGAATACAGGCATCAATGAGTTTAAAGAGAAAAGAGCCCCACCATAGACCAACATAACTGGACACAGCACTGGGGAGTCAGCCGATCAGTCAGCTGACTTTCCTTATCTAGAGCCCATATGGTTTGCATGCCAAGTTGAGCAGCCTCAACTCAACTTGAGATGTAGGCTTAGCCTATGCAGTCATCTTCCAGAACACTTCCAGAACACCAGGTGTTCTCTTTGCTCCTTTTACAATCTTTATAAATGCAGCACTCTTCCTAGAGAAAGGACTTTCCTTCCCTGCCCCAAACTCCTCCCCTTGCTTTTGAAAAAATTTACATAATTATCCCCAATCAGGGCACCTTGTACTGTCTTTATAATGGTCCTATCAATCTCCTCTTTTAAAAAGTATTATTACTTTACAATTTCATACATGTATGTAACTTCAAGCTAAAATGAAACTTACTCTGAGTTTTAAAAGGGGTTAGGGGATTGTGGGCTGCTGCTTCTCCTTCTCCTTCTCCTTCTTCATCATCATTTTTTATAGAATGACTTTAAATTTAATCTGTCTGAGTTTCACATGTATGCTGATGATACTCTCACAGATACCTCTGACCTTAAGTCCACTAACTTCTTCTTTCCATCTTACTTTTGGACATTCCATGAGCCTATGTATTAAAGACACAATTCCATATTCCAAGCACTTTATCTTCACACTCTGAACTGCTACTCTTCTTCATATTTCACTTTTATTGAAAATTGGCATCACAGCACTTAGTTTCCTGGGTAGAAAGTTTCAAAGTTTCCTATCTGGATTACATGTTCCTCCAACTCCTCTTTCAAGCAATCATGCTGAAAGTGTTTCATAACATCATCACCTCCCTCCATTTCCACCACCCTATTCCCAGCCTCTGATTGCTTCACTTCTCTGTACAACAGCTTTTCAGCCCATCCTGACTTAATACGTATTCCACATTGTCTCCAGATTTAAATGTTTTTAAACGTAATTTTAATGCATTGCTTCCTGAAGTCAAAAAGCATCAATGAGTCCTATTAAAAAGTTCTAACTTTGGATGTGCAAAATCCTGATGTCATTACCCACTGCCATGAATCAGGGGCTGATGCTACATCTTGAGCCCAGCATACCTCTTTACTCTCCAAAGACTATCTTTCCATTACTCATTCTTCAGAATGGATATTTCAAAAGCTGTATCTTCAAGGGAATTTTCTTTGATCTTTTTTTTTCTCCCCATTAGAAATGTCTCCATTCTCCTTTGTGCCCCAGATATATTGTATTGCAGCTCTTGAGCCCATTATACCTAGCAAAGATATAAATGTATTTCTTAAGTACACTAAAGTTCATAGACATCATAAGGTATGGTACACCATAGAAAGGCTACCTATATTGTAGGAACATTCATAGCTTGTACTTGGAATATTTAGATTCCAACAACACAAACGCAGTAGATATACTAACCCTCAACTATATTCACTTATACCTTCCAGAGCCTGTGGAACAGAAGAAAGGGAATCTGGAAATGTTACTGAATTAAACATAAGGGGAAGACACCATATTATCGAGGTGAGCCCTCTCTTGTCTCAGGAGACACAAAGCTGAGAACTTGCTCTGGCATCAAAAAAATGCAGGAAAAGCAAGTCTGTGTGGCAGAAACTGGCCCCACTTTTGCTGGATGTGGCCTCCTGGATAACAACGCATGGAATAAGGACAACTAGGAGAAAGGACTCATCTTTGATGGAAAGTTCAAATTTCTACAACCACAGCCATTAGCCAACCACCTGCCAACAACTGAGTGAGCTAGTGAGTGGTTCTCTGTAGCTGGAGTTTTCTCTCCGGGTCCCACCAAGCCCCAGCAGTCCAACAGCCCACTTATAAAATAAACACACAGATGTTTATATTATTTACAAACTGTATGGCCATGGCAGGCTTCTTGCTAACTGTTCTTATATCTTGAATTAATCCATTTCTATAAATCTATACCTTGCCACATGGCTTGTGGCTTACCGGCATCTTCACATACTGCTTGTCATGGCAGTGGCTGGCAGTGTCTTCCTGACTCAGCCTTCCACTTTCTAGAATTTTCCTCTCTCCTTGTCCCGCCTATACTTCCTGCCTGGCCACTGGCCAATCAGTGTTTTATTTATACAGAACGATATCCACAGCAATTCTCCTCTGTGGTTTCAAGCAAGGAGCAGATGGAACCCACCATCAGGCTTTGCAGAATCATTGTGAAGTTTACACCTGCACCCGGACTTCTCACCTTCAGGATTTGCAGGGAAGGTTTGTGTTGCCTTCAACTACTAAATTTGTAGTAACTGGTCAAGGCTGCTATGTAACACTAATATAATCAATTGATGGTATCTCCTATTTTATTTTATTTGAGACAGATTCTCACTATGTAACCTTGGCTGGCCTGGAACTCACTATGTAAACCTCACATCAATCCATCTGCTTCTGTCTGTCCTGGTGTAAGATAAAAGGCTTGCACCGACATGCGCAGAGTAAGGCAGCATATGCCATCCACAAGTGTGTTTGAGTGTATCCATACATAATTCCTTTAGAAGGATCACATATACCTACCTATACCCTAACTAAAATTACATAACAAGAAAACCCAAGGAGTTCATAAATATGGTCATCAGCTTCTTTCTTGATCCAAACACGCTCAAGCTGCATGATACGATATAGATCTCTCAGCAAGGATCAAAGGGAAGTTCTTGGCTTGAGGGTATGTCTCTCAGAATTTGCAGTGCCGTGT
This sequence comes from Peromyscus maniculatus bairdii, assembly GCF_049852395.1. Taxonomy (NCBI): domain Eukaryota; kingdom Metazoa; phylum Chordata; class Mammalia; order Rodentia; family Cricetidae; genus Peromyscus; species Peromyscus maniculatus. The sequence continues at coordinate 62,445,361 of NC_134863.1, read as the reverse complement.
ACTTACCACAACTCCAATACTACATGCCCCTCCACAGTCCCTCTGTGCCAGCTAGCTCTGAAACACTGGCTTTGAAATATCAAGGACTGACTGTGCTTCTAAACGTTATCTAATGAAATTTAGGCTAATACTGCCCTGGAAAGTCCAGTTTTAAAAAGACTGACTGCCTAGGCCTTCTCAAGTCTAACATAAATACAAACAACCACAATGATTGGAGAACATATTTTACAGAGGTCTTTCTCTGGGCTAGGCAATGTGCTACACAGACTACCTCAATTCTTTCAAACAATCGGAATTTTTTATACTTCTCTACTATTCAAGTAAAGAAACTGGGTGAAAACAAGTTAATTAACTTGTCCTGTATTAACTGTTTTCTAAGTAGTAGAGACAAGACCACCATCAACCTATAGCTCAGTTATTTGCAACATCTGTCATGTCTAAAACTGGATGAACATCTAACATCCACTGAAACATAGACCATATTTGACATATACTTAACCTGCCACCTTTAGATTTTTAGGACTAAATACAGGAAGCAAGAGCCAATCAGAAATTATGACAACTGTGTATGAGCAAACCATGTGAATACAGACAACAAGCCCTTGGTGAGCCAACAAGAGAGGCCCTTTGAGAGAGACTCCAAGTTGCAGAAGAACATTATTCAATGGTAAGTCATTTTGGTGGTAGGGAATAGATATGGAGCTGGGGGAGATAATCTCCCAACCACCGGGCCAACATTTCCTCCCAGTAACTGCAGGAAAAAAGCCAAGAATTATACTTGTTTTATAGCTTCTTCATTTCAGGGGATTCTTTGAATCTGAAATTTCATACGCTTGGTTTCATTCCTCAGTATATTTGAGTTAAATTTCAGCTGTTTTCTGTTACTAGGTCAGGGGAAATATGCCAAAAGTATACCCACGAAATGAAGTCGCCATTGAAGTGAATGCAATTTTTTGTCCAACTACCAGGAGCTGAAGAATGAGAGATAGAAGGCCCTTCCCACTGTCAAGATCAATTTTGGCAAAGGCTAGGTAGACAAATGTCTCATGTGGAACAGTGGGGGAAAATTCATGGCACACTGGGTTAGCTGAGGATAGCATAACTTTTTATGTCCTTCTGTTAAAATTTATTGTTCTCCAACCTGTTGCCTGTACAGCTTTAAAAGACACCTGTCATGGTAGCTACAAAGGCCCTTCACAAAGGATGTTTGCTGCGGTCTACACAACGTTGGAGTTCCCAAGCTCACTGGCTACCTCTTTGTAATCTTGCTAGAAATTCTATCAGGTTTCTTTCCTCTTCATCAGGACAAATATGTAAACGACTACATTATCATCTTACTAATTTTTCTTTTAAGGAATACATGCAGATAATGTTATCCAATATAAAAAAAGTGAAGGAAAGTATCATTTTTCACAAAATAGCATATAATGTTTAGAAGTTGAGTTGTTCATAGTGGTAATGCAAGGAATCTCAGCAATTGGAAAGCTGAAGCAAGAAGATCACAAATGAGTTTTGAGGGCGGTATAGGGAGACACTGTGTCTTGAAAATAAAAGAAAAAGCTGCTTAATTTCTTAATTACTGAATTGAGGAAAAATTGGCCATGAAGTTTATTCTCTGATTCAGGTCTAGTAAATGGATGTATTTGGAATTAAATGTAACAATTCTAATGTTTGATAATGTTACTAAAAGGTTTTATGATTTTCAACATTAAAAATACATATATAGATAGGAAAAATGCTGCTCTACAGATCTTCTCTAGTTTAACCTTGAGTGAATAACAACAACAACAACAAAAAACAACCCAAAGACTATATAAAACCAAGGTATTTTCCAAAAACTACAACAAAACTTTTTACCTGCATGGAAGAGCAAAAGAAAAAAGATAAGACATTAGGAAACAAATTGGAAACTACCTGAGGATATAGTTTAATTTTATGATCTTTATGACAATAAATGAGAAGAGAGGGCAGTTTCTACTTTTTCTGACAAACTGCTACTCTTGAAAGCAGACGCATGACTACTTTTTTCATGAGCAAGAGTACGTTTCCTCGAACACACTTCAATTTTTCACTTTGTATCATTTCATTTTCAAGGAGTAATATTGTCTGAGCTGCACTGGCCATCCTCTATACAGCTGCAGCTTTCCCTGGTGGGAAACTACTCAGATTAGGAGGTGTATCAACACCGCATTCTTATTAGTTAGAACAGGTTTCATCCGGAATCATTCCTGTTGTGTGGTGATTAGTAAAAAAAATAAAACAAAAAATGGAAAGGCATTATGCCCACAGTGTCAAGTCAATACCCCTGAGCAAGGGTCAAAACTACCATAACGATCATAAAAGCAACACTAGAGTGTTGGGAACAACATACCCTTTTGATCTGTAACTATTTCATATCCCACTATGTTTTCCTCATTTGTGGAAAAGAATACCTACAACCCCTTTTGTTTTTGTTTTTTTTTTTAGCCTGAGCATGTCACATGGATACCCAAGTGCTTAGATGCAGCATCAATGTCCTTCACATCTGATATGCTGTCTTCGATTACACACTTATATTGCTAAGTCAATGCAGTTACACTTCGCTAACTCAACTTGACAAGACTTACTGACTAACCAGTCAACAATCCCAAAATAAAATACATTTAGATTCACATGAAAATTTTGGCCACGATTCTCAAACACAGGCTATATATAAAAAACCTCCTAATATCCATATTTATATCAATATGTACATGTGCCACAGAGGATGTCAGCCAAGTTCAACTGAAGCACGAATTAACTTCTTCTTGGAAAAGTCTGCCTTACACTCAACACTGAACATTGCATGTTTTTAAAAACAATCCTATTTATTTTCCTCATATTCTTTTGTAGGAATATTGCTTTATGCTCACTGTATCATTCCATTCGTATTAACTCTAGAAACAAGCAAGAGAGTGGGAGAAAAAAAAGTCTTATAAGATTGCTAAAACTGCTGGGTGGTGGTGGCACACGCCTTTAATCCCAACACTCGGGAGGCAGAGCTAGATGGATCTCTGTGAGTTCAAGGCCAGCCTGGTCTACAGAGCGAGATTCAGGACAGGCACCAAAACAACACAGAGAAACCCTGTCTCGAAAAACCAAAAAAAAAAAAAAATTGCTAAAGTTAAAGATAAAGAAAATATCAACCAAAAGCAATAAAAACACCCAGAATAATAATTCTATAATTATTCATGATAAATTTGCATATATGGGGAAAAACAAAAATTTGTACGAGGCACAATTCATTGGATCATCAATGTCCAGAAAGATATGCATCTTCTAGAAAAAGCAGGGAAAGCGAAACCTGTCATGTGCTATAATAATCAAATCAATCATATCCCTGCTTACCAAATTTATGGACTATAGAACCCTTCTTCCCTCCCTTCTCTGACTCAACATTGTGTTAGCATACATGTTTCCTAAAGAAAGAGAGAATTAATACCCCAAATTTTTTATGAGAATGTTTTATTGTGGCATGAACCCATTCAACAACCCAAGTAATTAAAATAAAATGTGGTTAAAAGCTGAGTGCTCAGTAAGATCTGGTAAGTACTCATGTATGTTGCACAGTTTTAAAATGAAGATATATAGTGATGGTTCATCTCCAGGGAAAGGAGTGCCCAGGAGTGGGATAATGGGGGAAAAAAAAGAAATGCATGCAATTTATAATATGAAAGCACAAAAGATTTCTGCTGGTGTCGTGCTGGGATACCTCAGGTAGCCTCGATTGAAGCAAGAGATTTGAACTAAAATAGGTCCTTTTCTATGCGGTTGCCACCAACCAAGAATGTGATGAGAAGAAAAGACGAGCATATCCACTAGCTTTGCCATTCTTCTTGGGAAGATTAGGTCTGTCATTAATTCTAACAAACCAGGGGCATAATTCCCACTGAAGTTTCTGTTTATCCCCTAGAAAAAGTCAGTACCTCATTAAGGAAATCCCTTTGCTATCCTGTAATATTTCAAGGGATGAGTCCTTTACCACAAACCTGAGCAATCAGCTCCATGCCCATGCACTCCTTGCTTCAGATTATTGTTCCATGAAGCTACTACCTAGAGAGGAAGCTGGAAAATTGCCTTCTTCACTTCTATTACCTTAGGAGAATTTGGAGGCTAGTGATTATATCTCTCCTCATTCCCACGGGATCACGGCAAAAATGGCAGCAGTCTAAGGATACAGGAAATTGAAGTTTTGTCACCTGCAGAGGGCTAAAAAAAAGTATTTGAATTTTTTTTTCCTTCCGTGTTAAGAAAAGCTCTCTTGTGTCTGAAAGAAAATGACCTTCCCCTTCAGGAAGACACATCTGGAAATGTTCTCAACCATAGTCTAACAGAATGACTGAGAAAGCAGATACCAATGTTTTGTGATTTATTACAAGAATGCAGCCCAGCCTTTAAAGGATGTTTTCTCTCCCTCAGCTATTTCTTAGGAGTTGCAATGCAAGCGATAGTCAGAAACACAAATGCTCTTCACTGAAGGCCATTGGCTCCAGATATTAACACACTGCATCAAAACAGAGCTGAAGCCAGATAATCAGTGGGCTCTGCAGACTTCTAGAAATGCCTCCAGGCTTTTTCTTTTTCTTTTCTTTTTTTTTTTTAAAGCCAAAATCAGCTACACATTTTCTTCAAATACCTACAATAGAACCCTTATCTTGTTATTCATCAAAACCTCAACAGAAGAATTTTCTGCCATATCCTAAGATCTCATACTGTGCAGGCAGAAAATGCTACTACCGCAAAATAACCCAATTTGCCTCCAAAATGAAGCTAATAGCAGAATCCCGCTCTATTCTTGTCTTGAAGGCTTGTTAGAATCTCCATGGGGAAGAAAGTTTCCCTGCTGACAGAGTTGTAGTATATCAAAGATGAATCATGAGTACAAAGAAAGATTATTTTGTCCAATGAGACATTTCTAACTCCTTTACTCAGGCGACAGCAGTTCCGGCTAATTACCCAATTACCACCAACATAAAATGTGGGGAGACAACTCGGGCCGTGACGACAGGGATTCAGGGAGCTCTCGTGACTTGGTAGCTATGTGCTCCTATTTCAGTAAGAAGGACCCGAAGACAGTAGAGAGGAAAGAGAGTAAATATTACAACATGCTCAGTATCAATTACAAGTTATTCTATAGCTATTGTGAACACAAATATGAAGACTCGATGACAAAAAATAAAAGCAAAACAACAAGATCTTAGATGAAACTGAAAAACACCATATATATGTATGTATAAACAATTCCAAACAATTGGCAGTGTTACCTACTGTAATAACTAGGTTAGACACAGGAGTCACTCCACTGTGTTGTTTAAAACGATAATGTCTTTTCTTTCATTAATGGAATCATTACCCACATACACAGCACAATTACAACCCTTTTTAAAAAAAATCCTAGCATTAAAAAAAAAACAACCTTATACTTCAATCTATAATTTAAGACACTTATCCAAAGGTAACAACAAAACTAACAGATTTGCAGTGGGGTAAGATCGTCCCAGTAAAACTTCAGGATAAAATAAACAGAGGAAAATTGAGCCTTAGGTAACACTGAAGTGGGAAAGGAATTATGCACTCAAGCACAAGATGAAAAGAGAGAAATACACTCGGTGCATCACAGCTGTCTTCCATTACATATAATTACCCATGCTCAGTCTGAGCTCTGGAACAAAGCTCATAAAGAACAATGGGTACTTCCTCCAACTATTTAGCCTTTTAGTTCTTAAGAAGGGGAGGCAGAATTAGAACAACCTGTTTCTGGGTTGAGAACTCCTTTATATTTTGCAAGCTTGCAAACTCGGTGTTAAATACATTAATCAAGAATGCACTTTTCTACCCAATAGTGCGGTATGAGGCCTCTCTCTCTTAAAGTAGAAGTAATGAAACGTCCAAGGCAGTTTCTGAGGAAAATCAACATCAAATACACATCATAGTCTAAGAAATGTTCTATGGCAACAGATGATTCCATGAAATTAAAGCTTAACCACTGATTTTACTAAGTGATAAAACATTCTCAATGTGACAATCTCAATACTTATAGTTAAATATTAAATTCATCTGCTTTGCTAATTACTCAGCCTACCCTAGTATTTAATTTACATTGCCTGAATCTCCATGTAGACCAAAGTTTTTATAATAAAGGTCTCAAATGTTGATATTTGCATTGTGGCTACAGTAACAGGTTTAAATAAGGAAATTATGGTTCATGTCTACTATAGACTCAAGAGATGGTTCAGCAATTAAGGGCACAGTTGCTTTTCTAGAGTACCAAGTTCAGTTTCCAACACTCACATCAGAGAGCTCTCAACTGTTTTGGACTTCTGTTCCAGGCAATCTGACCCCTGGATTTGTGAGGCCTTTGACTTCCTGGGGTACCTACATTCACAAGTATACAACCACCCGAGGACACACAAGAATACACATAATTTAAAATGAAATAAAATCTTTGAAAAAGATAGAGTTCCTGGGCGATATAGGAGAAGCTATTCTTTCCTAAACCAGTCTAATTTCCATGTATATTCTAGATACTTGTACTCATACCCACAGGGAATTGTGTTTCTCATGCCTCATCAAAGACCCTTCTTTTTGCCGAGATGGTTTCTGTTGCAGATATTCACAACTGGTCCTGGTACAGGGAATGGCTGACCATGGTGGGGTCCAATCCTAATTGATTTACCTACAACATCATCTGTACACCTAAGCTTAGGGAACACTATAGAACAGGGAGAGAATAAGAGTCAGAAGACCAAGAGTGGGCTTGAGTTAGTGTCATCTATACATGACAGGGAAGCTGCATCCAGAAGATCTTAACAGTATGGTTGCCTAGAGAAGGCCAGCATATGACAATACCAGTTGACATGACAACATGTATGGGGGCATTTTACAAGTCCCAAGCCCTAGCTAAGGTAATTAATGGTTTCTTCAGGTGGACAGGGACGTGGGGGGAACTAGGAGAGAGACAGAGACACAGAGAGAATTAATCCGTCTTGCCAGGGACGACCACACACTGATAGGTTATCCTATGTGGTCAGTTCTAAACGCATACATACATATGAGCATCCTGTGACTTCACTGAAAATAGATCTATCTCTTCATTTGCAAGGCTAATTAGTTTACCGTGTGTGTGTGTGTGTGTGTGTGTGTGTGTGTGTGTGTGTGTGTGAGAGAGAGAGAGAGAGAGAGAGAAAGAGAGAGAGAGAGAGAGAGAGAGAGAGAGAGAGAGAGAGAGAGAGAGAGAGGGAGGGAGAGGGAGGGAGGGAGGGAGGGAGGGAGGGAGGGAGGGAGAGAGAGAGAGAGAGAGAGAGAGAGAGAGAGAGAGAGAGAGAGAGAGAGAGAGAGACTTTTTCTAACCTCTATTTCAAAAAATAAGTTCCTACATTGGCACTTATTAGTGAGCTCTATTTTTTTCAAATTGTTTTCACAATGTCTGTAAACCAAGCAAGCTAAATTTAGGGATGTACTGTTCTTTCATAGAGTTGAGCACCATGAAAGGAATTCTATGTGTGATAAATTTCATGGCAAGGAAGAATTTGTAAGGCTGTTTTTGTTTTCACATCTGACTACTTACATATCTGACTGTGATGTGGGTCTTAGGAATTTCTGTGTCCATCTACCTTAAGTGAGATAAATCCATCTGCCACTGTAACATCATGTTCCTGAAGCTCAGGTATATTAAAAACAGAACAAGGATGAAAGAAAGCCATCTCCATTTGGTTTAAATTCATGACCATCAATTTTGGACACAAGAGATTTTCTTTCCTACTTGCTATGCTATGGACAATAAGAGACTTTAGGTGAGTTTATGTCTCTCTGCATGACATTTTATTGCAGTTCTTTTTTTTTTTTTTTTTAAATGTTGTGAACAAAGTTCTCTAGGATCTCCCTGTTTTCTGAGATTTGTGATTACATGTGCCCTAGCCTGGGGAATTTTCTGACTTTTAATACATGCACGTTTCCATGACTCCTTCTTCCATGCACACCCTCTGCTTCTTCTCAGCCCATCCCCCACCTGACATTCTAGTAAGAAGACCCAGTCCTGGGGGAACACAGACAACCTTCCCAGAACCAGCTGTGTGCTCAGATAAGGAAGTGATTCCCAATGAAGCTGAGTTTGGGGGATGGCACCATGTCTGGTTTGACAAATCTCGTCTGGTCTTTCCAACCCTGCTCGCCTTTCAACTTCCTCTGCCGCAGTCCAAATCTATTCTGGAATCCTAGAAGGCTGCAAAAGGACAAAAGAACTATCTTTTATTGTTATACGGTTTATGACCTTCCCTCTGATGTTTGATATTTGGGAAGGTTAAGTTTCATTTTGTAACAAGGACCTGCCTTCATGACCCAGAGGTTATATTAAGAAAGCACAATGAGGGACAAAATCTGCTTAGCTTCAAATACAGCTCTTAGGGGTGGAGATGGAGGAGTACTGGTCGTTGAAATCCAGGCCAGTTTCCAGGTTGTAACACTGACATTATCAGTACACTCCACAGACAAATCAAGGCATTTGTCCTTCCAGAGTCTTAATTAATTCACTAGCTAGAGTGGAAGAGGCGCAGAAATTCCCATGACATTGGGAATTCCAAAACACTTCTTTTCACATCAGATTCTAAAGCAGACAAATATTTAAAATCTGAGGTGAAGGTTTCGAACCAATGTGTCTTCACGGGATTTACCACTTCTAATTGAGGAATCGATTCAAAATTACGAAATAAAAGCACTGAAATTCTGCTCCCATTTTTACCTCAGAAGAAACAGTAGAGCCTTTTGTCACCAAAAATCAGGAAAAGGCCTGTATAGAGCAAGATGTATCTGACTTTGTGATTTCCTCTATTGTCTTTTATGAGATAAATATTACAAAAAATACTAACATCCTGCTATATTTACTTGAATCCATTTCCCCTGCCCAAAACAGTCTGAAGGGAAATACTAAAAACTTGCCTCACCTCTATATATTAAACCATTAAGTTTAAGACCCTGAATCAGTCAGCCTGTCTCGTCTTCCTCCCAGGCCCCACCCCCAACTCTCCAAGGGAACTCAGGTAGCTTTGTGGAAGACGGGATTTATTGTAGCACTACACTTACACCTCCCTCTGGAGATATCCCATTTTATCCTATCTTTTGCTTCGAAAAGAAAATAGATGAGCTGGCTAAACTGTTAGATCTTACTTCTGGATTCTCCGCAGATTTCAGCTCATGAATTGAAATCCTAGCTGAAACAACATCAAAGGCACGGATTCCAGTTTCTAGGTAGGGCGACAGTCTATGAAAGTATTTTACTACTTGTAACATGCCTGGGACCAAAGAAATCTCTTCTAACACATGAATAAATTAAAAAATGAAAAGAGATATTCCTAATGCTGAAGACAGGTAATGGGCGCAATACAAAATGAAGGAAAAAGAATGACTCTTCAAAAATGTCCACTTACTATTATGTGTATTTCTGCGATCAGTTAGGTAAACATTCATAAATACTTTCCAGGGTTGAAAGATAGAGAAGTTAATGCATGAAATTATGCCTTTTCGGGTGATTCTGTTTTCTGCTCATTTCTATGGAATCATTCTTACGTTGGATGAACGTCACTTTGGCTGTGTCACGGAGTACATGTATCAACACTACGCCTAATGCAGATCATTTGATTCTGTTTGAGATGGGGGCCTACAATCAAGCCCTGGCTAATCTAAAACTCACAATCCTTCTGCCTCCTTTTCTAAGGGTTGGCATTACAGATGTTCATCACAACTGGCCCAGTACTGATGGTTTTATTTCAGTTATTCAATGAAAACAAAAATCCCTTGAAATAAAATAACTTGTCAAAAGTGCAAGTCTAAGGCATGGGTTCAAACTCAGTCTGTCTCTGAAAGTCCTACAGAACTCACCACAAACTCCTTTGGGAATTTATAGGAAAGATGGGGATATATGGCTACCAACACCAGGCTTCCAGTGCAAGCAGTGCTGAAATCCTGGGTCTGTTTGTTTGTTTTCTATTTTCTACTTTCAAAGGAATGTTCTTAAGGAAATGAGTTAAAATATGACATCCACTTAGGCATTAAAAATACTGCATTAAATTGTAGCACTGTTAAGAAAAAATTACTCACAGTTACCAAAATAGTTGTAACAAGCAACTTGCACATACCAGGCAGTAAACAAATAGGTCATTATGGCTCATTAAAATATATCTCCATGGTGGTCTGATAAGATACAGACCACTTTTTCTTGTATCTGTTGAGACTTGCTTTGTAGCTGAGTATAAGGTCAATTTTAGAGAAGGTTCTATGAGGTGCTGAGAAGAAGGAATAGTCTTTTGTGTTTGAGTGAAATGTTCTGAAGATATCTGTTAAGTCCATTTGAGTCATAAAGGCTGTTGGCACTTTTTTTTTTCTGTTTCATTTCTATCTGGATGGCCTCTCCATGGGTGAGAGTGGGGTGTTAAAGTTTCCACGATAAATGTGCAGGGTTCAAAGGGTGATTTAAGCTTCGGTAATGTTTCTTTGACAAATGTGGGCACCCTTGTATTTGAGGCATAAATGTTCACCTCATACTAGGGTCCCTTGCCCAGTCTTAATACAAGGGGAAGTACTTAGTCTTACTGCAACTTGGTATGGCATGTTTGGTTGATATCCATGGTAGACCTGCCCTTTCCTGAACAGAAACAGAGGGGGAAGGAATTGACAGGGGTTGGAGCAGGAAGGTGGCAGCATGGACTGGGGGGAGAGGAGGAAGGGTAAACTGAGTCAGGGTGTAAAGTAAATAAATAAATAAGTAAGTAAGTAAGTAAGTAAGTAAGTTAAAATACATCTCAATGCTAGGACAAGGCGGCACACAACTCTCTTTAATCCCAGGACTCTGGAGGCAGAGGCAGAGACATTAGTTCAAAGCCACCCTGACATACATAATTAAGTCTCTCAGGCAAGTAAGAGGTACACAGTGAGATCCTATTTCAAAAACAAATTAAAATACCTCTATTTTTTTTGTCAATATACTATAGACTCCAGAGTCTATAAAATCCTGTAATAGAAACATAGTAAGGTAATTCAAAGAGTTATTTCTCACAATTCACTGACACCTTTTTTAAAAAACCAATTTACACAGAAGAGCTAACCCAATAGGTTATCTGATACTAAACAGATATCCCTGAAAATATACAACAATAACTTATATGGACCAAGTAGTTTATATTTACATTTACCAAGTAGTTTACAAGTAGAAGTGTGTGTGTGTGTGTGTGTGTGTGTGTGTGTGTGTGTGTGTGTGTTCAACAACAATAAAAAAAAGAGGGAGTGAATTTTAAAGATAGCACAAGGGGCTGGCTACATGGGAGAGTTTTGAGGGAAGAAATAAAATGGAGAAATGTGATTATATTATAATCTCAAAAAGTTTAAAAAGTTTAAAACTTATCTCAAAATTTCTTATATTGCTAATGCAAATATATATCTAAAATATACTGTACATAGTATAATATTTTATAGTTCTACATGAAATACTGATAACAAATGGATACAGAATAAGCCTGTAAGTATGGGGAAATCTTTGAAAAATCCTTTGTCATATACTTTTGAATTGACATGTATTCACTATATTTGAGTGTATTTTTACTTTATAATAATTATATGCCTAAGCTTAAAACATTTATACAGAAAATTATGAACTAAATCATTCATAAGGAAACAAATTAAACTAATAGATTAGTAAGTTTTATTGTTAACATCAAACGTTGCAGTTTAAAATTTTAGGTAAATTCAAACATGAAAGTTAGTAGTTGTCTAGTTCTTTCTGTCCTGACCTAAGAGTGTCAATTAGCGGCAGAAACTTTATTAGCATGCATGAAGACACAGGATTGATCCCCAGCATGGAACAAAATGCTGTTTAATTTTTGCCTTTACTATTGAGCAATAAATTGAGGCATTCTTACTCCCACAAGTTACCTTACACTCAGCATCCCTATCCTGCCAGGATTTCTATCCTGCCAGCAATCAAATAATGCTGTATCAAAACTCTACTCACATCTCCTCAACTACTTTCACAATGAGCAAATTAATTTACTAACAGATTAGAGATCTAGAATATAATATAAAATAGAGATCAAAGAGTCTGCGGTATGTGGGGCTCATGCAGTGCATGGAAAAGACCACAGACAGTCAGTCACAGGAACACGAAGCAATGACTGAAAGAGGAAATAAATCAATTTTTTTTTTTGAAAAACAAAGTAAGAGTCATTAAGGTGCTCACAATAAACTTGGCAGCAATTTCAACATTGTCATCAAGGGATTCATTTTGAAAACTATTTCCAAAAAGGAATGGGAGAGAGGAATCAGCATAGACTGACAGAAGATAATTCATACCACCTTCCAGAACTCCAGGGATTCTAGATCAGGACAACGGAGGATGACCCAAATAACCATTGAAAAAAAAGTGAAATAAAGGGTAGTAAGTTTGGAAGAAAAGGCAAATGAACAGAATTACAATAAAGAAATAACCATAAAAGCATTAAGACTATTATCTCAAATGATACCTGAAGGCAAATTGAAAGAAAAAAGGAATAGTTTAAGTTACTTAGTTATTACTGATTTGTCCTTTAAAAAAACAGCATAGAAAAAAGAAAAAAAAATCCAACTTCAAGCCTTCAGAAGTGCTTATGGAAGTATTTGCAAATCATCCAGCAGTCCAAGAGAAGACTGCAGAGCGGGGTATGGTACCAATTGAAAACCTATCAGAATTCTGGCCAAGGATCCTGGCAGTTTCCAAGCATCAGAGCTTTCAGACAGTTTGGTTTGGGGAAGACAAAACGTTACAGGGAGAATCATGAAAATGTGTCCCACATGGAGATTAAAAGGGGAATTAAAGTAGAAAAACACCAAGACCTCACCTGTCAAGAGTTAGGAAGGAACATCTCAGAAGGAAGAGGGGAGTTACTGAGAAAGAGGTCACAGCCACTCTCTTCACTCCGGACTTGACTCCTCCTCACTGGTGACAGAGTTTGTACCTAGTCATCCATCTCCATTTTTCAAAATGATCAGAGCACCAGTGTATTAAATACAAGCCAGAGCACAAGCAAGACTTAGCAAAGATATATTTAGCATCGGCACACACAGCCACCTCAAACAAAAAGAATAGTGAAACGACCATTGTACATTGGCCAAGAAGAAAAAAATGTTACCCAACGTCATCAACAAATATAATTTCAGTGAGTGAGAGATATTATATTTGAAGTGTTCAAGACTATTTCTGTACAGTGGAAAAAAAGTCATCAAATAAATTGACAATGGCATACATATTTTGCTAAAAAATTAATAAGAAATACATTAATAGCGAAAAGGTCTTGGGTGGAACTGGAGAGTGGTTCAGCAAGTAAAGATGCTTGCTACCACATCTAATGAACTCAGGTGTATCCCTGAAGCCAACTTGGTGGAAGAAGAGAACTCACTCCTGCAAGTTAGCCTCCACACACGTTCCTACATGTGCATGTGGGTGCAGGGGCACACTGGTGCATTCACACACACACACACACACACACACACACACACACACACACACACACGCAAACTAGTCTAGGGCTGAGGAGATGGGCCAATGAACAAATTACTTGCATGCAGACCTCAGTTCGGTCCACAACACACATTAAAAAGCCAAGAATGGTTTGCAACCCAAGCCCTGGGTAGTAGCACAATGAGGATCCCTGGGGCTTCCCTCCAGACAGTCTAGCCAACTGCTGAGTTAGGAGTTCAGTAAGAGATCCTGTTGCCCCTCCACTGCTCCCCTCCAAAAGGTCAACGTCTCTTTGGCTCCATGTGTGTCCCCAGCAGACAAGAGCACACAGAGTCACAAAGATTTAGTTGAGTTCAAAACAATAAAGAAATCGAAACTATATAAACAAACATAGAATAGTTCACCACATCAAAAATAACTCCATTTTAGAAATTAAAGCTAAGGAAACTGCATCTTCTTAGCCATAATTATCTCTTCGTTCATGGTGATAAATTTAACTGATTATATATTAAAGAGTGTTCTGTGATTATTGATCCACACATATTAATAACATAAAGGAAATAGGAGAATGAGAATTCAGGTCACACGTGTACTCAGTGATTATTGGAATCAGATGGTCATTTCATTCCATGTGGGAAATACTAAGAGTACATAAAAGTACTTGAAAATCTCACATTTAAACCAAAGGAAATCAAGCTCATCGCTAGTACAATGTCATGAACTTCAGTCAAGGAGACTGGGAAACAGTGCAGAGAAAATCGTGAAGCATAATCACAGGTGGAAATCTGTGTTACCTGTCGTACACATTTGATCAAGGCAAGCAAAAGAACAGATGACTCCATACCAAAGGATTAGGTTTAATTTCACTACCTTTTTTTCTATTTTACCTATAAAGAAACTGTATTCATATGATATAAAAAAATCATTGGAACTCTCTTAGTATAATTATAAAGTTCATTTAATGGACATAGGGTCAGTACCAACCCTTGTACATACAATAAAACATGAAATCCATTAAGGGAATATTTTACCAATGCAAGGTTCAAGGGTCCCCAGCAGTATTGTGGTGGTTTAAATAGGTATGTCCTGCAAGGACTTGTGTGTCTGAATGCTTGGTCTATAGGGAGTGGCACTCTTAGGAGGTGTGGCCTTGTTGGAGTAGGTATGGCCTTGTTGGAGGAAGTGTGTCACTGTGGAGGCGGGCTTTGAGGTCTCATATCTGTTAAAGCCATGCCCAGTGTGACAGTTCACTTCCTGTTGCATTTGAATCAAATGCAGAATTCTTTGCTACCTCTCCAGCACCATGTCTGTCTGCTTGCTGCCTTGTATACTGCCATGACAAAATGGACTAAACATCTGAACTGGAAGCCACCTACCCCAATTAAATGTTTTCCTTTGTATGAGTGCTGTGGTAATGGTATCCCTTCACAGCAACAGAGACCCAAATTAAGATGTGTCAAGCCTACAGGAGTCACTGAATGCAAACAGCTGAATGAATGAATTCGTATGGGAGGATTATATATATATAAAAATCTATGATCAGACTGGCTCCTTAAATACTACCCTTGTAAACTGGGGTATACTTATATTGTCTACATTTTACATTATAATAAATACAATATTTAAAAGAAAAGTAATTCTCATGGAGTTTTTAAGACCCCCAATAACATAGCTTCTGAGAATCAAAAACAGTAGTAGTTAAAACTTCCATGTGACAGAAAATGTTAAAGATAACAAGAGTAACAACAACAACAAAAAAAAATCAATGACCACCGATGCTCTTTTAAAAAGTGTGAAACACCAGCATGAATAAAACATCACAAAATAAATGTAGTGGAGATGACTGTGTTGATACACACTTGATCTGTTTGTTTTTTTTATTTTTATTTTATGTGCATTGGTGTCTTGCCTGCATGGATGTCTGTATAAGGGTATGGAGCCCCTAGATCTGGCTTCACTGATAGCTCAGCAGTTAAGAGCACTGGCTGCTCTTCCAGAGGAACCAGGTTCAGTTCCCAGCACCCACATGGCAGCTTACAGCTGTTTGGTACATGTTTGTAACACTCGAATGTAGTAGTAGGAACACACAGGAGGGTCACTGTTATTTTAATGCTTTATTAATAACTGAAGAAAAATCACTCTATTGTATCATAAAAAAGCAATTACAGGGGGTAAGTGAGACAGCTTAATGGGTAAGGGACATGCCACCAAACCTGACAACCCAAGTTTGATCCCTAGAACCTACACAGTGACGGGAGAAAACTGACTCCTGCAAGTTGATCTGCCTCCACAAGCACACTATGGTATAGGTGAACCTACACACAGAGCCATAGACACACAAAACAAATAAGACAAAGCAAAAACAATAAAAGTTAATGTCAACCCAACTGATTAAATCCTTTACGTGGGGTATGTACCCTCCCTCACATACCTCCAATTAGACCCTTAATTAGAAATGCTATCAGTCAATCTCTACAGAGCTGAAAATTGTCACTGAGTACAAGGTCAAAGTACTTTTAACTGTTGAACAGTCTTGAAACGTGTCTGTAGAGAGGAATCATTCATAAGTCTAAGGCACATGTTACAAAATCAAGGGCGAAAACCACATATATGAAAATATAACTGTTACATTCAATTGCCTGAATAGTTTTTATTTTTCCCAGTTTTGTTCCATACTAAAACTGTTTCAAGGAGAACCTTATCTACGTGGGGATAGTTTATATATGTGCCCTGGCTTCTGGCTTCTGACACACTATTGAGTTAGGAATTGACACCCTCCTATTTACATCTCCTGACTCCACCTCCAAAGTTCACAGGTGATTGTGACTGTTTCTGCAGGAGAACAATGATTTGTTCTCAATTTTTTTTTTTTTGTTTTTTTTTTTGGTTTTTTTTATTATTATTATTATTATTATTATTTTATAACACAATTCAGTTCAACATAATAGCCACAGAATCCCCTGTTCTCCCCCTCTCGCCCACCCCTCCCCCCAGCCCACCCCCCATTCCCACCTCCTCCAGATCAAGGTCTCCCCCGAGGACCGGGGTTGACCTGGTAGACTCAGTCCAGGCAGGTCCATTCCCCCCTCCCAGACCGAGCCAAGTGTCCCTGCATAAGTCCCAGGATTCAAACAGCCAACTCATGCAACGAGCCCAGGACCTGGCACCAATGGCTGAGGGGCCCCCAACTGGATCAGGCCACCTGAACGGGTGAGACAGTCATTTGGCTTGATCTGTTTGGGAGGCAGCTGTGCATTGGTGCCAGGTCCTGGGCTCGTTGCATGATTTGTTCTCAATTTTAAATGTGTTAAATTAAGAATGTTCTTATTCAGAAACACCAAGGAGCAAACCATATGCTGATGCTGAGCAATCTAGTTTAGTCACACTCCAAACAATTTACATCCAAACACATCTTCCAGCTTAAAGTCAGCCTCCAAGACACAGTGTCTAAGTGACATAGACCTTAGAAAATACTCAGAAGATGAGAACAGTATGATTTTTAAATGATTGTGTAATGGGAACCTGCACTTTAATTACTTTGGACACAACTTTTCAATGAAAAAGAGTAACAGTGCCATATTTAGGCAAAATAGAATAGAAACTTTAATCTATTATCTATTTAATTTTTATCTCTCATCTCACCATTTTATTTTCATAAACCATAAATTATGCAATGGGAGATTCATAATTAGGCTAGCACATTATTAGGTAGACCATGACGAATATTACCTTCCATAGTTCAGCTGCTAAAAATGAAATTTAAAAAAGAATACCACAATTGCCAAATGCAAAGGATTTAAAGTTTGCAGTTGGGTACTGTGGTGAATATTTGCATTTTAGCCTTGAGCACAGTGGGTCAGTGTACATGTGCCAGAAGTCCTGGGAAGCTGTTCACTGTCCAGGCCTACTTAGTTTGTTTATAGCTCACACAGTTGGAATGAGATTAAGCAACATGCATAAAAAATTGTTTCTTTATACTAAATTCTACTTCATAAAAAATGGTATAGAACCTACATAAAAAATTTGATATAGATATTCCCAAAAGCTTATGAGGAAGATTACCACTTCCCACTAAGACATCCTCCCAAATATAATAGCAAATACTTTATCTATGTTGTTACAGTGAGACATGGCAAGCATGTATATCTGCATGTCAATCTTGCCTATAAGCAGGCTGAGTACAAAGTTATCATGTATTTATATTGTTTCAAATATCTTTTCTTACCCATGGTTTGACCTATACTGGAAGTTAGGCAAATATAAGTAAAACTCAAATAGCACTTTTTTTCATATAAAAGTTCATGAACATCATTACCACATATTTTCATTCATTTAAATAAAGAAATGATCTAAATACCATCTGTGCATGATAGTCTAATTAGGGGATTAGGACCACAGATGCTGTGCTTGCTCACATGTTTAAGCACATGCCCCTCTGACCACTGCATTAAAAAAAAGTTAACTAACAAATAAATAAAAGTGAACGATGTGCAGGTAAACAGAAAACAGCTCTTTCCATTCAGCACTGACAACCAGAGTGAAGCATCCTCCACAGACCTGAGCTGCTGCCCTCTCCTTGGGAAACGACACATCTTCCTTGGCTTGCGCACCTGCCCCAGCACCAGCCCAAAGACAAACCTGGCATCACATGAATCAGATCTCAGTAAGTTTATACAGCAGTTTACAGAACACGGTTACCTACAGCCCGTGCCAGGCTGGAAGTAATAAAGTCTCTTTAATTTGGATTTGGTATCTAGAACACAAAGAGCCCATGAGAACACAAGACTGTTCGGGAAGCAAAGAAGTGAGCCATTCTACCAGAATGATAGATGAGTCCCATGTGACCCTCTATGACCTATGAAATAGAACCTTTGATATGTTAGCTTCAGAGCCATTCAGTTACAGAAGTGCCACTGAACTGTGGAAGGGCAAATGACAACTGAGTCAATACGGAAGTCAAAACAGAGCGCAGGACTGCTTTTCTTATCTGGTAAAGTTTTCACACTGAAATAGCTTTCAACTAGAAACACTGTGTGCACTCTAAGAATATCAGTTCACTCCAGCCATACACACAAGAATCGGGGAGTTGATGCTTCATAGCATTTTAGGGTGTCATCCATTAAATTCGCCTAGAAAATAAGTGCAATCCTATTCTGCCGTATGTCATGAATGGAAAGGAGTATCCTTGGGCACTTTCTACCCTTGGAAAGCCAGGTAAAGTACACACACACACACACACACACACACACACACACACACACACACACACACTCAATCTCGCTTCCTGAAAAAAGGCATCTTGTTGCCCTCTCCATACAGACCAAAATAAAACAAAAACAAAAACAAACAAACAACCTAGTAAAATGTAAGATCTTGGGGGCTGGGGATGTAGCTCAATCAGGAGAGTGCGTCCTTAGCATGTGTGAATTTCTAGGTTGAGTCTTCAGCACTGCAAAAACGGGTGCAATAAACATGCCTGTAATCCCAGCACTCAGGAACTGGAAGCAAGAAGAGCGGAGGTTCAAGCCCGACTGGGCTGTGGAGAGTGGATCAAGTCCCGAGTGAATGCGTGCTGTGGGCGTGAGCCAGACCGTGTCAAGGACCCAATGACTAAGACCCACGGAAACGGCAAGGCCTTCCTCAGTTTTGTCATTTCTGCAGAAATGTCAAAACCTTCCTGATATGAGCATGAAGGTGGAGGAACAATTGACCTTTAGCTATGACCAATGTACGGAAAGCGGCAGGCACCCTTTCTTTCATGGATGGCCACATTCTGAACTTCTCCCATGCAGAGGCCTCGCATGGAGTCTCAGTAAGCCCCCGTTCTAGAATGTCTTACTGTACACAATAAAGTCCCAGAGTTTCTGGGTTGCGTAGTTGGTGCCCTCCATCAAAGGCAGCACACCTCACCTACTCTCAGCTTTTCTGTACGTGTGTCTGTCCTTTCTCCATTCTCCTGTTGCCCCAATCAGATGTCCGGAACCAAGCCGTGCAGGACGTGGCGCTGGGCTCCATAAGACCATGACTCTAAAGAAATCAATCAAGTCATCCCCACAGGCTTACTAAAACAGGAAAAGTAAATCAGTTAAACTTCCTAACGTGTTACAAACACCCAAGAAGAAAGATGCTCTGCATTTCCATTAAATGTTCCCTGAAGAAGAAAGTCAGTACATTTGCACTCACACACCTTGACACATGAGTCGTTCCCCACTTTTTTGTTCCTGTTCCAATCACAGCACTCTGCACCGGGAGGAACTGGCCTGCTAAAGAGCAGCTATTTATGTCATGGTTTCATAAGACAGAACCATGTCCAGCTGGAAATAACTTCAGGCATTTTCGGCCCAAACCAGCTATTTAACTAGGTCTCTTCAAGTCAAATTAGGTCTATGCAGATTCTCTGCATTCTGGTCCAAGGAGCAAAAAGCCTTCATTTAAATACAGCTTAGAAAATGTGGAATTATATGCTGTTCTTCCAATGGTCAGGCTCTGTTGGCTATTGACTGCCGCATTCCCCCCTTGGATGGTGGGAGCCATTCCTTATGAATATTGGCGGCTGCAACAATTTCATATTGTCAACAGATGCGGCAAGGCTGCTTATTCAGCTCAGGAGTGGCTGCCAGTGGAGACTCATTGCTTCAGGCTGTGGCAAATTAATCCCAGAGGAGATGAGTTCTATTTGTTTCTCTAATAGTGGAAGAAAATATTGACGAGAGGATTCTGAGCCATGTATGAAGGACAAGAGTCCTGGAACATTTACTGGCTCAGTTCAGCCTCCTCAGGTGGGTGCTCAGAGCATCCTCTTCAGTGGGCTCACCTCTCAGACTCCTCTTTCTACCTCTGTTTCAGTGGTGGGGGGCTTAGCCTCGTGGACAGACGTACTTATATCTGGTACTAACACATTTGAAGGAAATAATAAAAATGCCATGAAAGTGACAAATGAAAACAAGGAATAGCATTTTCCTTTTACTGTCTGATTTTGAAACATCTGATTATTTTTAGAGGCTCAGCATCTTATATGAGTAAGTCATTTGGTCCACTGCATTTTACCATAATGAGCTAATATCCTAATGGGAGCCACTATTTTTCTGTACTCTTCCTTTATATATGCTATTGAAAAATGCATCCTCACCACGAACAAAAACTGGCAGGCTTTAGTTATGTTCACGTAAGGTCCATGGCCCAGTAGAGCAAGCGCAGAGTAAAAAGAGGCAAGGGTAGAAAGAGAAATATTTTCCAGTTCTTTAAGTAGAAATTCCATTTAAATTGTTTTATGGTCATCCAATAAGAGAAGTTACTCAACATTTTAATAAGAGTTACCAATGTAATATTATACTTTTAATGGGCACTGAACAAATGGAAATAAACACACAAGTAGCGGCTATGAATGTTAACCCTTCCACTGTTGTTAGATGAATAGCAATAAGTAACATGTGGATCCCAGGGCAAATTCAGTTTGATGTTTATATGCCTTGGAACCTTATTTGGTCCTTTCTTTAAAAGTAACAGTAGGTGAAGGGGGGGTATTTTTTTTTAAGCTAGGCAATGTGGCCTTTGCGTATAATTGCACTATTCCTGAGGATGAAACAGGAAGCCTGTGGCAAGTTTGAGATCACCCCCGGGTTACAGAATGAGGTACAGTCCAGCCTGGGCTATAGAATCAGCTCCTGTCCCAAAACAAACCGAAAGAGTGGATATCAGCTATCTTTTCTTATCCTTGATTTTAGGCTTCTAAAATCTTAACTACAATTTCAAAGGAGCCCGCTACTTTTTAAAATACAGCTACAGGGCAATGTTTGCAACAAGGGCAGCCACAGGGGTCCAGGTAGGAAAGTAAATGTTAGGGGTTTTCTTGATTTGGAAAAGTTTTTTATTTTTAAAGTGGGGGGGGGGGTTGCGGGGAGAATAACACGAAATATGATCCTTGCAAATCTAGAATGTAGTGAAGACTGACCAGAATCCTCGAAGCTGGATCCAGGAATCATCGGCTTTGCGGAGACCATGTGCCCACCCAGCAAAGGCAAAGCCATTGTGTACTGTCTTCCCTTCTGTCTCTCTCTCCTTCCAGCTCACCCCCACCCCCTTACTTCAAAACACAACAAGCTGTTGTGAGCTGACATTTCGAGCATACGGCCATCCCGAAGAATGTTCTGCCAAAGCCTCTTCTCCGAGGAGAAGTCTTTCTGTCACCTCTTTCTGTCCAGGGGAATGTACATATCTTCTTTCCACATTTCCCTATCCCCACTACCCAACAGTCACTTCATCTCAATTCTCAGCTCCTCACCGTCCATCTATCTACTCCCCGCTCTCCTTCAAGTATCCCTTTTCTACTTATGCACTCACTCTCATGTATTTGGGGCAGACGCTTAAAAAAATGCTTGTTCTCTTTCTCCTATAGACTGTCCCTTCCATTCTTCTGACCTTTTCCTCTCCGTGGTTGACCACTAAAAAACAAAACACGTGCTAACCTACCACAGATTTCTTCCCAGACCATGGGCTTCAAGGTTTTGATTTTCTATGTTCTGTTAAAGCAAAAAAAAAAAAAAAAAAAAAAAAAAAAAAAAAAAAAAAATCACGTCGGTGGCCCAATGGAATTTGGGTCTCCATAAAATGTACTGATATTCCTGCGTGCCTTCTAGGTGCCCAATACAGCAGCAATCCCTGTTCTGAATACACCTGTTTGTCCTCAGGCAGGGGATATTAAAATGACTACAATTCTACGCTATTCTAATGTATTAATGACTTAGCATGAACTTCCTTTTACGTATAGTTTTGCATCCATGGTTTACTTGAGAGTCACACCATCACTTAAACATTTCTTTCTTGCCTATCTAAATTATTTTTTAGGTTTATTTAATACATTTTTTTTAATATTTTAAAATTTAGTTTGGGAAAGACGTTAGAGTACAAATAAACCATTTGATTTGTGAATGAGATGTCTAAAACTCAGAGAATGAAATTATTGGTTCAGAGTTTCACCCATATTTATGAATTCCAAGAAAGATAATGTGGACTATGAGAAAACATGCATAAAACAACACATGATACGATCATATTTCTATAGAGGCAAAAAGCCATGACAACACATGTTATTAATATACAGCATTAGACGTCAAAATTGGAAGAGTTCAAAGGCAGACTATAGTGATGGAGAACTCCAAAGAGATTCTGAGTTTCTGTACATATCCTATTCATTGCTCTGCACAGTGGGTTCGTGAAATGCTTAACTGTATCTAGTTACATTCTTCTAACTTGGGCAATTTCCTGCATGCATATTTTAAAGTCAATAGAACAAGAAAGAGGGAACTACATATATATGTTAGAGCCAGATTATGAATTTATCATAGACTAATAAACCCCTTGCTGGGTCTCCTTCCAATCCACAGTACTGTAGAGTACCACAAAAGTATGTGAGGCTCACCTGGTTGCTTATAACCTGGATAAAATTGGCTCAAACCCCTTTCTAATTCCAAGGATGCTCAAATTGCTCCTAAATGTTTGTAGGGTTTGTTTTGTTTATTGTTGTTGTTGAAACTGGATCACTACTTAGCACAGATGCTTTGGAATTGGCTTATTTTCTGGCTTCAGCCTCCCAGCTATTGAGATAACAGCCTTTGACCACCACACCCAATTCTCTTTAAGTTTTGAGCCAAATTACTGAATGCTGGTTCAGTAGTAGTGGCTACCGATTTGAATTGCATCAACCTCAGCTTCTTCCAAAATTTTGTAAAATTGTGGTTTCAGTACTCTTATCTTTTATTCCAGTACTCTTCCTTCTTATCTCTCTAGTGGGATGATTATGAGGAGATTACGTTACACAAATGCATTTCATTTCTTGGTAAGTGGCCCACGTTGCATGTCTCAAAATCTTTGCCTTACACCCAAAGGAATCTGAGACCTCAGGAATTTTTCCTGATACCAGTTATTCCTTTTGAGAATGTAGTTTTGACCAATTAAGCACTTTTGTTGTTATTGTTACAAATCCAGAATAACTTAAAATATTTTAGCTTATCACAGCTTTCTCAAAATGAAAATACCATTTTCAACAAATTCAGTAATTGAAAGCATACATCTCTAGATAAGCTTGATTTAACTAAGTATAATAACCTTTTCCTGGAGACTGAGATGCTAAAATTTTATTGCTGGTTAGCCAGTGATTTAGAAATCTGAGTTTATAGCTACACAGGTTCTCAGTATCGACTCTAATAGAGGGGAATCAGATTTCAGCTGTGGTGAGAGCTTTGACAACGCTACAGATGTTACCCTCTGTGGGAACACATCAAACTGCTAATGATAATACCCCAAACAAGTCTAACTTCAAATACCCCTTTATTTCACTCAGGACACACAAACACATCATTTTGACCATGGCAGTTGAGTTAAATGTAAGGAACCATTTCAACTTTAAAAATGAACATCGTTGGAAAACAAACATGCTACAGAAGTCCTTTCTCTGTCTTGAAACAGTAGTTCTTTACATTTCGTAAAGCCCCCTGGCTTCCTTTCTTGTCCTGACTTCAAAGGCATAGAGAAGCTTAGATCAATTTTGCAGTGGTGTGTTGCATGATGAGAAACAAGCCCAGGCTCTGGCTTGGGTCAGGGTGGAGTCACCTCTCCCCAAACACTAGAAACTGTACAATTCTTATAAAAATTCCTGTGAGTAGCCATAAAGTAGATAGCTATTACATTAAGATTGATTTAAGACCCATGAGCCTACTGAAAGAATGGCTGCCCGTGCCCTGTTATATCTTGTGTGTCACACTAGAGGTAAGCAGGATGTAAACAATGGGTCCTCTAACAGGAACAGTGCTCTCTGGTCTCCTAGAGACAAGATGATGCATTCCCCACACACAAAGACTCCCAGTAGCACAGGCAAAACTGGAGCCCTTGCCTACAGTCAACAGAGAACAGGTTTGTAAGAGATTCTCACCTCAATGGATCCTGCAGCTTCAAGGTGAACCGATTCCAAAGCTTTTAGGCATGCTCATCAATGAAGTCAATTTGAAAATAATGCCTCTCAGCATATTTGCTAAGACAGAGATTTACTTCCTTCCTGTCACAGTTAATTTACATTAAGTTTTTTTTTCTTTTTCAAACTGTGTCTGCTTGATTAAATTTTCAAAGTTTCCAAAAGACTTAAGGACGAGCCAAGATGGCACTTTTTTTTTTTCACATATGCCAGAGAACCCTATTACAGGAATGCTT
The DNA here is from genome assembly GCF_049852395.1 of Peromyscus maniculatus bairdii. Taxonomy (NCBI): domain Eukaryota; kingdom Metazoa; phylum Chordata; class Mammalia; order Rodentia; family Cricetidae; genus Peromyscus; species Peromyscus maniculatus. Next base: position 62,420,661 of record NC_134863.1, on the reverse strand, counting down.
GGGGCTACAAGCAGCCCTTCTTTCCAAATTAAATTACATTCCCAAGTTCACTGTATACAGATTTCTATAATTAAACTAAACACACCAACTTGACTGTCTCAAGAGAGCCATGACCAGAAGGAAACACACAACTGCACAAGGGCACACGTACACAAAGTGCTTTTCCTTTAAGGCAAACAGAGTCGTGCAGCGAGTGATGCATGCAGGATGTTTCTTCCTATCTGGGCAGAAATGGTGGAAGTCAGCAATTTGGCGGGAGCAGAGACTGGCATGTTGAGTGCCAGTTGGGCAGCTTGACAATATGGAGTTTTGATTCCTGCTTGGGAACTGTGTGTTCATAACAGCATGAGCCTCGTTTGGATCGAAGGAACACAGTAAATAACTCCAAGGGTAAAGCAGAGAAAGGCAGCCAGTTAAAAGGAAAAAAAAAGATATAAGAAGAAAGACACAAAGCTTAAAAAATTAACAGTATGCTATAGAATCTGAAAGAAAACAGATTGGAAGAAATAAGAGTACTAAAAGCCAAGCTGTTGAAGAGATGACAGTCTTAATGTCTTCCTGCTCTCCCTTCTGTCTCCCTTGATCCTTCACTTCTGTAAAATTTTATGCAAATGTCACAGTGAGGCCCAAAGGAACTGTTCTAAAGGGGACTATTCCTATGCCCACTGCACCCCTTATAGCCCTTAACTCTATGTTCCCTCCAAGAACTTCTCATCACCCAGCACACCATGTATTTTACTTATTTACATACTGGGTGTCTTCTGCCATGGGAATACTAGATATACATGGACAGGAATGTTTCCAGCTCTGTTCACAACTGTATATCCAGGGCTGAGATTTTTGCTGGCTAAACAGTGTTTGATAACTATTTAAAAAATATAGAATTCTGTGCATTGAACACCCATGTGCCCCCCAAATTCATAGGCCAAAACACTAATGCTCAAGGTGATGCTATTTTGAAAAATGGCCTTGGGGAAGGAATTAGAATCACATGAGGCTATGAGGATGGGACTCTGTGGTAGGAGTAATACTTTTGTAAGACAGGAAGATCTTGCATGTGTTCTAAGGATCTTCTATCTATCTATCTATCTATCTATCTATCTATCTATCTATCTATCCATCCATCCACTTGCCTTTCTATCTATCATCTTATCTATCTACCTAACATCTATCATCTATCAATCATCCTATCTATCTATCTATCTATCTATCTATCTATCTATCTATCTATCTATCTATCATCTATCTATCATCTATCTATCTAATCTATCTCTCCTCCCTCATCACTCTGTCCACCTCCTTTTCTCTTTTTTTCCTTCTCCCTCTCTCTTTCACTGTGTCCCTCCTTCCACATAAAACAAAAAGGAAATGTTAAGACCTAACCAACTATCTGTTCTTGTACTCCTATCAGAACAATGTACTGCTTAAACCACCCAGTCAATAGCAACCCAAACTAGAGAAGGAAAATTCCCATTGTTGATGGTAAATGCAAGAATAGAAACAGATTTTGTTTGCCACTTGGACATACTCTGAATTTCTTTTCTTTTCCTTTATTATTTTGAGTTCTATCTTTGTCAGAATGTTTTCCTATAATTCTAATATATTTTTATATTAATTGTACAGTTGTTTTTCTATGTATCCTAAATAAGTGGTTTAATTTCATTCTTTTTCCTTCCTTTTTATATGTAGTGATATTTTGAACCTGAAAAACAAAATCTCCAAAGACAAGAATATTAGGAGAGAGCAAGGCAGAATCATGTTGAGAAAGTGACAAGAACAGCGTGAGACACGTGGCTTCCTTTCAAGTTTCAGTAATAGCCAAGTAGGTAAATTACAAATAACATCTCCAGAGACGGCTAATATATTCTGGGTAAAATATGAGCTCCAAACTCTTTGACATTATTGGGGTAAGGTGGAACATGGGTGAGAGAGACGAAGAGGATGCATCCTGAAGTAAATGGTCCTGCACTGGAGTGATGTTTATCAATTCATCTTCGCACCATTGCTACTGGCGGAATATGTGGAAATTATAGCAAGAACTCAAGCAATAACTTGGGATAAATAGTGTTACTAGTGTAATGCATAAAGACTGGAAAGGAGTATTTTTGTAATGGCTACAAAGGAAGAAATCCTCCACACTGAGTCCTATATGAGATGCTCAAAATTTCCCAATATTTAATTCATAGATGGGGCTGGCCAATGGTGGCACGTGCACTTGGGAGGCAGAAGCAGGTGGATCTCTGAGTTCAAAGCCCACCTGGTCTACAGAATGAGTTTCAGGACAGCTAGGTCTACACCGAGAAATCCTGTCTGGAAAAGCCAACCAACCAAAAAAACAAGTGAAAAACCTACTAGATGAGAATATTATAAAGCAGTCTATTAATATATCCCACTATACCCTTGGTTTTGAAATTAGCACACAATGACTTGAAGCAGTTAATGAAAATATAATGACTTAAAGTAGGTGAATCTGAACACTGACCTTTAGAAATTACATAAACTGGAGAAGAGAGAAAAAACTAAGTAAAATTATTATAGTTTCATAAATATTATGGTGAGATAATAATGAAGAATCTAAATATGTGTGCAAAAAGAATTTCAAAAGACATGAATAAAATTCAACAAAAACCCATGAAATAATGTCAACTTTTTCCAAAATGAAAAAGAAAAAAAGCGTAGGACCTGTTAGCCCCAAGGAACTTAAGAAACTGTAACACAATAAACAGAAAGCTAAATCTAGACTCATGAACCAAAGAGCTAAAAATCAAAATTAAAGAGATGCCTGACAGGAAACCAGAGTAAAGGGAATGCCTAACTTTAACTAAGTGTATTTGAAAATTAACAAAATGGAGGGGACAGTTAGATATTATAATATCAAAACACACAAACAAAAACTAACAACAGGTACCAGCCTCCCAGGGTACTCTATACCCAGTGAATGAAAGCATACTTTAAGGAATGTAGATAAACAACTGCTAACCTATTGGCCAAGCACCCCAATAAATTCTGAAGACCCTGTTAAGCTGAAGAAAAAGAACACCAAATAGAAACCACACACACATATATATATATATAAGAAGAATGAAAAGCATCCGAAACATTAAAGCCATAGATATAATGCATGGGATTTTTATCTTATTTCTTTTTCAAAGCTATTTTAAGTAGTAAAAATATAACATTATAGCATGGATGTTTATCATTTATGTCATTACAAATTACAAAGCAAAAAAAAAAAATCATACAAAGGCTGATGTCCCTGTAACCCATCAGAACAGGCATGTCACAGAAGACACATGTGTAATTTTAAAATTCAACATGAAGAGACAGCAGAGCAGCAGAAACTCAGTCTTAGTGAGAATGAGCCTGGGTTCACTGGGATGGCAAGTGAGCTTCGTGCTGCCAGAGCAGACCACCGCAGACTGGGTGATTCATAACGAACACAGATGTACTGGTCCGGGGTTCTGGAGGGTGGGAAGTCTAGGTCAAGGGCCTTCTTGCTGCATCTTCCTGTGACAGAAGTGGAAAGGAAGGAGCAGGAGAGGAAGGGGAGTAAGAGAGAAAGAGGAGAAAGGAGGAGGCAGTGGAGGAGGGGGAGAGGGATCTGACAATCTCTCCCCAAATGCTTTCTACTAATGCATCATGTCCCAGGATGAAAGTGAATCCCTCCCTTCCCGCATAATCACCTCACAAAGGTCTTCACCAGTGACTGTTCAAATTAATAGCAAGTACATTTTAACCATGAGTTTTAGAGGGGGCAGAGATTCAAATCACATAATTTCTAAAATAAGATGAACACCACAGATGGGCATGGAATGGCCTTCTTATGCCACTGGTAGGAGTATAAAACTGCAATTACTTTGGGGAATTATTTGGCCAAAATGTATAAAGTTAAACATACACTTAAAATACAATCCACCCATTCTATTCCAAACTGTTTATTTGAAAGAAATGAAAACATATGTCTATAAAAATACTTGTAAAATGTTTCTAACAGCATATTCATAATAGAGCCACCTGGAAAGAAGCCAAGAATCCATTAATAGAAGAATGGATAAACCAATTGTGATATATGCATACAAGGGAATTCCACTTGGCAGAGAAAAAGATTGAACTGCTGATGGGCAGACACATGGAGAAACTCCAAAAGCGTGTTTAGTAATGGAGGCCACACTAAAACTACACGCTGAATAACTCTACTTATGTGCGGCAAAGGAACAGAAAACACTAATCTATTATGGTTGAGGCACATGCAGGGCGTGTGTTTGTGTATGTGTGTGTGTGTGTACAGTGGTTTTTGGGTAATAGGGATAGACTTGGAAAAGCAATTAAATTTCTGGAATGATATGAAGATTCTCTATCTTGATGGGAGTTACAGTTACATAGGTGTGTATATTTCACTCATTCGATTGGAGCTTAAATATACACATTCCCATATATATAAAATAACAAATTATATATATATATATATATATATATATGCAATTTAATCTCAATAAAAATATTTATTCAATAGCTTGATATTCATCGCAAAATTATCTTTCAAAACATGAAACTATCAAAGCCTAATTAGTGTGAAATATCAACTACTTTGAAACACCAAGTGAGTAACAAAAAATTTGGTATCCCAGATTAAACATGTAGAACAATCAATATTAAAGCAATTAAAGTACTCCTTCATAGTTAGCTTGTATATTCACAAAAATCACATTAGAAAAATTCATCTCTGACCATAAATGGACCTTTCTATACTTCTAAATCAAAGGGAGGGGGTACACAACTATTCTGTAATTTAAAAGAGTTCTTTTTCATTATTATAAAAATTGTCTTATATAAAAATATGCCACACAATCTCTTGGAAACTTGTTCCATGACAAAGCAACTATCATTGCTTTTGCAAGTACACACCTATGTTCAACTGTCAGTGTGTCTGTTCTTCCCTCTTGGTAAATGCTGACAGAGCACAATAAGAAATGTTGGTTGTATGTAGGCAGTTTGTATAATTTTTGCCAGAGTCGGTTCTAAAGATGAACTTTTGAAGGGTATGAGTGAGGCATAAAAGTGAAACTTAAGTGACAAAAGAAAGAAAACATTAACCAACAGGAATAATTATATTTTAGTTGGGATATGATGGAGAGGGTGATGTTAAGTCTGAATTTCGATGAAGTGAAAAATTTCTAGTTCTTTCCAAAATTTGAAAATAAAAGTAATGTTGCACTGTTTGGAGAAAGCTCAGAATCGATATATACTGAATTTTGTACAGTTATAAATTATGTTACGGTAAAAAAAAGTTAAATTACTTTTAGATTGCTGAATCTATACAATAAGATTTAAAATGTCTCTAACCCACAAAGCTGATCACTATAGAAAGAAGTGACTTTGTTTTTATTTAAAAACAAACATATAAATATAGCACTCCCACCAGTTAGGTGTATACTAAAAATCAACAAGTAAGAGAAAGTTTATTATTAGGACCATGGAAACTTATTATATCACAAATATTTGATGTAAGACATGATGTAACACTCAATATTAGAGAAACATTAACATTGAAAGTAAGTTTATTCTGCTTCTTTTGATCCCATAGATTACAGCTACTGCAACTAAAGATCTATGAAACAGAAACAGCCAAATGTAAACGATTAAAAGAACAGACAAATCTATAATTTAAAATAAATGAAAAGGTATGGTACCTGGCTAAAATTACTTACTATATTGCACTTACAGTAGATTCAAGAATATTAGACATCTCAGGAAAACCTACCAGGAGGAAAAGGGTGAGTCCATAATTAACTATATTTGGATTCTTCTAATGACTTTAAGCACAGATGTGTGCTATGTGTGCACTACGTTTCACTGGACCCTCAGACAGGCACATGGCACAAAGCAGGGGCGGTGGGGAGTCAATAAATGCCACTGACTAGATGAAAATGAGAAGAATGAAGGCTATTTAAAAAATCATTTGAAAAAGGGTTAAAAATCAATTTCTAACCGAGTCCTTTAAAGAGTACCAGCCCTAACCCAATATGACACAAACTATGGCTGGCTTATTCAGTGGCTTGGCTATTTAGATGTGGTAAGGTATGGTTGAGATAGAATACTTGGTAGAGCACGAATTTTGAAAGAATGATTCATCTACTCTGCAAAGATTGGACCTTACATGAAGCCTAAGTCAAACTTGGGCAAGGTATATAGTCTTGCTAGCCTCACAGAAAGTGGAGAATACATGTTACATCGGGTCATGTGGCCTAACAATGGCAATCTGTGAAAATCCACATAAAGTTTCTGAGGAAGTGGAAGGGTCACAGTAGTCACTCAAAAAACATCGATCATTGTCATTTTCACTATTCAGAGTTAAAATGCAAAGCTAAAGAGTTCCACTACCTCGGCTGAGTTGAAGAGACAAACGTTTCAGTGAGTATATCAGTAACGCATGTGTTTAGCTCATGTTTTTAGGGAACGTAATGCTCTTGGTTTTCATGTTGAAATGAACTATTTAGATATCTCAAGCCATTTCTAGCTCTTCATCTTTCACGCCCCTCCCTATCACTCACATAAAATCAAGTACTGAGTTATAGGGGTCCCACACCACACCAGTCCTTTCCTCAGGTCCTTTCCCTACACCTCAGTGTTACCACGTAACCACACTGTCCCTTCTTTGCCCTCTCCTCTGTCTCAGGATCTCATCGAAAGGAAACCTGATTCAGGCGGGAGCTAAGAAGGCTCCCTCCAGCCGCTCCACCTCTGCAATGTTTTCTCACTCAGGTATGTAGCTCAAAGTTTTCCTATGACCCACCTGGTCCACAGCCGCTCATACCCAAGTAAACGCACAGAGGCTTATATTAATTATAACTGTTTGGCCATTTGCTCAGGCTTGTTACTAACCAGCTCTTATACTTAAATTAACCCATAATTCTTATTTATGTGTAGCCACGAGGCTTGGTACCTTTTCTCAGTTCTGCCTTCACATGTTGATTCTTCTGTGTCTGGCTAGTGACTCCTGACTCAGCCTTCCTGTTCCCAGAATTCTCTTCTCTGCTTATCCTGCCTATACTTCCTGCCTGGCTACTGGCCAACCAGCACTTCATTTATTAACCAATCAGAGTAACACATTCACAGCATACAGAGAGATATCCACAGCACAGGTAAGCACTGCTTGTTGAGACATTTGTTCTTGACATCTTATGTTCAAATTCTGAATGAATTTGTAACAGAACCACTGTGAGGTATCATATACAAGGTGTTTACTAATATTAACCCCCTTGCCTTGGGTATTAACACTAGCCACATCATTTCCCATAGTGTGAAAGAACTAACCCACTGGTCTCAATGAGTTAACAATTTTAATGTTAAAACAATGAATTTGTTTTATACTTTGGGAATGAATCTTTAACTTATAAAGGAAAAACTATCTCATTTTTCTTAATGGATAGAAGTAACCTCTTTTCTTCAGTATAAAAATAAAACTGACTTCTCTAAAGGCATTATGAATGGTAGAATTTTCCCCTGGGATCTGGATAGAAATGCCTTTTTGAATGGAGAGAAGTACCCAAAGAGTGAATTAGTATACAAAAGACCACACGAGGCTCCTATTCCTTTCTTTAGAATCTACCAGTGCTGAACATTGACACATTTGCTGTCCTTCACCTTCCTATTCGTAAAATAAAAATAAAGGATTGTAAAACTTCCAGTGAGTTATGAGAACAAACAGAGGTAAAGTTTTGACAAAAGTGTTTCAACACATAATAGAATCTTGTTTCTTTGCTATAAAATTGAGTTTATTTTATTGTAAAATATAATGACCAATTTAAAATAAATTTGATTCTACCTTTGAAGAGGAAAAATACTAAATGAGAACCTACATGAATTCAGCTAACATACCTTTCATCTCCATAGCACAGTGATTACAAAGCTAAAAGTTTTAAAAAAATTTTTAAAGTTTGCATAAAAATAATGAATATTTAACCCAATCTAAACATTCTATTACCTTTGCATTATACATATAAAAATGTTATATTATCAATCAAGTGTACGATTTATATTTTTATGTACCAATTACAAATAAATATAGCTTAAAAGATGTGGCAACTACAAAATGTCAAAGCTACTTAAAATAAACAAAAGTAGCTATTACTTGTCATTTTATCATCATTAGACATATCCTTCCACTAAAATTTTCAATTTAAAGAGGTGATTTATATTTTTAAGTAAAGACATAATTTATATTATACAATTAAACAATACTGAATACCCTGCTCTTCATTGTTTGCAAAATATTTTCTCCACGTCTTAACAAGTTAGACAAAGGTATTTGTATATTAAGGAATGATATGGGACACTGTGCTTTCCAATTTTCTTTATAAAATATAAACTATTTTATAAACTAAAATAGTTTTCACAAACAATATGAAGGAAGAAGGGTTACGATAGGAAATGGGCTTCTCCAAAAACTCATGAAAAGAATGGTAATGTCTAAGGGAAACAGAAGAGGGGCGACTCTGTATGTAACTTTTTTTATTACAAATACCTGTCAAACGCAAAACCACCACCAATTGGACTAAAGAGGGATCTAATACAACAGAAAGACTTTTTACACTGGAGTCCACCCAAACCTCCCCAAATAGGAACCCCTGCTGTGCTGCCTATTGTGGCTGCCATATGGGCCTGCAGGAATCCCCAAAGACAAGAATGGAGTCCTTCAAAAGCACTGATTACATCCCTGTTTCAGGCCTACCTCAGAGGGACCAGAGATTGGGTTAATCAATTAGCCGAGGTTCCTGCTACCCCAAGAAAGAGAGCATTCTACCCAGAGAGGCTGGGGGCATGAACAAAGCTATCTACTGCGGTGGAGGGGCCTCTCTTGTGCGTCGCACACTGGCCATTGTTCCATTCTGGAAGAGTCACATTCATCACTGTTCAGAGCCTGCACGCACGTCTGTAATACATTGTTGGCTGTTCACCAGTGATTTATTGCAGACCACAACGTAGATCTGACGCGAAACAAGTTGAGAGTTTGGAAGCTGCTGATGAAGGCGGAAAGGGAAGTATGATGGGGAGTTGTGAAGGGCACCACTGCAGAATCAGTTCAGCAACTTCATTGTAGCTTACCCTGGCGCTCATAGTGATAACCCAAACATCCTTGCTGCCCTGGAAGACCTTAGCTGGATTTTTAAAAGTAGTATTTGTAGCAGTGAAATTAGAAAAAAAAAAAAGTGATGATTGAGAATTCTTTCAAAAGAAAAGGAAGGAAAGAGAGAGGGGAGAGAGGAAGAGAGGGAGAGATAGTTGGGGAGTTATAATCAATTTTAAAAGTCTCCATTGTTCTCCAAAATACTTTAAGGTCCTTGCTTACTGAATATACATTAAAATTCTGTAATTGGAAGAAAACTGTTTCCCCCGAATTTGTTTCCCCCAAATTACTAGGTGACATTAAATAATAAATTTGTCTATTATATGAAAATTAAATTTATTGTTGTTGTATGATTTGAATATCCTCTGTGTAACAGATACCCAGCGATATCAGTACATGGGTAAACATTCATCTTGGGGGAAAAAATCTTCTGTGCTTTGGCACCATTTGTTGTTATCATAAATAATTTGATCAAGAAAGCTTCACTTGGTCAGAAAACACTGATTGTGTTATGGTAGTTGTTATAATTCTGAACATGTTTTTTTTTTTTTTCAGCAAATGCCATATATAGAAATAATAACTACATCTGGATGCAACATTTGATGTGCTTCGGGTGACCCATTTGGCAACTCGAGTGAATTCTACAGGAACTGGGATATCATTTTTTAGTCATGCTTTTAAAAGCAGTACTCAAAATCTCAGAGATGGGAGAGCGGATGTTTAATTAATCTGGTTAAATAAAAATAATTATCCATCACCATTCATGTATCTTCAACTGTTCAAGACATTAAACCTTCAGAGACCCAGGACTATAAGAAACAGCTGCTTTTTGGCCAATTATGTCCTGAGCTGTCAAAATTCATAATACTCAAGCAGTCCCTTCTCCCCATTACAAAAGGGGAAATGATCCAAATAGGTATGGTGTTCATACCATCAGTTTTAAGCTGATATTTAAAACAAGAATGTGCTCAAGAAGGATTATAGTCTCCTTTCTTCATCTTAGTTTCCCCAACTGGGAAACAGACACATATCACTAAATGACAAATCATTTCACATTTATTTATTTATTCATCACATAGACAGTGCTCTGCACGCATGTAATGCCTGCAGGCCAGAAAAGGGAGCCAGATCTCATTATAAATGGTTGTGAGTCACCATGTGGTTGCTGGGAATTGAACTCAGGACCTCTGGAAGAACAGGCACGGCTCTAAATCCCTGAGCCATCTCTCCAGCCCAACACGGTAGGTTTTATTAGTGCCTAATCAACATTATCCTTTGTTTGAAATTTAAATTTTAGAGAATAATGTTGTTGGAGCTGTTAAAGACACCCTCTTGGTTAATTTGTTAAATGTTCTTTACCTTGTCGAACCCAAGAAGGTTGGGGGCGGGGCAAAAATGAGAAGAACCAGGAAGGGCATTTATGCATCAGTAAGGGGCCACTTCAGTACGTGACTGCACTCAGAAACATAGAAGAGAATGTTTAGTTTAGCATCATACTCAGGAGGAGAAACAAAGGTTGGTAACAGAAATGATGCTCGCCATTAGCTCCCATCCACAAGATCTGGATGGATATGTGTGAATACACACTCCCTCACACTCCTTATTTCTTGCTGCTGACTCACAGCTGTACTTCAATTCAGGTTATCAAGGTGATCGGCATCTTCCCTGCCACACACCGACTGTCTAGACCAGTGATTCTAAACCTTGGCAGAGCAGCAGAATCACCTGGGACCTCTTCTACTTTTCAAAGTCCAGGCCACACATCAATGCAATTAATTCCTAGGCTTTTCGGAAAGGAACACAGCATCGGTGTTTTCTGAAGCTACCTCCTGCCCAGGTGGGGCCAGCATACAGACATACAGATAAACGGAGACAACTCAATCTCTAGCCAGGCAACATGTTCAGAAATCAAGACTTAAGAAGCTCCAAGTGTTCCTGTCTGTTACAAGGTATTGGTGGAGTTTTTGTTTAGCTGATTATGTTCTTCAGCTGATATTGTAGAACTTGAAAAACATTAACTTTAATTAGCATCTTAATTTAAGAAGAAACATTTGAAAAGGAAGTTGTATGTCACATTTGTGGACTTTTGAAGGCACTGTGGATTTTCAAGACAACATTTTTAATGGACTATTGCTTTAAAAAAAATCAAATACTCTGGTTTCTCTTCAGATCGTATAAACCTAAAAAGAATCAAAACCTTAACATTCCATTCATTTTCAAGAAAATCTGTCACAATTCCACATACCTAATAAGAAAATATTATAGCTAAAGGTAAAAATCGAAATGGTGTGTTGCAAATGGGTCATCAATTAGGAATGAACTAAAAGATAACAAAGCTATCAAATTTTGACTTGGAGTCATCAAACTCATATTAATATCAATTCATAGTGCAAAGTAAAATGCATATATGGTATCTTGTATTTAAACAAAGGTCCAAAAGGATATTTTATTTTACAACTCATTTCCAAAATCAAACACAAAAAAATCACTAAACGTGATTTTTCTACTTTTTCCATATTTGTTTTGTCTCTTTTCACTTATATTATAAACCAAAGAAAAGTAATTCAAAAGATAAACTAGCCAGTGAAAGCCTATAAAGTCTACAAATCCACATTATCATCTGCAATTTATTCCCAGTGTTAGATACAAGATCTGTTACCCTGGTGTTCATCAAATTCTGGGGTCAATAAATCATTTACTATGCAACAGCAGTTTGTATCTGTGTGTTTAGAGACATGTGTGTGGATGGCAAAGGACAACTTGGATTGTCATCCTCAGGCACCTTCCAGGTTTCATTTGAGACAAAACGTTTTGTTTGCCTAGAAATCTGCACATATGCCAGGATAGTTAGCCCAGGACTTCCTTGGGGGATCTGTCTGCCTGTGCCTCCCAAATGGCAATGCCTGGTATTACAAACCAACATACCCAGTTAGTTTTTATGTGAACTCTGGGGATTGAATTCAGGTCCTCTCTCCAGCGAGGAAGCACCTTCCTCACTGAGCCATTTCCCCAGCCCTGAAGTATTCTTTCTGTCTCTATTAATCACAGTCTAAATGTGCCATTCTGTTTGTTTGTTTGTTTGTTTGTTTGTTTGTTTGTTTGAAGAATAATGGAATTAGAGGCAGAGAGACAACTTATATCAGTGAGCATATTTTCTGAAGGTGGAAAAGTTTGCTGCTATAAAAACATCAAATAACACAATTTTCTAGACCTTGAGGCCACTGCCATGGTGGGAACCATTCACTGCAAACAAACAAACAAAGAGACAATCATCTGACTGGGCCATTCAAAGAACTGGCTGCTGTTAAACAGTAGTAATATTTCAAATACTGGTATGCAGTTAACTCTATGCAATTCAATATCCAGTAGCAATGCCTCAAAACATATAGCACGTAAGTATACCTCAGGGATGGAGATATTCTTAGCAGTCATAAAGCCTCAGGCTCCACCATTAGCACCAAAAGTTAAAAAAAACTTATATTCAAAGCTGATAATAGACAATGTGCTTTCAGAAAATAAATAAATGTCAATGAAAGCATAGATTTTTGCCTATGTACTATTGAATGGTCATTGTCTTCCTTAAAGTATCATCTAAAAGTAGAAGGGAATAAAAGCAAATTTAAGACTGTGTCACTACAATGGGTTAGCAGCTAAGGTTTGGACAATGAGGGAAGTATAGATCATAAGCTTTATTATAGAATGGCTTCCACACATCATCACACATATATTAGGGTGTCTTGTCCCAGCTCATGATAGAAAGCATTGCAGTTGATTTCTGCAAACTGGGCAGGAAAGCCTTGGGGACTAAGGGAGTGTGGCTATTATCCCTGGGATGAGTCATTAAGACATATGATCTAAGCTTCAAGAAAAACACTTAAACCAGAAAACATGGTCATTGGAGAGTCAACAAGATAACAAAAATGGCCATTATTCTGAGATAGAACCAAAATCAACAGATTAACAACTTGCTAAATTAATATCTACTTTGGCTTAGCAGAGAGATTCTTAATACATTTCATGTTAGGATAGAAAATAAAAACCATTTTAATTATCAAATAGAGTAACAGATAGATGTATAGATAGGCAGACACACAGAGAGAAATGGATAGGTAATTGATTGATTGATTGGTTGATTAATGGACAATAACAATATTTCGAGCAATTCAGACCATGAGGGGAGGCCTAAGAATGTAAAATCTTGAAGTTTTTAAATGATAAATCTTGTAGCTGAAAGTTTTCCTGTGTCCCGCCTGGTCCGCTGCTGCTCAGACCCAAATAGACACACAGAGACTTATATTAATTATGAACTGTATAGGCTAATGGTTCAGGCTTCTCACTAGCTAGCTCTTATATATTAAATTAATCAATTTCTATAAATCTATACTTTGCCACATGGCTCATGATTTACCAGTACCTTTATATCTTGCTTCTCATGGTGGTGGCTAGCAGCGTCTCCTCTGCTCCTCTTTCTTTCTTCCTCTCTCTCTTTAGAATGTCCTTCCTCATCTTATTCTGCCCCACCATTGGTCAAACAACTTTATTTATCAGCCAGTCAGACAAACCACAAACTAACCTCACCTCACCAAAATCTGATGAAAAATTCACCATATTTTTAATGAAAATTCACTATACCTAGTTCACTAAATCTTTCTATTAATGCACACAGTGACATTTTAAAGTAAAATGTTGTTGACTCCTTGAATATCAGTCCTACATTTAGCCCCAAAACTAGTTTCAAGGGAAATGTACATCCCATTCCTTTCATCTTTGTCTACATAATTCCTCTGAGAAATGAATATGGGTGATTCCTTCTGCATGTATATGTTCACCAAAGAGTTCTGAAAGTTGAATTGCTTTCAAAATGATTTTTACAGTAACTTTAAAAGAAAAATATTATGAGTTAATTACAAAATGTTTTTACTAATGTTTGATAAGTGTAATGATTTTTTTCCCTCCAAAGTAAATATTATATTCGAGAACAGGATGGAAAACAAGTAATTTTATAAGACTAATTTCATGAAGAGTATAGACAGTAATAATCCAAAAAGGGAAATCAGTGTAATGCTTTTATCCATCTCTTACACCTCCTTCTCATTATTCATCCATCCAGATATTAGCAGCCTCACTACTGAGACAAAAATTGCTTGTTCGCTTATTGTAAGGCTCTTCTTTAGATAAGTGGCAATTTGCATCTGCATGAGCAATGTATGGCAGTGGCTCATCTGGCCCAAGGCAGTATGCAATTTGGCACACAATGTCATGCTGACCTGAAGTAAGTGGGCTATACTGCTTGCATGAGACATGTAATGGGGAGGGGAAATACCACATTCAGTTCTTACAGCCCACAATTTCATTATGCCTTGACAATCATGAGTATAGCAGACATCATACCTACAAATGTTAGGAAGTTAATTAACCAATGAAACATTACCAGGGCCTATCATTCAGCCAACAAAAATTATAATGTGATGTTCGTTCAGATTAGTGATCACCAAGTTTTCTACAAGCCCTCAAGATTTACCAAAAGAGAAAGATCTAATAATGGATGTGGGTATGTCTTAAAGGAGTTTTACTTTAAAATATAGTAATATATATATATATATATATATATATATATATAATGAAAGCAAGTACAATATTAAAACTTACTACTAATTATAGATAGCTTCTGATATCCAGCAGGGGGTTTAAAATAATGCCATTTATTGTAAAATGCTCTTTTAAATTGTCAGAAGGCTTTTAAAATTATTTTTGACTAAAATCAAGAGTGAAATTTGACTACAATGGGAATCATATGTCATTCCCTAACAGGAGAGATTTAAATGAGAGACAAGTGAGGCCTGACAGACATAAATTGGCTCCTGTCTTGAGATATTTAGAAGATGCATTAGCCCTCTGTTCTTGACAGAATGCAGTGTTCCAGAGGTAGATTAGACCCCATAAAATGTCTACACTAATCACTCTGGTGATTGCCCATCTTTCCATTATAGTGGCCACTTTTTCTATTGTTTTCTTTTCTGTCTTCTAGTACCAAGGGGGAAGGGAAAATGGTTGGGGAAATGCATGTGTCCTTTCATGGTTCTTTCCAGAAAAGCCATCAAACTTCCCCATAAAATTCTTCCCAAGAAAATAGTCTATTGCCTCATGATGGACTCTAGGTGTACCTTATGGTCCTTTATGCCTACCAGGTAACTCAGTCATCACTTAGAGACAATGACCTATGACACTATTTTGCTGCCTTGTATGGTTTTCATAGCTATTGCAGGAGTAAAATATTATTTTGCTTTCAATGGAATAAATATTGTGAGGTTTATAAGAAAACCTAAATATGTGAAATAAAACAACATATATTTTCAACATGAAGGCAGTTATATATTTAATCTACAATTAATTAAAGAATTAATTTAAGATGTGTTATTTATTCCTCAAAGGAATCACTTGCCCACATCACTCTCTTAATGTAGAAAAAGCTGTTTTTACACTTCCAAACATTAGGTACCAGAGGTTTTTTAAACTCTAACCGGAGTTACTTTTCATCATCACAAACTGGACTTGATGGGTGAAGCGAAAGGAAAGCAAACACATTTGGGTGGAGAGGGAAGGTGGGACAGAGCTGAGGAAAGAGGTACGTATGATCAAAATGTATCGTATGGAGTTCTCAAAGAACTAATTAAAAAACTGAAAAGAAAAACAAAAAATGGTATCAAATACTCTCAGAAGAATCAGCAACAGTGATTTTTTAAAGGCAGACAAAAACATAACACTTCAAAATACTTGCCAACATGACAATTAACAGTCGCCATTTTTATTCACGGAATCCTCAAAGAGATGCATTCCTATGGATAGATAGTGGTTCTGCCTTCAAGAGCCCATAGCCTATATACAATAAATATTATGGGTTTTCAACGTGGCCAGTAGAAAACACTGTAATCAAATACTTTCTCTATGTTTAGTTTGTTTATCTTGAGTAAGTTCTCATCTGCAGCACCCCCATACCCAACACCTGCCTGCAAGCTTAACTTCAAAGACACAGTTCACACAAACACATGGGCAAGGAGCTAAACCTGACACTATGCTTATTTTCACCTCCATTTATTAAAAACATTAAATGAACAAATACAGAAGGCTGGGGATATACAAAGAAGCTCAGAAGTGTGTCGCACAGGGTTTTTTTTTTTTAATGCTCACCTACTCTAGAGAATTGAGTAGAAGAGGCCACTCTATGTGACATTCGGTGAGTTAGATAATCATCCTGACATATTTTTGTAACCAACAAAATAGGAATTTTCTTGCCTCAGAGCATGGCTATATGAAATGGCAGGGTGAATAGGTATGAAACATTTATAACTGAACTAGACAGAATAGCCAATAGATGTTAAATAATATATTTATTTGTTTGTGTCGTTCCCCCCCCACATACACTCTCAAAGGTATGAGTTACTTCAGAAGGTTATCATTCACGGGCTGGAAATTTATATATGCTGATACCATTAATTAGAATCTATTTGACAAACCTCTATGTACAGTGGCACTGGTCCACAGTAAATATTCATGACACCCATTGCATCAAAAGGCTAATTACCCTGAGACCAAATCTCAATGCTTCCCTTTGGCAATTCAGAATAACCCTTGAAAAGTTAGGGGAGAAAGAAAATGCTACAAAATACCACTGTTTCATTCTCTGTTCAAATTATACTCCTACCCATTAAAATGGAACTGGATAAACTCCCAAAGTAGCTCAGAACTTGCGTTCTTGGCAAATGCTGATGCCGTGTAAACAACAACCACAATCATCCAAGCTAACTGAAGCCCTAGCAGGCTGTACGCATCCACAGCCACGAGAACACACAGATCTATGCAAGTACACATAACTTGTTCACCTCAATTAGAATTATACAAAATAAGGGGACAGAGGGAAAGACGGAAGAATGGCATCTTCATATGTGTGGTTAATTTTATTTATTCAACAATTCCTTCTCCCAATTATTCAACTGATAAAATCAACTCGCCCATCTTATACATTAAATTTGCTTTAAAAAGCGACAGTATCTATCTATTTTTTCATCTGATACATCAAATATCACGGCAGAAATAATAAAGTCATATTCATCTCTCCATATGTAGATGAACATATCTGTAATATACTCATATTCACATGTAGAAGTATAACTGAGTATTCTCTATGGGAAATGTGCTTGAATATTAACAGCAGTTTTGGGGGGAAAACAGTTTTAATCGTTATTTCACACTGAAAGTGCGTCTCACTACAGCCACCAGCCAACACACAACCAGCAGATAGGGGAGGCAGAACTTGGGTCTCTGCGTATCCAACTGACTGAAAAGCTTGTGCTTTTAGCACTGTGACGGGTTGTGTTCTGCCAACAACTGCAAGGATGACAAGTCAAGAGCTAGGTAAGAGGGTGACACCATGTCGTCACTTTAGAATTCAACACAATTCTGATCAAGATCTATTCATCTTACAAACGTGGATGCATGCACAAGCAGTGTGTGTGTGTGTGTGTGTGTGTGTGTGTGTGTGTGTGTGTGTGTGGTGAGAGCGAGAGACAGACAGACAGATAGTGATACACAGAGAGAACCAACAAGAATATTCTTGTTCCAGAATTCCAAGACCCTCTCTGCTGTGGCTTTTTTTCCGCCACTCATTAGGACAGCACAGCAGCTGTCCACCATCGCTCACAAAACAGTCCCTAATTCACATGGCATCACTTGCCCCAAGTCCGTTCTGCCGTCTTCCTCAAAAAAGCATATGTCACAGCTGCATTTCAACCAGGCACACGTAGCGCCTCATCTGTGAGCCATCTCGGTGGACAACTAACATTTTCGAGTGCACACAAAATGGGAGCATGAGTGCCTTCCTGTTAATTAAAACCATCCTGACAGCCACCGGCGTGGCCTTTACGACGCAGCCCCTCTCTGTTTGCGCAGTTGAGTCAACACATCTGCACCTGGAGACGGGCTCAGGACAAATCAAATGTGAAAACTGAAGAGATCCTTGAAAAACGGGTTGGGGTTCCTTTGCCTAAGATAAGCAATCAAATGCATATGTGTGCGTTCCGTCCAATCCTTGGAACATCACTCTTCTAACAAAGGAACATTAGACTTTCTGATAGCTTAAAGCATCTGTTCTGCAGTGTTTGGCGTTCAGGACCTTTGGCACCCTTAAAAATCATGCAGGTTCCCAAAGTGATTTCATTGACGGCAACTGGATCTAACAGCAATTGCTATTAGATGCTGATATCAAGGAAGATTAAAATATTTACTCATTTATTCTATAATTTTATTACATATCAACAAATGATTTCTTGCAAAATAGCTGCTTCCCAGGGCAAATATATTTCGTGTGAGAAGTGGCACTGGTTTATAATTTCTGCAGATGTTTTAATTTATGGTTTGATGAAGCTGGGTTTACTAACCACTTGCACTCAGACTGTTACATTTGCTATAATATAAGGATATCAAGCTTCACAAAGACACCTGGTTGAGACAGACAAGAATTTTTAGAAGTCCTTTCAAATAATTTAAATATTCTCCTTTCATATGACACCAATATTCAATGCAGTTGTAAAGATGTGGGGGCAATATACACCCTAAAATAACACAGTCAATTGATTTCATCTATTTATTTAATTAATTAACTATTTATTTACTTACTTGCTTGCTTGTTTATTTATTTATTTTATTTATTTATACTCTGCTGTGTTACAGGTCAGTGCTCCCTCATTACGTTGTGCCAGCCCTGAAAGTACCTCTACACAACCCCTGGAAAATCATTTGTGCAAAACAACGCTCCCTGCAAAAAATAGCCACAAATCAGCCTAGCAGAGTGCTAGAGAAGTTGCAAAAGGTATACAGTCCTCCAGAAGGATTCCAGATTCCGTCTCATTCACATCAGCATCCTGTGAAAGCGGAAAGCAGCCCATCTTTGAGAGGCAACCTTGCACACTTGGCTTAGGGGCCAAGCTGGGGGCTCCGTTTGTTCTGGAAGCCGGGTGCCCTCTGACATGAAGAAATGACATGACTGTACTTGGTACAGTCCTGGATACAATGACAATACCTATATATTAAGAAGAAGCAAAATCAAATTCCACACTGGGGAGCCATAACCAATGTAATTCATGTAGTTGTCCAACTTTTACTCAATACTCCATGTCTGGAGTATATTCATGACAAGCTGACAATTAAAAATCCATGTCAATAGGAAAATAATATCAGGTCCCAGAAGAGTAGTTTTATTTTATAACATGGAGCTTATTAGGGAAAAGGGAACAAGGGAAACTCTTTAAAAGAATATATTTTAAGACCTAATATTTAAAAGTGATTTATTATTTTTGTTCTCATTTTTAATAACTTTTTGAGAGTTTACATACTGAATTTTGATCATATTCACCTTTCTCTCTTAACTTCTCACAGGTACACCACCTATTTCCTACCTACTCAACCTTACGTCCTCTTTTTTTAAACCTATCACGTCCTGACATGATTATTTTAAAGAAGAACTACTTAAAATTAAAAATAAAGGCAAAAATATTAAGTATTTGGATTTCATTTAATAAAAGAATATAGCTGTATGTTCTAAAAAGAAAATTTCCCTTAATAGAAGAATAAGAGATGTGAAAATAACGAAGTGTATAAAACTGAAATAGTTAAAATTTTATAACGCTGTGCATTTCCCCAAAATGTGAGGAAGTCTCTCATTTTAACTGCTATGTATTCAGAGAAGGGCATAGCAATGAAGATCTTACCAGTGAATTAACGTTTAGTAAATTTAGTTCCTATTGCATTGATTCTCTGCAATTTGTACCCCACACTGCAATCAATGACACATTCAGAACGTATCCTTAGCTTATTTACTTGTACTCACAAGATAAATCTGATTTTCACTAACATAACCTACCATCAAGAAAATTAGGTATTTCCTTGTTGCTGGTGAACAAACAGCACAGACCCAAAATTAAGGAACTGCTGAACCTCAGTGTTTTTTAGAAAATATGTGGTAAATATTTAATTTCCTAAAGCACAGAGTTTGTAAATGGTGACTCACATGCACTGGGGATCACCAATATTTCTCAGTGAAATTTGAAGTAGATACATTAGAGGCTGGTTAGAAGTAGAAAAAAAAAATCACTGTATGTGGCTACTAATTGCGGCTCTTTTTCTATTACCACTTCCTGACCTAATCCAAATTGTAACATAAATCTTAAAAGGTCTTATTAGTAATAATTTCAAAAAAAAAACCGAGCCAGATATTGGGGTTAAAACTGAGAGATCAGAGGAACAGGACAAGCTACAGCCAACCTCACCTTACCAAACTTCAGCCGATCCTGTTTCCTCAGACTGGAAGCCACAGAGTCCTCACCCTAAGGGTCTTGGTTAAACTGCTGCTATAAAGCCTAAAAGCTTAAAAGCCTCTAGTTCCTGGTCCTCACACCTTATATACCTTTCTGCTTCCTGCCATCACTTCCTGGAATTAAAGGCGAGTGTCAAGCAAGACATGAGATCTCAAGTGCTGGGATTAAAGGTGTGTGCCACCATACCTGGCTCTGTTCCCAGCGTGGCCTTGAACTCACAGAGATCTGGATGGAGCTCTGCCTCCAAAATGCAAGCATTATGGGTGTGTGCCACCACTGTCTGGCCTCTATGTCTAATCTAGTGGCTGTTCCATTCTCTGACCCCAGATAAGTTTTATTAGGGTACACAATATATTGTGGGACATGATATATCAGCACACAGAATCATATGCTCCACCACGCTGGCACGGTGGAGCAGGGCTGTAATCCCAGGACATGGGAGGCTGAGGCAGGAGGACAATGAGATTGAGGACACACTGGGCTATAGAATAGAGGCCAGGAAGGAAGTTGTAGAGCCACACGTTGCCTGACTACCATCCGGGAAATATATAGACGCCTGGATATCTCTTATACAATTAGTACCCTTCATGTTTGATTAGCCAGCATGCTAGGGACACAGAAGGCCCACGACTGTCATGGGGGAAAAGGTCAGTCTTACCCCACAGCTGCAAAGCACACAGGGCTGAATGGAGCGGTAGAACACATTGCACTCTAAAACCTTTCCTGCAGTCTTTGTGAACTGACTTTACAATATCCATGGTACAAGCTTAAAATACAGTCCACACTTTAAAGCCAGTTTTTAGAACTTATACGGAAAAATACATGGGGAATCAGAAAGAAAACTGAATGTGAGAATGTGATTCGTGGTCCTTTAATATGGGTGTTTTATGGATCTCAGTATCTCAGGACGACAAAATGGAGTTTCACATGAATATTTCTCTTCTGGCGTTCACTAATGCCCCATGAGAACCAATTTCCCATTTGGTTCACACACAGTTTAGATGTACTAAACACTTTCTTCTTTAAACAGGACAATGTTATTTCACATCCACTTTAGAACTATTCCGAGTATCAGAACCCATAATGTGTCACATAAAAACTTTTTCACATTCACAAGACATACTACACCAGAATTTTCATGTTGTTTAGAAAGATGTATGGACTTGGTTCATAAAGGAAAACAGAGTCCCTGATTCTTCTGCTGTTAAGAATCTTGTTGGAGGGCTGGAGAGATGGCTCAGAGGTTAAGAGCACCGAGTGCTCTTCCAGAGGTCCTGAGTTCAATTCCCAGCACCCACATGGTGGCTCATAACCCTCTGTAATGAGGTCTGGCACCCTCTTCTGTATAAATAATAAATAAATAAATCTTTTTAAAAAAGGAATCTTGTTGGAGAATGGCAAACACAAAGGCTCTTCCTGTGGTGGTAAAAGATGGATTGGATGTATACGATGTAGAAAACCCTAGATCTTAACACACGTGTATAACCACGGGAAGCATCTTAAGAATAATGCACACCCATTTTCTAACCACATGCTCAATAAGTGTTCTGATAACAATTTGATTCCTGGAAGCTAAATAATTTATTTGTGGTCGTGGATATTCTGCTATACCGATGAATTAAATCAACAAACCAATAAAGCAGTCAACCAATACATTGCTAGTCTCATTCCTTTTTTCCTTTGGAATAAAGCTACTCGATTAATGTTTACAACAATAACACACCAAGAACAAATCCCAATTGAAAAACACGCTGAAAGGAAGCTTCACTTTAAAAGTACACCAAGGCTTTACTTGGGTGACTGGCTCTTTTTAACGATGTATAACTAAAAGTACATAAAAGAAAATTTTAATAGCTAGCAATAGTTATTACTGATTGAAGATGTTTGACATAAGTTGTTTAAACTATTAAAACCCATGATGCCTCAGTAAAATAATCAAATTATTGATCCTGAAATTCGACACATTTTAACAGCAGACTTCAATAGTAACATTTCACAGACTTTGAATAATAATACTGTGTGAAAATACCTCCAAATCTCAATTATTAAGGATAATGCATAGTTTTATTTTGAATCTTAGTTTCAAACATGAAGGACAGTGAATTTATACTCAAAATGAGAAGACCTCCAGTAAATAAAGCAATCAGTGTGTGTGTGTGTGTGTGTGTGTGTGTGTGTGTGTGTGTGTGTGTGTGTGTAAAACACTCCTGCATGGTCTATAATATAAAGATTTATACTTAATTAAGGTCATATTTATCCCATTGACACACGTGCTATATGCAAATGCCAAGGTATTTTGTGTTTTTTGTTCAGCTTCTTTATTTATCTTTTTATTGTCCCATAGGAAGGACTTCATATCTACACACTCACCTAAAGACTGGCACTTAGGGGAAGCCTAAGGAAGCATGAAAATCATTTCCTGTGTTCAAATGCCACTGATCTTACTCTTCAAGGGATCCACAATAAATGTGAAATATCATAAGTTGGAGGCAGTTGGTAAAAAAAAAAAATCTAACATTAGGGATGAAAATATTACAACTGATGATAAATGGGAGAAAACAAAAAATGACCAGCAAATCAAATGGTTTCTCTAAATGCCATCCCCAAGACAAGTGACCAAGTTCTCTGCAAATGTTTGTACACATGCTATGGAAACAACCTAGCCACTACTCTGGATACAAGCTTTCCCCGTTTCAGCAAAGATTGTTGTTTTACATGGTGTTAGATAACTAAAACATACATAAGCAAAGTTCAATAGTGTTTGAGCAAAGCTAGGTTTCCCAGCATGGAGTCTCCCAACTGGCTGAAGCAGCCCTAGCTGGGAATCATTAGCAATGGGAATTCTCCATCTCAGACCAGCTCATTCAATAGACTTGGAGACATAAGAGTGGAAACATATCTCCACCTCTATGTGAGAAAGTCCAAACCCTATGTACAGACAGCAACTTTTGAAATCACATCGGCAGTTGTTAAGTTTACTTTATTGGGTCATTATCACATCATAATTATATATTTCTTATTTCTTACTTTTTACTTATTTTTTTACTGAATTGATGTAAGAGTACCTGAGTCGTGAAACTGAGTGATTAACTGTAAAACTCATCACTCCTTTGTGAGCAGGAACTTAGCCATGCTCTACGACCCCTTTCGTACTGGCCTACTCACAATTTCCTTGTGATGAGCCCAAGGAAGACAGGAGCTGTATTAGCAATATGTGCTGTGTGCTGCATGAACAGTGGAGATGGAAATCATGTCCAGGGCACTGCTCAAAAGCGCTGATCTCCATCTCACTGCAGTGAGCAAGGGTGTCATGCACCAGTAACCTGACCTTTAACCTGAGCTTGCCTTAGGGACTTTGGAGATGGACTAAATCAAGGGATATGGTCATTGAGACTGGAGATCCTGTCACAATTTGTACAGTTCTCCCAGGAAGTAATTGGAATCTGAAATGGACTGTAAACTGTCTGAAACTACTCTTTAGTATACCATAACACAGTTTATTTCTTCTTTGTACTCAAACATGAGAATGCACGAACATTAAAACATCTCATCAGATTGAGATTCTGCTATTTTGATTTCAGTATTTGTCTAATGAGTGCTTCTTGATGGGAAATAGCCTCAAAAAAAAAAAAGGAAAAAAAAAAAGGAAAGAAACTTAAAGGTGAATTTTTTAAAAAAAAATATGTCTTGATGATGTGAATTAATGACTTACCACAGCAACATTATAATTTTGGAGAATATGGAACACCGAGATGAGGCTTCAAAGGGAAATATTTTATAGAAGAATCTAATCTTTGTGTTATCATTAAAAACAACTAAATCAAAGAAAGGATTCTTAATTCCTAAAACTAGAATCTACATATGGGTGTGTACACGTTTTTTTCTCCCATTATGCCTCTGCCAGAAGGTGCTCTTTGTACCAGACAGCAAAACACAACGGTTCTTCACATCAATGTATGCTTTAAATTATACTAATAAGCACCAACATATCAGCTGTGAGGTGAGGCTACATTGCAAAAGACTGCTTCAGTTTACAGAAAATACCAGCTGTCTCCACTCTGTGAAGACGGATTACCACCTGCCCTGTTATCGTCCATACACAATACAAGGCACGTTGGCCATTTTACCCAGGATAACTGTCCCCATATGGTCTTTAATTCGAGACTGCATACAGCCTACCATTAAACATTCACAAGGATCACTGTAAATAGGAGATTTGCGTTGGAGGCAGGGTGTTTGAGCGGAGTCTAAGCCCCTATTTCATTAAATCTCTGTCCTTGTTCTCAAAACACTGCACAAGCTAGACTAGTGACAGTGTCACCAAACTTAGCTAAAAAGTAATGCATGTATGGGTCCAAATATGAAACTGGTCTTTTTTCTTCGGTGGGGAAACTGAGGCAATAGATCAGTTAGGGAAGGGTTTACCCACCATCATGAGGAGCTGGGATCAGATCCCCAGAATTTCAGGCTCAATGCATTCTAAAATACTAGTTTTCAAAATTATCACATACATAATTGTCAATGAAAAGAAAGGAAACATCACATTCCAGAAACAGTGAATGTTATCTGCAGTTTAAAGAATAAAATTGTGGAATGGTTTGTGAGCCTAAGAAATGGTTAGTGTAGGCATCTGTTTTTTTTTGTTGTTGTTGTTGTTGTCATTTTTTACATCCAATTTTCTCCACATCACTTTTTAAAATGTGCATTACAGAACATAGAGGACAAAGCAAAGATTAGAAAAGAACCATGATAGTTGAAAAGTGACAGTTATTTGGAAAATAAAATACACACTTAAAATGCTATACCATTTACTGAAAGTATTTATAAACAACTAAGCGGATGCTTACATAAGTGTACTTTTACAATAGAGTAATATAGATAATAATATGCATCATTTTCAGATTCCTTTGTGTCTTTGGCTAGTATATAAACAACAGTACATGAAATGTATAAATATTGAATTTGAGGAGCTGAGCTGATAGCTGAAATGGATAGCTCAATTGGTAAAGTGCTTACCAAACAAGGACGAGAACTTAAGTTCAGCCCTCCAGAGTCCAGGTAACAACAAGACAAAGTGAGGCACTCCTGTCCTCCAGAGCTGGGAAGGTGTCAACCAGAGAATCCCTAGACCTAGATGGCCAGCCAGTACGTCCTGGTTGGCATGCTTCAAATTCAATGAGAGACATTGTCTCAAAACGATAAACCGAAGAGCAATAAAGACCTTGGACTTGGACCTCTGGCCTCCAGTCATAGCCATATGTTTAGCATACACCTACAAGAACACATGCATACACTACATGCAAAATTAATTGATTAACTAGTGAAATTCTGATTGCTTATATATCTAAATAAAACTCCAACCCAGATCTAGGAAAGTGGCTCAGGGGTAGATGGTTGAGCAACCGGGCAAGAGGCCCAGGGTTCAAACCTCAGCACTGTAAAAAAAAAAATTAATATAATTTAATTATTTAAAGATGGTGGCTTATTATGCTTACACAAGGCACGACAGCCTGCTTGCGAAAGATAGTGACATCAGCAACCATGCAAAATTAACCTGATTTTCAATATTTTAAATCAATATGGATTAATAGCATATGTAATAACCTAAAGCAGTGAAAAACAGTAAAATGGTATTAAAATTGCAATGCTTTCTGGGGTGGGGTAGAATGTCAGGGAAAATACAGAGATGATGGGAAAGAGTGGAACCCGCCTCCTCCACCCCACTTCCCTCTTTGCCTTTCTAGCTTCTCTGCCTTTCTTTACACTCTCTCTCCATCTCCCTCTCTCCCTCCTCCCTGCTCCTCTCCTTTTCTCTCTTCTCTCTCTATTCCTCGCCCCCACAACAACAACAACAAAAACCTGAAATGTCCCATTTTCGATTATCTAAAATGATACAAATAATTTCACACATGATCTCGTCACTGTAAGTCATCATAAATTCTGGTCTACTTGGAGAAAAACTGATACAGTGGTACTGAAGGATGTATTTTGTGGGACTCATACAGTTCTAGTTCATTGTCCTTAACCATCTTATGTCTCTACAGCTTGTGTAATATTAGAGTGCCTGATGGAACTCAGGAATAAAAGGCATAGGGAGGAGCGAGCGGAGATGAAAGGAACGTAGGACAAAAGCTTTCTTGATTTACAAAACTTTTCTTAAAGCGAGGCAGAAAGCCATTGTGATGGTTAGAAACAGAACCCTTTGATAAGTGCAGAAGAGAAGTGCTTCTGTAGAGGGTCGGATTACCTGAGGCTAAAGAGCAGGAAAACTTCACTGCCCCAGGCCTTGATTTTTGTGGCAAGAACAATTCGTGCATTGAACACTAAGATTCCATATTCAAAGTATGGGAACATGGTATGACTTTCATCTTATCTGAATACAAGCCAGTACCAATCCAAAACAGAGAAATAGCAACAGGAAAATGGAACAACCCATATGGCTTTTTTTTTTTTTAAATATATGGTCTTTTATATGTCTCATTCCTTTTATATAGCATCAAAGCTATTAAGCCAGGAATATGTATGCATGTGACAATTTCAAACAATAACTGCATATTTCATTTTAAAAATCTACTTTAAAAATCACAAAAGGTACTAACTGTATCACATCAAAAACTGGGACAATCAGTAGCTGCATAATTAATATAAACACCCTACTCATCCAACCTTCTCTTTGGATTCCAACTGCCCCAGGATTAAGTATTCTTCTGACACTATTTCAAATAGCAATATATGTCTGGAAGAATCAACAGAATGAATCAATGTCTTTATGAGGCATAGAATGGTTGGATTTTCATCATCACCCTTGATAATAGCAGTAATGACTTACCATACTGCATTCAGTGTTACATATTTAAATGTAGTAAAAAAAATGGTAAAATTGAACAACCAGTACATATGCATGGAGAAAACACATGTTAAAGGTAAAGTGTGTGGTAAAGAAAACACTGCGAAGTTATCATAAATGGCATCATAAGCATCTGCTCTATATGCAACTATTTTCTTTTCAACAATGAGCCCAGAGAACGTGCAAATGTATGGGTTCCATTTTCCACTATAGGATACTTGACTAAAGCTAACGAAAAATTAGTGGAAAACAGGTGAAAAGACCGATCTGGAAAATGCAGGTTCCATTAGATCACCATCTCTTGGTGAAGAAATAAAAGAACATCCTTTGTTTGGAAGAGTCAAAATTATTCTCTGAACCTTGGGCTTCTGGGAACAAACTCTGAAATTATAAAACCGGTAGTGGCTTAAAGTTGGACTTAAGGCTTCAGATAACAACATACACCTGGACTTTCTAAACGATATCCAAATTGCAGAAAATACTACAAAATATAGGAAGACAAGGAGAAAAACTAGGACCAGATGTTTCTAATTTACTTTCAACATATTTCCACCAAAGTGCAGAGATGTCCATATTCTATTTCTATTTAAATTTAACCTCATAATCCCCTATAGCTATTACCAACTGAATCTACAATGAAATACGCAAATCAGATTAGCACTGTGTTCTCATGTGGTATAACATATGTCCAGTTTTCCACTCAGTCACTGCTAATTTTTCTTCCTGCTCTATTATTTGTATTATGACAATTTTTGAAATGTCAATGACACTGGTATAGAAGTTATCATTAAAATTTATCTATGATATATACTAAAATTTACATATTGAGAAAATCATAATGGGAGAAAATCAAGTAAAAGGACACTGAAATCATTCTTTCTCTAAATTAATCTCTTCTAGATGTAAAAATCCGGAATTACATACCAAGCAGTATTATTTA
Organism: Peromyscus maniculatus bairdii; assembly: GCF_049852395.1. NCBI lineage: Eukaryota > Metazoa > Chordata > Mammalia > Rodentia > Cricetidae > Peromyscus > Peromyscus maniculatus. Next base: position 62,392,378 of record NC_134863.1, on the reverse strand, counting down.
TTTAACCTCATCATCTATACCTTTCATCTCAAAATGTAGTATTAAGAGATAATGAGCAATATCCAATAAAAATGCAGGAAGGTTTTAGAACAAATAATTACAGCCTCAAATCTAGTTAAATCCTGTAATCTCAGGTTCTTCCTCATCAAAACTGGTAGAAACAACTGTACATGGCTATCTGTGACCCAGTCGCTACAACAAAGCTTCCACAGATAGTTTTATTATGTATTTACCAGGAGGAAAGGATGGTCCTTAGCAAGGAAGAGTCCAGTAATATAGATAAATCTAAACTTTCATTGTGTCTCTTTCCTGAATACTTATCCATTTTTAATAATTCTTAATATTGGTATATTGACAATTTCCCTTGCAAATGGTTATTTGTTCTAAAAATAAATATACTTACTTGCATTACTAAGAACACCATTTCTAGAAAATAATCTGTATTTTTTAATAGTTAGAAAAGAGTAAAACTAATTATCCAAATTTGTTGTATATACTCTATTAAAAACCAAAGTAACTTGTCAGAAGTGGTACACTCATCTGTTTTTTGTCAAGAAATGAATAATTTTTATAGCATTTGAATTTTCAATATCATCACCCAGCCATGACAGAGATAAAAAAAGACATATTTAAGGATAATTTGTAGAAATTCCAGTGTTAGGAAGTCTAAAGCCATCCTGAATCTTGATGCAAGCCATGACATCCATTCAGATAGTCTCTGTAACATAGTTCCCTGACTTACTACTGCCTCTACTTCTGGCTCCAAGGTGACCTGACTTCGTCCCCTGTGGGCACCAGTACCCGCACACAGATACATATGTGCTCAGCATTTGACAGTAATAAAATACACTCATAAAACGTTCAAACCAGAAAAGAAACTGGAACTTAAAAACTGTTTTCTTCCGATCCTGGTTCTCAGCTTCCGTTCATACACACTGATCTCTTTTCACTATGTGAGTTCCTGTTACTACTCAGGAGAGGCTAAGACAAGGAAGAACCGACAGAGTTCTTTGCTGGTTATACTTCCTTAAGCACAAAGCACAATTCAGTGCCATCCGACCGCTCTCACTACTTATTAACTGGCATAAACTAACATTTCATAGTAAGTCAACTATCAAAACATGGTACTGTGAGGATCAAAGACTACTAGTAGCAGATATTTTAATCAGCTCTTAAAGGAAAACACACACACACACACAAAATGGTGAGAAGTAATAATTCTAAATGACAATTTTCCATTGGACCATAGTTTAAATTTTATTACTGACATTTACATTTATAAAGGAAAATGACATTAATTTAAAATATTGGCAGAAAAAGAGATGTATTTAGAAATTTTGTCATATGTGCTCCATTAGAGAGGAAGAAAGTTCTGTGGCATGAGAGTTATTTATAAATAACATATAATTATGAGACCATGAGAAGGGGAATAATCCATCACCTAAACATTTATATCTCTCTTTGCTCTGTACACCTTCAGAGTCCTCCCTACCAGATGTACTGAAGTTCACGATTCACTGTGAACCATGATTAACTTAGTCCTTATACCTAGAAACCAATGGCTGACCTCAGCTTGTCAATAGTCCTCTCCACCTTTCTACCCTGCCAACCTCAAGTTTGTAGTGCTATGTTGAGCTTTCCTTCCATCTTTTCAATTGCCTCCCCAGGTACAACCATGACAACAAGTACAAATACCCATATGTCCTGTGTATCTTTACAACATCTCACACAGAGCATGGTTCTCACCACATTAAAACACTCAGGTACAGTAAATGACCTCACCAGTATGCCCAAAGTCTTCAGCATGTGTTACTGTGAGCAATTTATGAATGTTTTCTGGTGCTTATTTCTAAGAGATCCAAGTATTTTTAGATTTAGGAATACTGTACTAACTTTGAGAAAAAGACAACATAATGATAACAGGTAATCTCCCAAACTGTCAAACTGTTACAATCCAGCAACATACATGCCATCTCAGAAGGTACTGACATCATCATTATCATCATCATCATCATCATCATCATCATTATTGATTGTCTGTGACAGCATATCATAGTCACCTCAGCTTCCAAGAGTTTTATGTAGACACACAGGAGGAGACACAGTAGAATCTCCGAAAAGATAAATTCAAACTGCAAGGCCATATTAAGTTACCAGACTACCAGAAAGTTAAACCCACTGACCAGAGATGAGTCATTTGGGTTAGGTTTTTTTTTTTTTAAGTTGATGGATAAAATATTGACTCAACAAAGCACAGCTGAAAGTGAGTTAAGTAAAATCAATGTGTATGTATGGCTCTAAGAGGAAGTGGACCATGGCACAAGAGCAAGTTCATCAATGCCAGTAAAGAGAGTCCGGATGTAGCCACAGAGTAAGCCAACTGATGCTCCCTACTGCTCACATATTTACCTAGTGGATTGCCATGTCAATCTTAGGCTTTGAAGGATTACCTATTTCATGGCAGAGAGTCCCCAGTATTGATTTCCCTTGATACAATCTCCTCAGGTCTATACTTTAAAGGGGCCATATCAGGCAACGGAGTTTTGACTTAAACTACTCTGCCCTATCATCACTGAACACATCCAAGAAGGCAAGTTCATAAAACTTCAAGTGGCAGGCTGGCTAAAGGAACAAGGGAAGGAAAGTGAGTTATACACTATTGATTTACCTCCAACTTCTTGGCCAGTCTCAGATTTTATGAGGGAGGTGTCTGTTTTGAGTACAATAAGACTATAGTAAGTCGACTTGTCTGTACTGCATAGCTACAGAGGCCACAGCTTACACTTAAATGCAGAATGGACAGGTCTGGAAACAATTTACTGCAGCCACACAGAAATGTAAGAGTTTCATGTGTAAGAAGGAAGTGCATGGGAAACAATGATAACATTCCACTGAGTGTGTCTGTGATCCAGTGTGGATCAGGAAAATACATAGGAGAACATAAAAGTTAAACACATACATGCATATTGAAAACTCTACTGACTGTCATACTGCCAGTTCTATTTTTTCCAGTGAAAATTTAAAAAAAAAAACATGCCTTGGTATAATTTTTACAAAGATAACTATTGTTGGTAAAAAATGAATTTGTCTTAAGTTTTATGTTGGTGAATAAGACTTATTTCTCCATCACTAAGAAAAATCAGTAATAATGACAAAGTACCATGAGGATAATGGACATGAACATATGTATACTACCTACACCTTGATTTCATTATCTGAAAATAAAGACAGAGTAATCCACTCCGCTGACTTATTGAGACCACTCTGTACATTATAAATTGAAACTTGCACCTGGCACACGTATGGTAAAAGTTTTGGTTTATTATTACAATTACCATGAACTTTCACCTCAAATTCTTCCACAACTTTAGAAAATTTAAACCATGTTATATAATATGGTTTGACAAAGAACTCATTACAATTAGCCAAATATAAAATTATACATTGATTATGGTGCCTTTAATATTGAATGCTCAACCCTCTTCTCTCACTGTGTCCACTTAGATTTTAGAGACCATGTTTCTGTAAGTGGAAAAATCACTGTGGAATTTGTAAGTGGACACAGTGAGAGTATTCTCTCTAAGGTGCTTAAAAAGCTTCCAAACATCCAAGAATATACTTAAGCAGTTTAATTAGCCCCTTATGTTAGATAAATGAGCAAGTTTTTTGGTAAACACCAAGTGAAATGCAGGTCATTCTGAAATGAGAAATCCCCTATAGTCCCATAAACATCCCAAATGGAAATACCTCTGTAGTAATATGATTTAGTCTCAAAATAAGCCTACCTTTCTAAAAAAAATCACAATGTGAGAAAAGCAACAAGCATTTCTGAGTAAGCTTTTAAGTTACAGAAAGCAAATGGGTATCTTTACATATAAAACATAGAACAGACCACTGAAACAAAGATGCTTTTCAGTGGGGAACAGAATGGAGTATACATTTAAATTTATCAAAGAGTTCCTCCCCCCACCCCAACCCACCCCCCGACACACAAGAATGAGAAGCAAAGAACTCTGGTCATCTAGGAAAGCAGGCTGAAAAGATACATAAAGTTTACAGACTAAAGGCATGTAAGGCCAGTACCCAGAGAAAATGAAGACATTAATTTATAATTAGAACAGAAGCTAACGTTACTCTCTGAACAAACAACAACAACAACAAGAGGAAAAAGAAACAGATCATTAAATCTTCCACAGGAATAGTGTTCTCAGTCATCATCAAAAACTGTCTTGGAATATGTTGGCGTGTTAGACCTTTGAGGAACAGGCTTCACACTGTCCAAAGTCAGCAAAGTTATCCCCACTCACCAGTTTGCCCTGGAAAAACACTCCAGTCCCTACCAGTTGGCTAACACATGGGATGGAGGGGGGGGGGGATCCATTTTAAAAAAATTGAATCCTCACACATACAAAAGTATTATTTTAAAGGGGAAAAATCATTGAATATCCTAATCTGAAATGAAAACACATTTTTTTACAGCAGCCTGAGATCATCAAATTAACCTCTCTTGTTCCCCATTGTCCTTTCCTTTCTACTAAATGAAGCAAAGGTACTCCCTGACTTTCAGGCATTAGGATTGTACTGCTTTGCAAAAACCAAAAGAAACATCAACACTACATTTCTAAGGGAATCAATGATTACCTTGCAAAAATAACCATAGCTCTTACCCATTTTATGCCTATTTCTGACCTTTCCAAATTATATTCTAATAGGCGTCTAATTATGCAATTACTATGCAAGGTAACAATCATTCTAATGTACCTAATAAAGTGAAGTTGGATAGATTTTGAAGCATTATCAGGTTCTCACAAAAGTCCCCATAAACTCAATTCCAAGAGTTAAACTCAGAGCACATTCATTCACCAAACATATTTGAGAATTCTTTCATGCCAGGTAATGTTGAAAAGCAGTTAAGATTAATGTTCCTATGGAACTGACATGCATTATAAAGAGGGAACTCAGCAATACACATGTGTATATTATATATTAGTCATATGATCCCATGCCTATTTGTATATACCTGTATAACTTGTAAATCATCCATCGATAAAATACCAGTGCACTAATTATGATCCCTCTCTGCCCCAGAACTAGAGCATCTGTCCACAGAATCCAAATTTACCATTGGGCAGAGACTTATGCTGAATCAAAGTCCATGTTTTGAGTGATGTGTGTGTTGCTGTTCTAAAGCAGCCCTGACCTTTGCAGGAAATCAAGAGACTGTGTGGGTGTGGATCCGGGAAGCAGGTGTGGGGCAGTGCAGTTTTCAGAAGTCTTTATTCTCCTTTCGAGCTTGTCTCCAGCTCCCCAACACAAGGGTCATAAGAAATGTGGCCCAGGCTGTAGCCCCTCAGCATCTTCATCACCTGGAGCACCTGTGCAACCTCAGCATCAATCAGGAACTGACTGACTACCAACCTCAGCATCAATCAGGAACTGACTACCAACCTCAGCATCAATCAGGAACTGACTGACTACCAACCTCAGCATCAATCAGGAACTGACTACCAACTTCCTCTCACATACACAAAGTAAGGACAGAGCTGGCTTCCAGGAGAGAATGCCAACTCATTCTATTTCCATTAACAAACAGCTGTTCTGTTACATAGTATATGTAAAAATGTATAGAGATAACTGAACTTAGAAAAAAACCCGAGTTTTTAAACTTAGTCAATTCCATTAGTGAACTATCCCCCCCCAAAAAAACAGAGATCATATGTATTATAACATTATTTTCAAACATATAATTTAAGTTTTTTTTACATATTTTGTATATATTTTAAATATGTATGGATCTATAGAGGCACACATAAAATTTTATGCTCTAGAGAAATGATACTTTAGAATTTAAAAAATGAGTATAAACACACACACATACATATATGTATATAAAATTTTAAAATATACACTCAGCATCCTACATTGTGACAAAGTAATATCTAAATGAGGCTATAAAATAATTTGAATTAAATATTAATCAGATGTACAATTATATCTAATCAATTTCATGCTCTGCCATTTTAAAGAATGAGAGTAAACTGAAGTATAAATTATTTATAAGAAAAATAATCTATAATAACATGGAGCTAATTATCTCAGTAATTGCAGCATTTTGGGGCAAGGTTAGAGGGATGTGGATTCCTTGTTCATATTTTCTGCAACCAAAATTTCATGAATAAATCATATGCTCCAACCCAATTTTCCAATACCTAAAGAATGTTTGCCTCTGACATTCTAAAAATTCCCAAAGTTCTAAAAAGAATTGAAAATGATTCTATACAAGACATATCAAATATTTTCCTCAGTGGGTGTGTGTGGGTGTGTGTGTCTGTGTCTGTGTCTGTTTGTGTGTCTTCTGGCCTCAATTAACTACCTTTACAACTAGAACTACCTCAGCCAAATTAACTTTCTTTCCCACCTCCCTCCATTAAGTAATGCTCAGTGTCCTTGCCTAGACAATGGTTATGATGAAGGAGTAGAGAATCAGCCAGTGAGGCGGGCATCAATGCCAGGGACTATGATTAACTTAAGGAAGAGAAGAAAGAATGTGCTAAAAGAAATAAGTATTTTCATTTTTAAACGTTTAGCATATTTGTGAATGTGAAAACTTTGGCTTAAATATTTACATTAAACTGTTTTAATGATATTGAAAGTTTTAATTTTAGTCTATTAACTAAAATTCCACTGGAATATGAAAATTATTTAAAAGTATCGAGACACTTTTATACTTCAGATTTAAACTATGAACATTAATTAACATTTCCTTGCTTCGTTTATTCAACAATTTAGGGGAAACATGATGCTTAACTATTTATATCAGTGCACATCATTGTGTTTCTTTTTTAATACTCATATAGTATGTTTTTAGTATCAAGTCAAAACAATTTCATTCTATTTAAAATAATATGGAATTTTACAATCTGACATATGTATAGGATTACTGTATTAAATAAGTAATGCTGAAGAGACTCTCATTAACTTATTATAACATCATAGATTAAATATGAAAGGTTCCCCATAGACACACCTCTTACATGCTGGTCCATAACTACTGGTACTGCTGTGGAGGGTTCTGGAAATAATGGTAGGGAAGGAAGTAGGCAGGTGTGGGTAGGTCATTGGGGGCCTATTATCCCTAGTGCTTTCTGTCTCACTTTGAGTCATGTGACCTGAGTTGTACCCCATGCCTTCGCTACTATGATGTTCTAAATCTTCATAAACTATGAGCCAATATAAGTAATTTCTTCCTCATCACAGCCAAAATAATAATCTCCTATTACATTGAAAATAGTGCAAGTTGAAATGTGTTTAATATGCCTGACCTACACAACGTGATAAGCTTGGCAACATATTACTACAGCATGATTGCTAACGTAGAGAAACATGCATCGAACCACCAGAAGTGATATACTGCATGTGCTCTGAAGGTTTATGGAAATGCCTAGAGCAGGTGCAATGGCATACATTGGAAATCCCAGTACTTCGGAAGCTGGAGCTTAATGTTTACAGGTTTGAGGCAACATAGCAAGACACTCACAAAACAAACAAAGTTTGTCTAGCAAAGTTGTACAATGACAAACAGGACCTCTTATTAGAGTTGACTATAGAAACTTATTTGTAAAGAGGAAAATGAGAGGCAAAAGGCAGAGCACACACACACACACACACACACACACACACACACGCACACATACACACAAACACACACACACAATTACCCTGCTAAACCCAGGGTAATTTTTGTACAATTTCTCCTTTCTTTGAGAAACAAATATGTAAATTTTACCTGAACCCATTTTAATACAAAGTACACACTGCCTTTCTTTGTTGAGGGTTGTAAGGGATCCTTTTATAGAATCTTGACTGACAAAGATTCGGTAACAATGAATCCATTGTGACCACACTAAGACCTCCAAGGTGTACATAAATTAAACAGGAATTATGAACAAGTAAAGACTTAACCACAATAAGGGTTACATACTGTGAGAAAGCAATCCAGGGCTGTGCCAGGAAGGTTAACTTTGACATGTGTTGGGGGCAGAAATGGAGATTTACAGAACAGGAATGCTGGAGGAAGCCATGGCTCAGCTCCGAAGCAATAAATAGTTTCTACCAGATCAAAGGGATAGGAGAGAGGTCTAAGCCACCATGCCAAGATTACACATAGCCTTGCAAATCGTATTAAAGAATTTAAACTTTCAAAGAAGTAAGAACCTCTGACCAAACCATCTAGAAGCACAGATGACTCTTCATCTACAAAGGATTATTGCAGACATCTCAATGAGAAGTGATGTGGATGATACAAGGAAAGACAATGGAGTTGTCTGGAAAGATTCTAAAGCTCCTTATGAAAACTATCAACCAATATCTGTTCATGAATACACATAGAGGGGATGAAAAATTGAAGGTAAAAATCAAGGTCAGCTTTCTGGTCTACAGTGATGGCTGTCTAATGATTTATCTCCAACATTTGAATAATGTAGAAAAGAGTTAGAGATAAGGAAAATGGTAAGTATCAGGACAGGTGACCTGGAGATGCTGCCAGTCCCTCCAAACTCAGGTGAGAACAGATCAAAGTCAAGACAAACTGAGTACATGGACCTAAGTTGTTGGGTCTGGTTATCCAACATAATTCACAGAAATTATGTTGGACAAAAGACAACATACATACAAAGGACAAAAGACGTCCAATAATAAATTCTCAAGAAATTGGTCATTGTATTTATAGACCACAAAACCAGTCAGCCACATAAATAGGAAAGTCATGTAATGCACTGTACTTTATCTGTGTGATCCATCTCCAAAACCAATTTAACTGGTTAAACCTTAATTGGTTAAACTGCTTATATACAACTTAAACTGAGTTATATACAGGAAGAAGCACCCTTGACAAAGTCATGAAATTATGGGAAAGAGAGTATTTCACAAATAAGGTCAAGTGCTCACAAAGGGGTAAATTATGCCAATTATAAAAGACAAAGTTAGAAAATAGAAGTCAAAAATAAAAGGTCCTGTAGCATTGACAGTACCAATATAACAGCATCTTTGAATTGCCCATGTTGGGATCATGAGTAAGACTCCAATACAGTCTTAAAGATGCTAAAAGAGATGGAGAGATACTTCCACTGACAATGTTCCTGCCACATGGCATGAAGACATGAGGTGGGTCACTAACGTAAACATAGAAAGCAAGACATGTTGGTGGATACTTTTAAACCTAGTACTAGCAGGCAGATCTGTGTAATGTGCTGCCCACTAACCTAGCTAAATCTGTGAGCTGCCGATTCCAGTAATGAACCCTATCTCAAAAATAGATAAAAATGAAAAACAACTAAGATGGACAGCTCATGAAGAGCACCATAGAAGGTTGACTACTGGCCGCCACATACAGAGTCACACACCTGGCATCCATACCCATACACAGACCACACGCACATACATATATTTACACACACACACACACACACACACACACACACACACACACACACAACTGACAGAGCAGAAGCAAACTTCCCAGAAGTCCAGGTATGAACAGACCATTCTCGAGACAATAGAAGATGAAAAGTACCATAGACACAAGCTTGCACTGCACAAGGCCATGCCTCCTCCCACTGTTCCCCAGCATGTCCTCTGAGAAGACAAGAGTTGACTGATTATTTTGGAAATGACAGTAATTTAAATCCTCTTCATATATTCGGTACCTATGGTGGTCAATCTTCGCTGTCCACCTGACTGGATTTGAATCACCACCTATCAGACACTCCTCTGGGTATGCCTTTGAGGTCGGTTCCCCAAATTAGGTTAAACTGAGGAGGAAAGACCTGTTCTGAATGCAGGGAGCACCATCTCTGGAGCTGGGGTCTCAGGCTGAACATAAAAGAATGAAGAAAGAAGCCAGGTGAGCCCCAGAGTGCTCCATTCTCTGCTGTGTACTCCATCAGGGCTGAGGAGAACTAGCTATGGGTTCTCATTGCCACAGTGTATACTAGTCTCTCAAACAATGGGCCAAAGTAATTCTTTTCTCAAGAAGTTCTTTGTGTCACAACAAGAAGAACAGGAACTATTGTAGTCTATTCATCAACACTTGACTCTGAACTCTTACCCAAAAGGAGGTAGTATTAAATGTTCATTCATAGGAACATATTCCAATTTATCTAACAGTCCAGAAATAATTTACTGGAACATATTTTGAGATGAAGTACAAAGAAATACTGAAATGTTAACCATGCCAGTAACAACAGAGTTGTAAAACCAAAAAGTACGTCCATCATAGGAGGTAGACTACACACAGATAAGTGAGGCATCTATATCTTTTTATAAATATTTGTCCGGCTTTTAAATCTTGTTGGGTATGAGACAATGACTGTCCCTGGTGAAATATTAGAGATCATTTCACAGGCAACTGTATATGGCATTAGGATTTCTGAATTTGCCTTCCTCAAATGAGAAGAGACATTTTGGTATCACCTAAGTTTCAGAAATTCACTTATTAACATACAAATGGCATAGCAAATGGCAGATAGTATAATGGCTTCTACTGAGAAATCCACCAGGCACAATTCAAAACCGTTTATATACATACGATCTACTCATGTAATGCTTCTATGTTACTCATCTTCTATCATAATGATAAGGAACCTGAGGCACTCTACTTAAAAGAAGGAATGTCTTAATTGGGCTCTTCGTTTTAATCTATCTGTGTTTCATCCTGGTTCTTTGGGCCTGTGGCAGTACAGCACATTAGAGCAGGTTCCCACAGCAGAGGAAGCTGCATACCTCATAGCAGCCAGAAACAAAGAAAAGGAGACAAGGGTTGTGGTCCCCCTATACCAGTAGTTCTCAACCTGGGCGTGGCAACCCTGTAAGGGGGTCCAAAGACCCTTTCACAGGGATTGCATATCAGATATTCACATGATGGCTTAAAATAGTTACAAAAAATTGCAGTTAGGAAGTAGCAACAACATATTATCATGTTTGTTTGTTTGTTTGTTTTTCGAGACACGTTTTATGGCTGGTGGTCACCATAACATAAGGAACTATATTAAAAGGTCTCAGCATTAGGAAGATTGAGGGCCACTGCACTATACCTTTCAAACTCATATGTGTTGATCTAACAACCTTCTACTAGGTCCTATTTCTTTAAAGCTCTACCTCTGAATAACAGTGTGCCAGGCCTGCAGCCCAAGCCTTCAACCCACACGGCTGTGGGAGAAACCCCAGATCTAATCCACAGCAGCTCCCAACACCTCTATACAGTAATGAAATTAGCACCTTGCATAGTGAGGTTTAATAACTTGTGTATATCTACAGAACTATGCTAAGCAAGCATTCATTAGTTTCTTGAAAACTTTGCTTTAGCACAACAGCAAGATGAATTTCATCACCTCTGAAGAATTTCCACAAAGTCTTCTAAAAATAAGCACTAATATAGATATGATCGATATAGATATAGATATAGATATAGATATAGATATAGATAGTATAGATGGGTAATAACAATACAAGGGGCTAGAAAGATGGCGCAGTAGTTGAGAGCCCTCATGGCTCTTCCAGGAGATCCAGGTTCCTAGCACCCACATAGTGGCTCATAACCAGCTGAAACACCAGTCCCAGGAGATCTGACATCTCTTCTGGGCCTCCATGAGCACCAGGCACACATGTGATGCATGGATACACATTCGGGCAAAATACTCATACGAATAAAATAAAAATAAGTTTAAAAATTAGAAAAAACAAAGTCTTCTTAAAATAGGTCATAAGAAAAGCATTGTTGCTCATTAAAACTGAGGAGGCTTTAAGAATGGCAAGGACGCAGTCTAGAGAGAATCTCTTCGTGGGAAACTATGAAGAGACTTCAGTGGTAATTACAATTTATAAAGAAGGAAAAGAAACTAGAGTTGGTTTTATTGTCTACTAATGTAATAGACAACGCAGCATTCGAGGTTCTTTGCAGGCTTTAGACAAAAGAAGAGAGAAGGGACGGGGGAGGGACAGCCTATAGCTTCTCAAAGCACAGGCCATGGAAATAGTCCCCTGCACCTCTCTGCTTTAACTACTGCTGTGTTCTTTCCCCTGCTCCTTCTGGGGATCTCAAAGGAAAGCTGAGCAAGTCAGATATTCCAAGAAACACCTTCAGCAACACTTACGCTATAACCTGCAGGACTCTTCCATTTGAAAACCAAGAGGTCACTTGGGAAGACGATAGCCATCCTAAGCTAATATAATCAAAATATTCTCAATGTACTTTTACCTCATATGTAGGCACCCAATCTGGTTTTCTGGTGTCTACATGGAGTAAAAAATTTACAAACAGTATCTCAATAGGACCTAGTTTAGATATAGATTACAATATTAGCCAGTCAAGACAGACAGGGTCCAAACAAGGAGACCTTGAGACAGAATTTAAATCCTGTGTGGGCAGGGAACTGCCTTTTCCTATTTGCTTTTTAACTCACTGTCTTTTCTTTTAAAGTTTTCTCCAAGGTTGACTAGATAAGATATAAAGGGTCCCCACCCAGGAATACTAAATATCTCCATCATAAACCTTTATTTCTCCTGACAAGTGTAAAATGTCATGTGCACTATTAACGCTTCAATTTCAAGCTAGGTTAAACACGACATGACTCAAAATGCAGCAAAGGGTACCATTTCTCCTTTAGAGACTCAGAGACTGAATTAGAAACTGCTTCATTTTACTTAACAACTGAAACATCAGAACCACCTTATTAAAAATCATGGCCCACGTAATGACGATCTTCAAACACACGAGCTGCCATATCTTTTCAAAAGCTTCTCTCCGCTGTCAGAATGAAACTGAATGGATGATTTAGCAACAGCATGGGATTTAAGCAAATTAAGTGATAACTTCTTCTTAAACAGAGTGCATAAAAGTAGTATTAATGACGGTGACTGGATATTCTTTTATTCTGCACCTCTTTGGACTACAACAAATAATCTTTAGCCACATTAAACTACAAGTCAGGGGTAGAGACTAACTGGCTAACAAATGACCCTAGTATGTGTCCATTCCTATTAATAAAACCTACTTTTACTACAACTTTGATTTAAGTACATGCAAAGTAAACAAGGGAACTGAGTATTTCATTTTTGGATATGTTAAGTAAATACCAGCTGTCATGAACTCACTAAAAAACACCCAAAACTTTTCATGTATAGCTTTGGAATAATGTTTTTGTACACTGGTTTAATAAAACACTGATTTGCCAGTAGCCAGGCAGGAAGTATAGGCAGCATAAGCAGACCAGGAGAATTCTGGGAAGAGGAAGGCTGAGTTAGGAGATGCCAGCTCACTCTCCAGGGAGCAGCATATAATGGTACACAGGTAAAGCCACAAAAACATGACAACATATAGAATATCAGAAATGGGCTGAGTTTAAGTGTAAGAGCTAATCAGTAGTTAGCCTGAGCTAATAATGGCTGAGCAGGTTTTTTGAGACAGAGTTTCTCTGTGTAATTTTGGTGCCTGTCCTGGATCTCACTCTGCACACCAGGGTGGCCTCGAACTCACAGAGATCCACCTAGCTCTGCCTCCCGAGTGCTAGGATTAAAGCCGTGTGCCACCACTGCCCTGCCCGGGAGCCGAGTAGTTTTAATTAATATAAGCCTCTGTGTATTTACTTGGGTCTGAGCAGTTGCGGACCAGGTGGGACATAGGAACACTTCTAGCTACATCATATTACTTTCTTTGCTTTATTAAAAATAAAGGATGGAATTGCCTGTTCTCTGGTTAGCATCCCACTAGTTGTAATCATCTCATATTTCTTATAAGCGTTTTATAAAGTAAACATGGCTTGTCCTTACTTATCGAAGAGAATATATTTCTCTACTCTTTGGGGTCTAATGCCCATTTTATCTCTACTCCCCTGCTTGCTCCTGTTTCAGCGCCTCAGACTCACCCTGTTGCTTGCAGTCTGTTCTCTTGTCTCTGCATCTCCTTCTTCCTACATCCTCACCTTGTTGCTCCAATTGCCTTTCTCTGCATCCTGCTTGAACATTCCAAGGGTTGCTGTCTGTGACCCTAATTTCCTTCCTCTACAGTCTTTCTGCCACTCCACCGCACCCAGCCTCCCCCTACCAATTCTCATTGCTTTAGAAGATCAGGTAATTCGCCTGTCCTACATCTTCTCTCAGAAGTCTACCGCACTGAGAGGCAAGAGATCTACCTATCTAAGACACATTTATCCCGGCTACCGTTCCTCTTTTACATCCTTAAAACCATAAGTATTTTTTAAAAATCTCTACCACATTATGCTTACATTCCCAAAGGGCATTTGTGACTCTAGGGAAGGATTAGAACTCTGAACTTTAGTGAGAAATTCCAGCTAGATTTTCTCAAATTTGGTTTAAATTTAAAAAAAAAAAAAAAAAGGTCCTGATGAAAGTGATGCCAGTGTACACCAGAGTGTCCACATCTTGAACTTGCATGTAATTCACACTGCAATAATGGTCAAAAACAGGCCTGTCACAAATGAGATGAAACCCAACATTTGGAAATCTTAATGCTGGTCCATGATCCACATTTTGTGAAGTAGGGTTCCATGTACTGCCTTGAGTTTGCAGGCTTTCTCACGCCTGAATCTGTTCACCTTCACTGTTATACGGACTCAGCATTTAAATCATATATGTTTCCAATATTTTTTATATATACTGCCCAGTTACTACATCTTCTAGATTTCTACTTTATACACAAAGTACCCATTTCAGGCACTGTCAACACAGAAATCATTTTCATACCCACCTCTCCATTTTCTATTAGGTAGTCATTATCATCTACCATGCCTAAAGAGGGTTACTACACATAAGAGCATAAAAAAACAAATTCCTTCAGTTTCTGTAATGAGAATTAACTAATTTCCTTGACTGTTATATGTGAAAAACAAAAGACATTTAAAAATTCCTGAACTGAGTAAGAGAAAAATTTCAAGGAAAATAGTACCTTGCAAATACATTTTAAATGAATTTTATTGGGAGGGTAGAGATCGAGTTCAGAGTTGGATGTTTGCATACTATGTGTGAGGAACTAAGCTTGAACCCAGAGACACAATAATAATTACTATTATTTCATTGAGACCTAATAATTCTATATCTTTTTTCACACACTATACACTAATTTGACACATATATGTGTGCAATAGGTAGTAATAAAATCAGTGTGTTAAGCACTCCATCACCTGAAACATAAACCTTTCCTTTTGTTGGGAGCTTGCTTACTCTTCAAGTTCTTTGGAAATATACCCCAATTACCTGTGTCCAATTAGTACCCCGCTGTGGTATACAAACCAGAGTTAATTTTTCCTCTCCAGTTTTGTTTGGTGATGAGTGAATGAGAATGGCCTCATTTGCCTAACATGTATGAATGTTTAGCCCCTAGTTGGTGGAATTGTTATGGCAAGGATTAGGAGGTGTGGCCTTGTTGAAGTAGGCATGGCCTTGTTAAAGGAGATGTGTCCCTGGGGGTGGACTTTGGGGTTTCAGAAGCCCATGCCAGGCCCAGTCTCTCACCCTCTGCCTCCAACTTGCAAATCAGGATGTAAGTTCTCAGCTACTGCTCCAGCCCCATGCCTGCTTGCCTGCTGCTGTGCTCTCTGTCACCTCTGAAACCGTAAGCCAGCCTCCAATTAAATACTTTATTTTATACATTGCCTTGGTCATGGTGTCTCTTAAAGCAACTGAAAAGTAACTAAGATAGGTTCCCTTTACTTTCCTTCTGCTCTGCTTTTCTCTCTAGTCTTTCCCATTAGCTAGTAACCACTGGTGCACTCCATTCTTCCATGAAATTAACTTTAAGGCTTTAAGAAATGAATGAGACCATGTAGTGCTCACCTTTGTATGTCTGTTTTATTTCCTTGAACATGATGATCTATATAGTTCTATCTAATTTTATGCAAAGGGCAAATTTTATTCTTCCTTTATGGCTGAATATTACACATACACACAGCCTCTTCCTCGTCTTTTAATCCACTGATGGGCACTGTCAAGGCCTGGGTCTTCAATGTCTTCCACTGACTACTTATCAGCTTTGTGGGAGGAGTTGGTAGAACCTTGTGAAAGAAAGTTAGGTTATTGAGGTCTGATGCCCTTGAAAATGATTTTGAGCCTTTCCTTTCTTTTTTGTTTTACATCGGACATTAGGTGAGTAACTGCTTATTCCATGTTCCCTGCTACCTTCTGCCTCACCAGAGGTCCAAACTGAGAGAATCAAAGAAACTCGTGACACTGTGGACCACGCACAATAAACCTTTTCATCTTTAAAATGTATTATCTCAGAATGCTGATTATCACAGATCCTTCAGTCCGTTCTACATAGTAAATAGTGATCAAGTCACAAAGAGCCCATGTTGGGGGTCCTCTGCTGGCCATGCAGTATTTGAGATCATGCCAGGTTTGATCCTAAAAATTACTGGCTGAGAAGTAAGTGAAAAGTGTAGCTCATTCTTTGAGGTGGCGCTATGATCCTTCACCATTCCTACTGTATATGAAATAAAACATTTCTGAGTTATATGGGAGATTGCCTCACTTACTATGGGCCAGGAATGACACTAGGTACTGTGGGTAGAAGGCTAAATCTCTATTCTGGGGCAGTGTGCTGAACATGTGTGCTGAGTGCAGCAGGAGCATTCAGAGCCAGGGACTGAACACAAGACAAGTAAAAGGCTAAAATGGAGGCACATGGAGTCACTGACTAATGGAAAAAGAGGCAAAATGTAATGTTTCAGATCAGGAAACTGTGTTTTGTTTTGTTTTTTTTATAACTTTGATGGGCATACTAACTACCAGGAACCACCAAACTATCAAGCTATGTTCCAAAAAGCCAATAATATTTGCATAATCATAGACTCAATCTTGCTTTGCACACCCCAGTAACTGAATTTCTTACAAATTTTCAGCTCCTATTTGACCCTCCAACATGCAAATTAAACCTTCCTTTTCTGTTTATTTCCTATCACTAACTTTAAATCATCAACATGTCTACCTGAAATATTGCAACCAACCTCACTGACTTCTTCTAATCATGTTCTAATTCATTCTGTACACAAAGTATCCTCAGGTAACATAGAGATGGTGGTTTTTAAACTGCAAATCAGACCTAGTCACCTCCACCATTATCTTAAAGTCTGTGGCATTGTTCCATTGAACGTAGAGCATCCTTACTGCAGCTGTAAAGCCAACATTTCATAGGCTTGATCACCCCCATATCCATTCTCCATCATCCAAACAGTGTACTTAGCATCTATCATTTTCTCAAATACGTCCAACTCTATCATTTTCTCATAGCCCTTCAGATGTATTCTTCATTTAATTTGAAGTGACGTTTTGTTTGTGCTCAATCATACCCTCATGAAAGTCAGTTCTCAGGTCTTCTTTTACTCCATAACACTTGCCACAATTAAGCAGAAGGTCCTTATATATGGCTAGTTGTGCATTTTCAACTAACTTACTCCATCTGCGAAGATCAAGGCAGGTGTTTTTTGTTGTTTTTAATTTTTAATTCATTTTTGAATCACAAAGAAAGACCTAGAGCTTTTAGGAGTAATTAGAAAAAAATATTTAAGAAAAACTGTTTTATAATGGCCTATAGTTTGGCTATACATTCTCCATATTTTTACATTTTAATTCACTGTTTAAATATAACATTGTAAAAAGTTGCCTCTATGGAGTAACAAAGAGACAGAAGAACTTTATTGCAAAAAGACATTTAACAATGCTATATTTTAACTTGACAAATTTATAGATAAAACAATTTCAGTTGCTAAGTGATAACAGACTTGCTTAAACAAGGTTTTATTTGATTAAAATTAATTATACTTAGAAAGTATGTTCATAGTAAATAAAATGTGTCCTGCAAGAAATGTTTTAAAATAAATACCAATGATCTCTAGTCAGTCTAAACATGTAAGAGTGAGGCCCAACATTTAAATCAACAGTAAATGACAAGGACTTAGCAGGTGTGGGGGTGGGGGGGTGAGTTATCCTATAAGTTTGAAGAGATAACTGGATCTACCTTTTGTCTTACATGTTTTTAAAGGCAATGCTGCTGGTACAATGGAAGCCTACTAAGAGTTGCTTATAAATAAGTAAATGTGGAATTGATTCTCTGGAAATCTCAAGGGTCTTCATATCTAAGTGTCAACTACTGTTGAAATAATTATCTTTGGACTTTTCGGCGTGTACAAATATCACCCTATTTATTATGAAAATGAAAGGAGTGATTCATGAGACTCAGAATAGAGTATGTCACCATCACCCAGGAAGGCCAGATTGAATCCATGCCGAGTCAACGTGTGTCCTAACATTCAGTAGGCAGCTGCTTTCTAAACTTCAACCTAGAAACCTAGCTTGTCCATGTCATTTATTGACATGTCCTACCTGTTCCAACATATCAAAGCCGTAGCCCTCAGTGGAAGAATGTTGGCCGAGTGTGGTCCAAAAAAGGATATAAAGAATGAAAGAAAAAAGGAAATGGAGTGAGTGATGGGAGGAGGGAAGGATAGATAATACTGAATCATTAGTAAGGTTCTATATGATAGATAGATAGATAGATAGATAGATAGATAGATAGATAGATAGATAGATGATAGATAGATAGATAGATAGATAGATAGATAGATAGATAAAGATAGATGATAGATAGATAGATAGATAGATAGATAGATAGATAGATAGATAGATAGATAGATAGATGATAGATAGATAGATAGACATAGATTTCTCTACATAAGGCAAAACTATCCACTAAAATTTCAACTGTAGCAAATTCTGAGAATAACATTTCAAGATTAAACCATCTTGTATCTATGTACTTCAAAAGTGTTCTTGAGGGCATGTGAGATGGCTCAGTCAGTCAAAATTTGTGCTGTCAAGCCTGATGACCTGAGCCCCCTATCCAGGACCCCCACATGGCAGGGGATAATGAGCCCTACCAAGTTGTCCTCTGATAACTAAGTGCTCACTGAGGCATGCACATGTACACACAAAATGAGTACATGAAAATGTACAAAGTATAGAACTGTTCCGTAATGAGCATATGTTACTTTTAACTAACAAAGATCTAAAATAGGATTTTAGAAATTATTTTTTACTTTATTTTTTACCTTAAGATTTTTTTAATCATCTTTAGCCTGCGATTGTGAGTAAAGACAACCTCTAACATGCCCTGAATCAAACATATTTCTGGCAGTTATTGACATATGAAATGAACACAACAGTAAAGTTTTGTAAGTCAAGAAGCCAGCTATGTATTGAAGCCTAGAACCTGTTGCTTAAGAGTAGTCTTCAGGTAGACAATAACATAACAATAGCTGTCAAAATTAAATGCTTGGCAAGTTCTGTCCTTTTCTACTGAAATACCCATTAGCACACATATTCTGCTAATGTTCATCATCACGATCATCTGAGTCTCTACCTTTCTACCTCATAATGACTCTTATAAATAGAAAGCTCAAAAATGTGAAGAATTCCTGTGTGTTTTGTTAAAACCTGTCCAAGATCAACATGGAAGGACCTGAGGGTCTGTCTTCATCCTTCTGCTGTTTGATACTCAACAAATCACCTCTCCCAATTCTGTCCTGATGATACACAAAGGCCTCTCAATCAAAATGTTCATAAGTGGCTTATTTTATATATGAGCATGGTGGCACATGCCTTTAATCCCAGCACTTAGGAGGCACAGACAGGTGGATCTCTGAGTTTGAGGCCAGTCTGGTCTACACACTGAGTTCTAGAACAGACCAGAGCTACACAATAAGACCCTGTCTCAAAATAAAAAAATAAAAATGAAAATAAAAGTGCCTTATTTTTTTCCATTCTATCTCATCAGAACCATTTGAACTTCTGGGAAGAATACTTCCATCTTCCATGGACCACACTATTTCCCAATATAGTATTCTATCAGTCAGTATACATGTCTATTTCACACATAAGGTTAACTTGCTTTGTCTTGCCTTTTCATTCTGTTTAAATGAAGAAAATGAGACAGTTACAATTCTAAGTTACTTTGGGAAGCATTATTTACTAATAGCAACAAAAGACCATAGTGTATTAAAAGGACTGGAAAATCTTTCCTTGATTTCAAAGTCAACGTTTCGTTTACCTCAGAGTCATGTTTTTAGAAGTGTAGTTAATAAAATCTAAAAAGGCTATCTTTGATTAATTAATATAATGACTACTTTCCAAGAACTATAGTACTCCTCTGGTTTTGCTGCTAAGAGAGTGAGCAGATGTCTGCCTAGTCCTGGGGGAGTGTCTCTTCCTCAGGAGAAAACAGCTTAAATAGGAAGCAAATAACCATATGCTGACTGCTCGCTGCTTCGCAGATGACATGGAGAGAGCCATGTTCTACAATAAGAACCACAAAGGGTAAGGTTCGAATTAATCTTCCTTAAAAGTCAATGGGATTAGCCAAGATGGAAATACTTGTTAAATATAACTTCTATCACAGAGTTGTGCTATCAATTTGTACCAGGCATAAAATATATTTAATAAGTGCTAACACTGGGTACAGGAGAGTACACATCAATAAAACAGTCTCTTAAAACATACCTTAAACTCTATAAAAGTGTAATTCACCACAACCTAGAAAATATGGCTGGCAAGAAGACAGTTTTTAGACAGCTACTGTTGAAAATGACTTAGACATATAGTTTTCATAAATCTTGAAAAAAAAACAGTATCTTCTAATTTACTAGATCTAATTTAGATATATAATCCATATTTTATTACTGGTCTTCAAAAAATAATAATTGAAAAAATATAAAAAAATTCATCCAGTACTAAAGATTCTTTTCTTTTGCAAAACCCAGGTTTCCAAACTTCTTGGTATAAATACTAGAAATAAGTGCTGCTAAGCATTTCTTGTATCAATTTTCAGATTGTATAATCATATACAGCAAGTAAAACTGCATCACAACTGACTTTTTTAAGAAATGTAATTTTTACTCCAGGGCAAGTATAGATATATAAAATCTCATATTTCTACTTATCACTGTAATGCAGAAAAAAATGAAACAAGAAATTCCTAAAGACAACCAACCAGTCCATGCAATCCTCTAACAAAAAAATTAATGTGCAATAGACAAGAATGTTATTATTTCTATGCAGAAATGAAGGCTTAGGAGCAGTCTATAATTTTTTCAAGTTTAAGGGATTGACAAATATCAGGAATCAAGAAGTCCAGTTGTTGTTCCAGCTGTAGACCTTGGTTGCAACACAAGCAAAACACAGATGAAATGTTTTTAAAAGCATTCCCAACAAGTGCTCTGTGAGACCCGCGCTGCCTCAAGACACTTCTGCTAATGCGGTTTCTGAGGCTACAGCATCACTGTGAAATTAGATGCAATCTCCGGCTTCCTGTCCGAGCCTTGGGGAGGGTCAGAATAGCTCTTGCTTTACTTATGGCACCTAAACTAAGGAAGCATGTAGAAAAACAAAGAGCAACAGTATACTCCCGGAAGAAAAAATAAAAGCCAAACTGTTAACAGTATTCCCAGGCTTGTTTGGAACTAACATGGCTGACATCCGTGCTCACCATCAAAAGAGTTGATCAACTCTATAACATACAAAAGGGCTGCTTTGGGTGTTAGGACAAAAGCCTCCTGAAAATGGGGCAAGAACAGTATTAATGGTCAAAAATAAATGAGTGAAATAGTGTGAACTAAACTGCTACATATTGATTTGCAGTGTGCTAAGGGAGTTTTTTTTTTTTTAATGAATTAATGGTTTCTCAACTTCCCAAACACATAAAAGCCTTTCTCAGGACAGGGCGCTAAAAGCAAACATAGTATCCAATAAACAAATGTTTCTTCTGATCGCTGTCATGAAATTAGTATGAAAACTATTTGACCCAAATGCTACAAACTTCTTCAGGATTGCAAAACTTTTTATCTTTAATGAGGATATGTATATCAAATTGTGATTAATACCATACTAAATTTGAGAAGTATAAAATGTTTATACATTTCTCTCTTTATAAATATAGGAATTATTCTAAGTATTATCTTACAACTTTTTAAAAAATCTTTATATAATAATTGGTAAATTGATAATATTAATTTTTATTTGGAGCACAGTGCTAAAACTTATGAGCATAAGGAGCTCTGAATTTGGTTCCAATTCTCATGAACATATTTACTAAGAGTCTCAAGGGGATGGACTGTGTAGCTTAGACAGAAAACTGGAAACTAATAGTATCTTTAAAATATCCATACAGAGGCTGTCTGAAGACCAGTGCAGGCAGGGTATCCTGACAATCGGCGGTGAAGTAGGAGGTGTTTGGAAAAGGAAGCTCTGGAAGGGACAGACTGATCTAATCAAGTCTATAACTTCCTCCTAAATACTGAAAACGACCAAAGGGACCAGGGCGCTGAATCACCAAGGAATCGAGGTGCTCTTTGCTATTTCTGTTGGCACACACACTATGCCTTTGGTTTTTCTTCTCGCATCCAGTGTTTAAAAACAAACAAGACACTGTTCTCTCTCTCTCTCTCTCTCTCTCTCTCTCTCTCTCTCTCTCTCTCTCTCTCTCTCTCTCTCTCTCTCTCTCTGGGTCTTTGCTGTTTTTAATCACAATTAGGAACCTACCTATACCATCTCTACCAGCTTTTCTGATTTCTTGAATTGATGTTTGAATTTTACCTACCTTAACATGACCTCAATGAGGAATAATTATTCTATAATAAAAATACGATGACAATTACTGAAGTGCAAAAGATGATAATTGCCAAAACATGTACACTGTTTTATGAGCAGGAACACATTTAAGTGGTTTTCCTGTGTTCCCTTTAAAGAAGGGCTTCAAACATAAACGCAGAATCACATTTGGCTGTGATCATAGCTTCCTTCCCTCTTACAGATGTAGTTCTGAGACCTTCACTTTGAGTCAGGTCACTAAGAAAGGGGCAGTAAGTTTACTGTCACTTAATTTAGCCGGGCGACATGACCTCAGGTTTCACATACACATTTTCAAGTGTGAAATGGGTATGATGGTGCCGGCCTGTAATCCCAGCATTGAGGGGGCAGAGCCAGGAAACTTGGAAGCTCAAGGCCAGCTTGCCCTACCCAGCAAAATCATGTCTCAAAGTAAAACAAGTAACAACAACAAAATCTTAATGTTAATGGCTAGTTTTGACATAGTCTGAAGTGGTTAGTTTTATCCTATTCACTTATGTTTTATATTTTCTCTTAATATCAGGTATCTTGGGCAGTCTATCTCAGTGTAAATAACACAAACCTTAGTGAGGGGGTAAAACATTTACTATCTTCGGACTTGATTTGAGATTAATCTCTAAATTTATCTCTCAATTTAATTGTTAGGTATGGGTTAATGTGTTCAAGTTCTAGTTGAACAGCGAAGACTATTAAAAGTTATATAAATAAAACTTGGGACATAAGTCATGTTAAAATACGGGTAGTCCTGGGAAATATATATATATTTCAAATGATTAATGTGAATCTTATTCATCTTTATTATCCCTATGTATAAATTAGAGATTTCTGATATATACACATAACAGGATTCTTTGAAGGGAAATGAACCTTTTAGCTACCTACTGAATGAGGATAGAAAGTCAGAGAGGTTCAGTTCATATCCTATCCAAATACAATGCACATTTGTAGTACAGATATATCAATCTAATCACCCATCAATATTCATCACATAGCAAAACATTCATCACATTCATCTAATCATTCATCACATTACAAAAATGCTACATGTGATATACATATAAGTAAACAGCAAACAAGCAGAACCATCAGGATAGTGTACACCTGCTTGTCCCCAGGCTCTGCTGCCCTTAACAAGGTAGGAAGCTTCCGAATGCAATTTCCTGAACGGCATGCTACTTTACTTACTGACAAATCTTACACATTCCACACGGTTCGAACAAACCATGGAAGGCAATACAGCAAGCTCAGTGAAGGAAATATTCTACAGAAAACCAGTTCCAGCGACCTAGACTGAATACCCACATAGGATGAGAAGCGAGGAAAACTGACAGGGTCTGAGATGGCGTTCATACAAATCTAGACTATCCTCACGCAAAGGCTGTAATACATGCATAAGTCCTTGCTGTAGCTGTCCAAGACACACGAGCCCGTGTAATTCCCCCTAGAAAACCGTTTTACTTACTAGCTACCTCCAGCGACGCGTTGTGGCTCACAGCCTCTCCGAGGTAATTCCTCGCTACACAGATGTAGACCCCTTCGTCGGGCCGACTCTTCCGTCCATGTACTATACGTAAGAAAAATAAAGATCCGCTTGGCAGCAACATCCGGTGCGAGCGAGGGTCATCCTTGTCTGTCTCCACTCTTTCCCCGCCTTTGTACCACTCGATGGTCGGGGTGGGGCGACCTTCAGCTTTACAGTTCAAAGTGGCAGGCTCTCCTTTCGAGACAATGAGATCCGAAGGGTGCTCAACAATGCGAGGTGGGAAATCTTCCTGACGAAGACGGGAGCCTGCAGAAGAATTGAACAAACGTTTCTTATTTCACCGGGAGGCAGTTTAAAAGGCCTTGTTTCAGAAGCACAAGCACGGGCTTTAATGATATTTAAATATTGCCTTAAACGGGCATATCCTTCCTAACCTTGGTTTTAAATACTCCCAGGGTCTACCTGGACCCCTGCATCCATGGCTGAATGCTTTTGACTCTGCACGTAGGAAAGTTCTCTTGCTTAATTCGGCCTGTGTAGATGTTGCCCGCTGATCATTGAGGACCCATGGCACTGACCTTTAATACCTCAAATGGTACTTGTGATGGCTAGCTTTCATGGTCAACTTGATGCAATCGAGAACCACCCAAGAAGGGAGTCTCAGTAGATTAAGATGGCCTCTGGGCATGTCTGTGGAGGGTTATCTTGATCACATTAACTGAGGTGGGGAGATCTGGCCCATCTCTAATGGCACCAGTTCCTGTTCTGGAGATTCCAGATTATATACAACCGGGAAAAGTGAGCCGAGCACAAGCATGTGTGCATTAATCCACGGCTTCCGGCTCTTGACTATGGATGTAACAGGACTACCTGCTACAAGTTCGGCCATGTTTCCTTCTCTGCCTCCATGGACTGTAACCTGGAATTGTGAGGCAAATAAGCCCTTGCTCCCCTAACCACACTTGTCAGTATCACATCCCAGCAACAGGAAAGAAACTAAAACATTGCCTGTCTTTGCAGAAGAATACGCCTGCTAAAGAGGTCTGTGACTATTGCAGGCAATGGTATGGATTCCCAGAATCCCTCTTTTAACCAGCACCAGGTAATAAATTATTTCATAAAATGTCCTTTAAATACAACGTGTGTGGTGGTTTGAATGTAACTGGCCCCCATGAGAACATAGGGAGTGTCACTATTAGGAAGTGTGGCTTTGTTAGAGAAGGTATGGCCTTGCTGGAGGAAGTATGTCACAGTGGGGGCAGGCTTAGAGGTCTCCTATATGCTCAAGCCACAGCCAGTGTCTCAGACATCTTCTTGTTGCCTGCGGGTCAAGATGTAAGAACTCTCAGCTACCTCTCCAGCACCATGTCTGCCTGTACATCACCATGTCCCACCATGATGATAATGGACTGAACCTCTGAACTGTAAACCAGTCCCGATTAAGTGTTTTTCCTTTTTAAGAGTTGCCGCGGTCAGTGGTCATGGCGTCTCTTCTGAGCAACAGAAACTCTAACTAAGACAGTGTGGCTCTACTTTGTTTTGCAATAAAGTAAAACATCAATAACAGGGATCATGTCAGGGGGTTGTGTAAATGAGAAAAGGAGGCTCTGGAATTTGAACACTCAGTCCCCTGCTGGTGGAGCTTTTTGGAGAGGTTTCTGTGGTACTGCCTTGCTAGAAGAAATATGTCACTTGTGGGAAGTTGTTGAGATCAGATGCCCTTGGCCACTTTTCGTTTGCTCTCTCTGCTTCATGCTTGCAGATTAAAGATGTGACCCCTCAGATCCTTGCTCCTGCCACCATGAATGCAGCCCAATGGACTGATTCCTAATAACCGCAAGCCTAAATAAGCCCTTCCAACTATGAATTGTCTTGGTCATAGCGTTTTATCAAATAACAGAAAAATAACTTAAACTAGCTTACGTTCTTAAATATCCTCAACTGTTTTCTGCTGGGAATACAGCAAATATAAAATGTCTCGAACCTCTGTCAAATTCACTAACTCTAGCTTTTGTTTAGTACAGCCCCAGACCTGGCCCTCATGTACTATTCGTACCTCAGTGAAAACAGCAAAGTAGAAACAAGTCTTCTCACCATCTCCTCAAAATGCCAATCCCATCGCGACACCACTGCCACCCCAGGTCCAACTACTCTGCCTTCTGCTGAGGTTTAGGAAAGCCATTTCAGTCGTCCATTCAGATGTAGTCAGAAGGCTTTGAACTCATTTGCTCTTACGTTCTTAATAAAACCCACAAGAATGACCTTTTCTTTCCCCAGCCCAGCTCTCCACACAGCCTGCTCACGCCTTCCGATGCCTTCTGTTAGATCTACAACCACACTGTGTTTCCTTCTGTCCAACAAACGCCTGCCATAGACCTGGGGCCGCAAATAAACTACATCCCTCAAGGCCCAGGCTTCTTTCCAGTCTCCACTCTCGCGAACTTTTCCCACCAAATTAAGTTCACTTTGATAAACCTAAACAGCACTCTATAGAGTCATCGCTGAATTTTATTTATCTAATACTTCCAACAGTTTTCTCCTCCCCACAAAGATGTGAGATCTGTGGGCTTCCTTTTGCTCGTGGATCTCTGCTGATGATGGCCAAGTACTGAACATAACTACAATGTTCCAGAAACATGAGTAGAATCACTGAGAAAATGAATAAATGGCTAAAAGAAAATATCTACCTGAGAAGAGTGAAGGAATCACGGACTCTAGATCTGGAGATGGTATTGCACATCTGTACCCAACACTTGGGAGGTGGAGGTAGGAAGGTCAGGAGTTCAAGGTCATCCTTGGCTACATTGTTAGTTTGAGGCCCAACTGGACACCAGTAAACCATTTTTCAAAACAGACAAAAAGGACCATGAACTGTAGAAAGCACTAAGACTTTTCTCTTTAAAATAACCAGTGTGCACTGTATTCAGCCACAATAGACTCTATATGGCATACGAAGCTTATTTATATCTGTGTCTATTTGTAATTAGTATAATTAATAGTTGGTCTTAGGGAAATGACTATGAAAGGAAAAGTTAACAATCTTAGTGAGTAAGAGTTTCATACCCAGGGGCTGAGGAGATGGATTGGTTGATAGAACGCTTGCTGTGCAACCTGAAGATCTGTGTTTGGATTCCCAGCGCACTGATGAAAACCAGGCATGGTGGCATGCATTCCAGATAGGGTATATGATAGCAGTCAGGTAGAAGGGGAGATGAGCTCATTGTCCAGCTAGTCTAGCTAACACGTTAAAATTCCAGGTTAAGTTAAACACACTGAAAACATGCGCTGGAAGAGTGCTACGGGAAAGCACACAACATCTGCTTCTGGCCTTTGCAGATGCAGGCACAGGAACGCACATGTGCATGTACACAGAGGTGTGATGCGGTAGATAGAGACAGAGATGGATGGGGAGGGAAGAGCATGATAATCAGAACTACAGGGAAATAGCATTAGTTTAGAGCATGATACACAGCATGTGATATATTCTTTAAAGGATGGCAGGCTTGAAAAGGAGAAGAAATAAGCCAGCAAGGTGGGAGTAAATAACTTAGAAAGTCTTCCATTCTCACAATGGCTATAGTAAAGAGAATGACATATAGGTTGGCTTTTAAGTAACTCATAATTATCAGTGCCATGAACCTCAGCGTATCATTATCCTTTAGAATGGCTGTAATTATGAAAGACAGATACTGATGATAATCAACTAATGAGGTGAAACACACTCACAGAAAGTTTAAATTATGAAAGTCTATTTGAGATAGGAAATAAGGTTGCAAGTGTTACTCTAAGAACACAAAGGAAGGGCACTGAAGACAACCCCAGCCAGTCAGAAGGAGTCTGGAGCAGCAGCCCTTGAGAGGATCCCTGAGAATGAGTCACAAAAGGAAACTAGGTAAGGAATTCACCCAGGGCACAACTACTAGATTACAGAGCACAGTTAGGAGATCTGCTGCTAGGTTAGCTCACAGTGTGAATGGTCAGAAATTGAGAAGCATGAAACTGAAAAATAAATAAATAAATGAAAGAAATGACAAAAAGGGAAAAAAAAGAAAAAAATAAGATCATAAGGATAGGCTTTGACTATCAAGCAAGTGTTCTGCAAAATAAATGAAGTGTGTGTGTGTGTGTGTGTGTGTGAGAGAGAGAGAGAGAGAGAGAGAGAGAGAGAGAGAGACAGACAGACAGACAGACAGACAGACAGACAGACAGACAGACAGACAGACAGAGACAGAGAATGTTCACACTTGGAGGCCAGAAGTAAATACTGGGCGTCCTATTCTAGTGCACATCATTCTCTCCTGAAGTGCAGTTCACTGATTGGCTAAACTGGCTTGCTATGAACTCCGGGGATCCTGCAATCGCTGCCCCACAGCAATGGGGTTACAAATGCATACTTCTGTACCAATCTATTCATGCTGAGCATCCAAACCCAGGTCTTTACGCTTCCACTGGAACCACTGTGGTGGTATTGTGTTCCTCAAAATATTGTGCACACTAATAAACTTATCTGGGGTCAGAGAATAACAGCCACTAGATACAGAGGCTAGAAAATGGATGGTGGCACTCATACCTTTAATCCTAGCCTTCTGGAGGCATGGATCTCTGTGAGTTTAAGGCCACACTGGAAACAGCCAGGCATGGTGACTCACGCCTTTAATCCCAAGAAGTGAGCCTTTAATCCCAGGGAGTGATGGCAGAAAGCAGAAAGGTATATAAAGCATGAAAACCGGGAACTAGAAGCTTTTGGCTGGTTAAGCTTTTAGGCTTTGAGCAGCAGTTCAGCTGAGATCCATTCTGGATGAGGACTCAGAAGCTTCCAGTCTGAGGAAACAGGATCAGGTGAGGAACTAGGGATGTGAGGTTGGCTGTGGCTTGTTCTACTTCCCTGATCTTCCAGCATTATTCACCCCAATAACTGACCCCAGGTTTGTTTTTATTAATAAGACCTGTTAAGATTCATGCTACAAACCACCCTACCCACTGAGCCATCTTCTCCTCTGAAAAATCATTAAAAGTTTTTAAGGCAAGGGCTAGTATTTGGTTTTAGAGTGCTGGCTCCTGACAGAATAAAGTCAATGTAAGCAGACTACGTTAGGAGATTAGATACCATATGTTGGCACCTTCAAATTATGTGTCTCCGAACCTGTACTTAGACACTGAAAAGGGTAACAGGTAAACACTGGAGATGATAATATGTTCATCAGCAAAGCTTCCCCACTGGCAATGTGGAGGATGGTGAAGAAAGACCATGATGGAGACAGAGTAGAGACCCACCACTCTATCACTGGTGGCTGACGTATAGTTTCAATGAGCATAGAGACAAAAGACTTTCATGCAAGAAAAAAGAAGGGTTGGGTATCCTTCCAGAAAACCCAGAGGGAAATGATGAGTTGACAGCAGCTGTGTCTCCAAGTTTGACCTAAGAAACCAAATCTCAGCTAGAGCCATTAGCCAGAAAAGAGCTGGGGCAAAAATCCTGGGAAAGAAGAAAACTGTCTGGGGGGAAGGTGTAGAGGAAGTCACGGCCAATTGCAGAACCTGGAGACTGCCCAGGCTCCACGACGGTGCACTGTTGCGGAGGAGAGTCTCCATCTGAACCTCCGTTCCCCAGAGCTGGACCCCAGCCAGCAGGACGTCGGGGAATAGAGAACTCAGACCCAGGTTTTCACCACCGTGTTTGTGCAGCAGCATTCAGTAAAAGCTCCAGCAATAAAAATGCTTTCTATATTATTAATGACTAATTTTTTAACCCTCTATGGAATACACTTTCCCCACATTGTTAATAACGTTTCTCATATTAAAGGGAAAAAAGCTGAAGTTCTCAGAGTCTAGTCTTACTAATGCACATTCTGATCTGCCAGAAAGTGCATGTGATACACACCGTTTCCCAAGCTTAGTTAGATATTGAAGTCTTTTCTTCTCTCTCTCTCTCTTTTTGAAAAGGAGGTTCCACTGAGTTTTATTTCTAATGAATCCATTTGAATAGAAAATTTATAACATTAAATCTATGGTCATCTGAAGAGACTCAATCAAGTCATCAGAAAAGTAGTCCTTTTATTACAACAGAATGAAGGACTTGGAAAGTCACAACAACATGGAAATGCTTCAGTTCTTTATAATGTTCGACCCTCAGGAAAGGCACTTGGCAATATCTGACTCATATGCATAATGAGTTAGCCTCAGTAATAAAAACCCTAAATGCCAGGCATCACCTTCATTAAAACTATAATAAATGGTTTTTTTATGATCAAAGATAAGCAGGAAGGAATGGGACTGAAGAGCATCTACTGTGGGTTATCCCCCATCTCTCCTGCTACCGAAGCATCTTTCTGAAGTGGCTGTTATTAAGAATGGTATCAACATGCTGCACTGAGGTCTCGGTTGTCGTTCAGCTGAGAGGTGGCCATGTTGGGTTTTAGTCCTAGGCAAATCCCAAACTCTTGCTGTTTGCAAATAGTCAATACGTCCTGCAGGGACTAACTAGTTCAAATCAATATGTAAATATGGGCTGTCTCTTTGGCTTTCAATACTGCGAGTGTTCACTGTGGTGTCTTACTTCTAAAATGGTGATGAAAAAAATATCAAGAAGCTGTCAAGTCTGATGACCTCTGTTTTTTCTTTCTCCGTTTAAAACGGGGGGGGGGGGGGGGAGCGTCATTTACCTGTAAACCAAATTAACTTAATAAAGACCTTATAATCAATGTTTTCCTTGTATAAATATGATTCAAATTGCTAGGCATCCTTATATTATCAGTTTTCAGATTGCTGAGAACTTCTGTTTGCAAACAACTAGTATATAATTAAAGCCATTTTCATAGCTGAGTGCAGAGGTATGCATGCAATCCCATCACTCAGAGGGCTAAGGAAGAAGGATCATTTAGTTATTCCAGAACAGCCTGGGCTACACTGTGACACTCCTGTGTAAGAAAAGAGCTGAGGAGAAGGCCCGATGGATAGGTGCTTACGGCATAAGCTTGAGAGCCTGAGTTTAAACCATCAAGACCAAATGAAGCTGGGCACAGAAGCATACATCTGCAATCTCCATGCTCCTACAGCAAGATGGAATTAAGGAGGCAGGGGCCTTTCTAGAAGCTCACTGGTATGTTGGACATACACAACACAGAGGGACAAGAAAGAGATGCTGTCTCAGGGTGGGAGGCCAGTACCGACGTCAAGTGTGTCCTCTGACCTCTGCACATGTGACATGGCATGAGTAAACCCTCCACACTGTAGAAATGTTCTACAGTCATCAAATGTTCTCACGTCACCTGCCAGCCACCGTTGTGGTTGTGCTAACTTGTGCGTGTTTCATATAGAAAGATAGAAGGTTTATGGACTAACCGGCAAAACCCATGCTCTGTCGTGTAACACAATACTCACAAAGAAGACAAAGTAAAAGGGAAAAGGGCTTACGTCATGACACCTTAAGAAGATATTGAGATGATACT
This sequence comes from Peromyscus maniculatus bairdii, assembly GCF_049852395.1. NCBI lineage: Eukaryota > Metazoa > Chordata > Mammalia > Rodentia > Cricetidae > Peromyscus > Peromyscus maniculatus. Next base: position 62,360,761 of record NC_134863.1, on the reverse strand, counting down.
GTTCCCAAACAAGAATCAGGGTGACTCTGTCCTCTAACAAGGACTTAGAATGTTCCTGTCCACTGCTCTTAAGAAGAATACTGGTGACTCCCTGGGGATGTGACACTCCTGACTTCTCGGCAAGATCAGCACCACAGAAAAGGCCAGGGCAGAATTCCTTCAACAACGGCCCAGTTGGAAGATAAAATATAAACAAGAGTGACCGAAATATCTAAATATTTACACAGCCCCAGCTGGAAGGAGACATATACGTAAGTGCTAAGTATTTCAGGGAAATTCATCAAAGTCACATGGGATTTATGAGGAAGGACCCGAACTCCTAGCTGGATGTAAACTCTCCCCCCACCTACTGAGACATTACTTCCAGAAACCCAAATGAGCAACCATTCCAGAGACACTGGTCCTATTGAGATTCTATTCAGGCTTGTGCATAATTTTCTTTATTTTTCTTTTCTCTCCAGCATAGAAGCAGTATTTGCCGTAAGTCTTTTATTTATGCTCTCAAGTCCGTTTCTCAGCATACAGAAGGCAAACCACGATCGTATAAAGAAATCCCTGTTTGCATCCAAATTCCTCTTTAGTATTTTTCATAGGTGATATCAGAAAGTTTGCAGTGATTAAATTCTCCTGCTGAAGCACACCAAAGAACAAAAACACTTATAAAGTTGCTCACCACAACAAATCCATTAAGTAGTTGAGAGCCCCGCAATGAATATTAATAGACAAACTTGGTGACATCTGTCCAAGGCTGGGCAAGAAATGTATGTAATTGCCTTGACAACATGCTTCTATTTGTAAAAATATTTGTATTTTTAGAGAAACCTCACCACTTAGCTTTTTTTTTTTTTTTGCCTAAGTTTCATTGCATTTTAAAAGTATCTCTAATTACAAACACACACCCCATCATCACGAATCCAATAATTTTCCTCTCAGAAGTTCTTCCTACTAGGAGATGTTCCCCAAAGCCAAGAAAGCTCTGCCTACCCACTGCTTGCTAAGTACAGGAGGTAGAAGAAGTGGCAATCAGAGTCTTAAGCTAGACTTGACCACGTAGTTAGATCTTATCTCATAACACACTCAAATAAATAAACCAATTAACTGATGCCTATCCTCTAAGGAGTCATACACATTTCCAAAGTACACTCAATGTTGTAGAAATAAATATTAAAAACAAAAGTCACTGTGTTACAAAGAATAAGCACACTCAGCTGTATTACATACAGTGAATAGAAGGGAAGGGATGTCTTAAAGGAACGACATGATGGACAGGTTGTGGCCTTTTCTTCATTTCCTCCGCTTTCTCTTGGTTATAAACCTTAAAACGATCAGTCAGAAAGAAAGAAAATAACCTCTCCTAAGCAAAGTCTATACTAATGCCAAGAATTAGCTCAGCGCGCTGGTAGACCTATTGTCTCAAATGATCAGCAAAGCAGCGCCAAAATGAAATTCCAGGAGAGAGTTTCTACTGTGTGGGTAACATCCCTTTATCATCAACATCAAATGGTTATTTCCCTAGAGACGGGGAAAAGCTTGACAATATTGTAGGTTAAATGTTAGGGATAATTTTGAGCCCCCCAGCCCTGCACCACTTTTAATAATGCGGACACTGAAGAGGTGCCAAGCGCACTCACTGCAGGCATAGCCTCAGCTGGGACTTTACCCTGGCTGTTGGGTGCAGGGTCCAGAGGATGGAAGTTTGCTTTGACTTCATTCCTTTCCATTTTCCCCTTAGCAAAATGTCCAGTAAAGGTACCAATAGTAAGTAACCCTTCTGCAAAATGCTAAATAACACTGTGTACTTATCTTAAAGATCCAAATGTGTTTGTGGTCTTATCCATCAGTCTGTCCATCGTTTGCTTATATAAGAACTATGAGTAAAATCACTGGTCTCAGTCTGAAGTGTATGAAGAGAGACAGAAAATATTTGCAAGGATGGCATTAAAGCCAGAGGCTGGGACCATGATCCCAGTGGTCAGGCAGTAGAGGAAAAGGCATTTTGAATTTGAGGCTACACATGACCACATGGTGAGAGCTATTCTCATAACAGACCAAAAATAAATTCATTAAAGGATATCTGCCAGTGAATTTAGGGGAAATAATTGTATAAGAAATTAGATTTAGAGCCGGGCAGTGGTGGCCCACATCTTTAATCCCAGCACTGGGGAGGCAGAACTTGGTGGATCTTTGTGGGTTTGAGGCCAGCCTGTTCTACAGAGTGAGTTCCAGGAAAGGCACCAAAACTACACAGAGAAAACCTGTCTTGAAAAAACAAAATAATAATAATAATAATAATAAGAAGAAGAAGAAGAAGAAGAAGAAGAAGAAGAATTAGAATACAATAGCTTAAGTAAAATTTGTGAACTATTTCAGCATATGTATAAAAAAATAACTAAACTACAGACTGGGTTTAACTACCTGAGTTTAAATCTTGTACTAGTTAGCTATTTAGACTTGGATAAATTGCTTAACTGGTTTTTGCATTTATGCACAATGCCAGATGCAAAACAAAATACCAATTACATAGACACATGGGTTTGAAATTTTGGAAGCTGTATGAGCACCACTGTTTGATTTCATAATCTCCTTCCCCATCTTTCAGTTACAGCAACATTCTTACTAATTCCAGGAGAATTTCTTCCTCCAGATTTGGAAGAAATATTGTAGACGAAGCTTAGCCCCCAGCTTCAGTTTACACTTACACTCTGAATAAAATTTAATTTGCACAGTTCTTGGAAGATTCTGGTACAATTTCCATAAAGCATCTTTGAAAATGAGAGAAGACAAATCAAATAAAGGAGACTGGGGGGAACGTAGTAAAATGCTTACTGTACAGGCGTGAGCATGTGTTCTGATCCCCGACACCAAAGGAAAAGACAAGACCATCAGCAAGCCCGTCATCCCAGGGCCGGAATAGGATGCGGCCTAAACAGGAGGATCTCCAAGCCTCCAGGGCCAGCCGCTCTAGCCAAAACAGTGACCTCAGAGAGAATGACACCTCAGAGCAACCTCTAGTCTCCAAATGCACAAGCACGTGTGAGCACACCCTCACACCCCCATGCAGGCAAACGCATGCACATCACACACACAAAAACAATCATTTCAGAAAGCACTTAGTGCAGCTGACTGACCGTTTCCCTGCAAAGCATAACATGCTGACCATCCAAGTCACCTGTCATAAAGCACCTCTGTTCCTTGGAGGAAATACTCCAAATAGGCACGCTGAGTACTGAAATGTATTGCTTCCCAATGGAAATAGGAGGGCTTTTGAAATACTACTGGGCTAGGAGTCATGGTGTCTTTCATTTTTTTTCTTTTCAGAAGAAATACAAAAATGTGTGGACCACTAGAGTAGAGATTCAAGTCCATACATCACCATGAATGTTAATATCTAAGATATTTAGATCTGGAGGTATAATATAAAGTATAGCCTAAACTCTTATGGCCTATTTCAGTTGTTAAGATCAAATGGACATTTGGGATTTTCTTGAGAATGGATTCTGAAAACATCTTGCACTGTGAAAAACAGTGTATGGGTGGTCCTCTGAATTTTTTTTATTGCAATGAAAACATAGTTAGTAATCATCTTGGATTGTCTATACCAAACAGAAAATAGCATGGTATTGCAATCAATGTAAATTTCCAGTTCATTATTTACATATACTATAGAAATGGCAGATGGTACCATATTTGGATCAACTGACAGATTTTGCTCTCCAAGTGGCCAGTCAGGAATACTGACGACTGTATAAATAAATCTTGTCTAGTAAACTACCTCTGTCACCTTAAAACTTTTGAAAGAATAGCCTGAAAAAAATCTTACTCATATGTCCAAAAGATGCTTTCAAGTCACAAATTTGAAGTACATAAAAAATTAAAAATTCCTACAATAATTTAACCATAGTAAAGGCTTCAAAAACGTCATGTCAAGTTAAACTGGCCGGTCCTTTCACTAAAGAGCCGTATTACATTTTCCCAGAATATGCATATTATCGAAATAATTCAGTAACAGTCCAAATCTAAAAAGCAATTGAAGTAGAAAAACTGAAGCTTTTAACTAGCTATACTTTTTGAATCACTCACATTTGTGATGTGTCAAGAACCTCTGATTTTAGATGAGAGGTTAATGTCTTCAAAATAAGAATACGAAACCACTGTTTTAAGGATAATTGTCTAAAGACAATTAGATTTCTAAAAAACAAAATTCTTAAAATACCCTTTTAAGGGCTTACTGAGGAATTCCTATAGGAAGGCAATCAACTCCACTCTGTAAAAACACAGTAATTTTGACATGAACAAGAATTTCTTAAGAATATCTTTTCACACATTAGCAAACTAAGTGTACATTTTCCTTTCTTATCTCTTCTAAATTTTTCTTTCATTGTGTGTTGGTTTTCAATTTTGTAGTTCTTAGGCAATGTTCTAATAAAAGGTGATGAGAGGTAGCAACTATCATTCAGCATGGGAAAATTTAATGTTAACTAAAAAAGAAAATCAAAATTGTAAATAATAACAAAAACTTTAAAAGTTGTAATATTTATTTTAAAGGGTAAGTACATAATGATTCCAAAGTAAAAATTATCTTTTTACCTAATTAAAAAAAATACATGATAATACATATATATACATACATATGTGTATATATATGTGTGTGTATCTTTTAATTCAAATATATAAACTTCCTCAAAATTCTTCTACTTGTAAAAATATCTCATGGAGAATATTATATCTACATGCATTTTTCATGCTGTACTATAATAAACCTTTTGAGAGGGAATATAATACTTGTCCATGAGAGTGGCTTAATTCATAATTTTGAAGGGAACAAGTCAAAAATCAGTTCTGTTTATGAAGCACTTTTGGTGTTTAGTTTATAAATAGTTGGACCATAATTTAAATACTTTTACAGTCCTGTCAGCCCTGAGAACAGCACCTTGTAAACATCAGGTCAATAAATATGTGTTAAATAAATTTGTCGAAAGACTTGGAAGTTGAAAATGATGGGCAACCACAGACACATTTTTAAATAATTTAGAACATGGTATATACAAACATCCAACCAAGGAGCCAATGATCCTCTGAACAGCTAGAGAGAAGATAGTGGACCCCCTCCCCGACCATCCACTTTGGGAGCCCTGTGCCAAATAGACAGTACTTGTGAACTAGGAGACAGAGCACGTATTCATCATCTTGTGGTGTACAACACGTGTGAACAGAGGTGTAAATTGCTCCATTCTAGTTAAAGACCCAGAGAAAATAAAAAGTCACAGGCAAAGAGAGTCCTAGAGAAAAAGATCTGGGAAAAATAACCTTGACGTTCAAAAGATTGTTGAAAAAGTAGATAGTTTATGTTTTTCTTTCTATAAGTTTCTCCACTTTCCAAATATTCTACAATGTTCTGCTGCTGTATTCAGAATGAAATTCTTCAATTTAGAAATTGTGCGCGGGAACAAGTTAGCAGAGACAGGAATCAAGAAAATAAAATGGGATCTTTGCTAACTCTTTAGTGCTTACTTATTTACTCAACAAATATACATTAAATGTCTCCCCTTCCCCAGATCTGTGCAAGAGTGTAGCAGGCTCTAAAATAAAGTGTTAATAGGACCTGTGTCTTTTTAAATGATCTCCAATCCAGAGTTAACACCAATTATATATGAACTACATTGCACGCACTTAAACCATGTACATGTACTAATATTAACCCACACTAAGCATTTAAGTGACCACAGGAAAAAGGGGAAAAAAAAACTTTCCTGTGCCACTTAATGAGCTTTAATTAAACAAGAGAGCTCCATATGCAAAACATGCAACATGGTTAGAATGAGGGAAAGCAAGGACCCCACAAAAGCAGGCTTTCCTAACCAGGTGGAAGATCTCTATGAGAGGAATTGAATGAGGGTCACAAACCCTGAGGCACATAGTTGCTGGGTCATGCCTGTGTGACCACTGGGAATTAAAAGACTGGATATGGATTTAAACCAATTAACAGCTATCAATTGCCTCTTCTCTCTAGGCATCAAATAGACCTAATCATTTCACTTATCTTCCATGACAGTGCAAGCTAATTCCTAGTCTCCGCCACTCCAGGAAAATCAGTTATTAGAACCTCATTGTCCCGTCTCAATCAACTTAAAAAAAACCTAGAATGGGTAGTCTCTCTCCCTAGTAAGTCAAATGGAATACTAGGAAGAAAGAACAGTATTGTCTCATAGCTCCAAAGGAGAAAAATGCTTCATGGTAACTAGTACAACATTATTATCATATAAAACAATTTAAAGCATATTAAAATTGTTAGTATATCTGTTTGAAGAAAAAAAGGAATTACATCTTAAACTACAATGAATAATCATAGCAAGGAAAAGAAAACAACCATAAGTTCTCTTGGTTTGCTAGCTTGTCTGCTTCTTGGATGTCTCTTGGTTTAGGCCCTGCCTCCTCTAGACCCCACTATGGAGAAAAGGCTAAAGACTTATAACAGTCTGCCCACATCTGCCTTCCAAGTTCTGGGATCATCATCTGGCTACCATGCCTGACTTAAAAATCAGAAATTCTTGATTGTCCTATTGACCAAATAAGGGCATTTTTCACTGAAAGACAATGAATGGATAATGGAAAAAGGCTGCTGTATTACTGCAAGATTTGATATTCTGTAGTTTTCATACAGGAATAAACTAGCCTACCCACTGCGTAAGTACAGCGAGACATAGATGAAAGCAGCGCTAAGTTTTCCACTTGTTGGTTTTCTTTTATGGTTTAATCGGAAACCACAAGAATAATGGCTGTTAAATGGTGGAAGTCCAAAACACAACAAAAAAAGTAAAACAAGGCATGGAAGTCCATTTATTTCAACTCAACACGTAGTTACTGAGTGAATATTCTGTGGCTGGCCCTACCGAGAATAGAATGAATGGAAAACCTTACAGGACCACAGGGGCTTGTAATTAGTACTGTAGAATAAAGGGAGAAAACAAAGCCCCAGAGCTTCCATCTAGAGCTGTGACCAAGTACTTATAGGGCATGTAAATACTCCACCAGGGTATCATAAACCCTACAAGATCTCTGTTGATATATGGTAAAGGCAGAGAAAGTACAACGTTTCAGTCGGAGCGCATTTATGGATAGTCTTGTTTACATAATTATTTTCCTCTGACTTTGATTCTCAGCTGGCGGCAGCTCTGAAATTAAATGGTACAGGCTAGGATTATCAAGAGTGGATGGCAAGTGGTGAGGGGTGGGCAGAAAGGAAGCAGACAGATGTGGAAATTCAAAATGCAGCCAGACATGTGTCTGGGAAAGAAAGCTAATTAGGGCTCAGAAGTAGAGCAATTCTTAGTTTTGACCGAGGCTTGGGTTCAATCCCTAGCATTTAAAAAAAAAAAAAAAAAAAAAAAAAAAAAAAACGATAAACACAAACACAGAAAGGGGTGGGGGGGTGGGGGTAAGGGCAGACTAGTCCAAATTACAGTACTGTTAAAAAGGGGCATTTGCAAATGCCCTCCAATTCAAGTACATATTTATGATAATATGCTAATATAAATATATACATTTCAAACAACTATTTTAGATTTACATACCTAAATGGAATTGTATAAAGAGAAAATAAAACAATCTCACAACCTCATGCAGAGGCAAGGCAAAACTTACACCAATTTCAGGAGTTCTTCGTCGTTTCACTTGATAACACACAAAATGCTGCTTTAACAGCAGTCATAAGTAATCTGTCTCCAATTGGACACCATCATCCCCATAAAACCAGCACTTCCTTCACCTTCATCTTCAACAAACAAGCCTGTCTGTCTGCAAGTCCCACACAGCAAAAGGCAGGACAAGCTTTCAGAAACGCAAGGGCTGTGGATGTTGCTGAGGGAAAATCAAAAACTCGAAAAGACACCAAAAAATGAATGGAAACTCTCGCGGAGCACGGAACACCCAGGAAATGGTCAAGAGGACACCGTTACTCTGTGTGACCCAGAAAATTGTTTCATAGCTTGGCTTCCCTGGATATCACTGCATCAATATGTTTAAGATTGTAGACGACTACAGACAAATAAGAGAAATAGTGGTCTCCTGGGAAGGGCACACCAATTGGTTATCGAATACCAATGGTGAGTCCTGAAAATGTACCTAAACGTACATACATATGGGCTGAGCAGGTTGTCTCTATTATCTACCTACACACACACACACACACACACACACACACACACACACACACATATATGAAACTTGTACCGACTTTATATATATATATATATATATATATAAACATATGTATATATATATATATATAATCAGGTAGTATCTGTACACACACACACACACACACACACACACACACACACACACGAAATAATTTTTAAAAAGAGGCCAGGAATTTGAAAGAGAGCAAAGCAGGGAGGGCTTGGGGGGAGAAACAGTAAGGACAAAAGGATGTAATTATATTATAACCTCAAAAACCATTTAAGAAAAAAATAAAAAAGAATGTAGTGTAAACCTTCATCAGAAATGACAAGTGAGAAGCTCACAGTCTCCAAACATAAAGTACTTTGAAGGAGATGGCAACATTAATTACCTAGATTAGATCAGAACATACTGTATATATTAATGAACATTACACTATAGTCTATAAACAGAAACTTTTCAATTAAGGAGATCAAAAATTTAGCTACCCTGAGAGCTATGAATGCTATACATGTACAGAGTTATCCCATAGTACTCTATATTTGTGTCAAAAAACAGGAATAGATATCAAAAACAAAAAAATAGTAAATGTAGACTATTTACTCAGTCTCAAGAGCACATAATAAATATTTTATAGTCATCCTATTAATCTTGAATGAGAAGTCAGAAAATATCCAACCTGTATTTATCATTTAATTGACTTAATATTTTACGATCCCCATAACATTCCAGAGTAGGCACTGTTCATACACCCAATTTACAGGTGAGAAACAGAGGCACAAAAGCGTCAACAGCATCCATCCCAGAACTCAAAGAATATACTTATTAGACCTAAAAATTTTAACCCTCAAAATTAATGTAAATTTTAGGAAAACTACAGCTCATGATGCTTCATCATGATGGTTAACACAGAAAACAAGGCAGATTCATAGTCACAGCACATGAACTTTTCTTCTAGGCCTAAATTTCTAAATTTCCACCTCTCCTAACCTCAGTTCACGGGTCAGTTTCTTCACCCATAAAATGAAGTTAACACAGCATGCGAAAGCTGGAATAAGAACAGATAAATTTGTCAACGCTCACATGGTCCAAACAAAGAAAAACTCGTCAGCAGAGCGCAAACACTTGATCAAAGTTGACAAGACCCAAAAGCCACTGGCTAGAATCGGGACACTGTTCTTCTCAAGGCCATGCACACAAGGTTCTGAGGAAAACGTTTCACCCAGCAACCATAACGCATTCCTAGCCCATGGAGGATGAGCTCCAAAGTGTGTGTGGGCATTCTTGAAAGTCGGTGCAAGCTTCTTTGGGATGTATAGTCGCATGAAAACTGTGACGTTTCAGAAGAGGGTTTAATCGCAAGAAATGGAAGTTCCTTTACTTTTGATTAGGCAAATGTTGAAACTCTCCGAGGGTCAATAACCTGCTTAGTACCTCCCAAATGTTGTGGAGAGCTGAGCATCAAAGTGGAAGGACCAGACAGGTTGCCATGCAACACCGCTTGCTTCTCTGCTTTCCCACTTTAAACCTGTTCACACCTTCCATTCTCTCGATGCTGGCCTCCGCACAGACGAAGTGAAGTAACACCTGTTATTATTGCTTGTCCAAGCAGGAAGTTTGAGTTATTTATTATTGAAAAGTGTTTCAGCAGACATTAATATTACGGAGAAGAAGAAGAAGAAGAAGAAGAGGAGGAGGAGGAGGAGGAGGAGGAGGAGGAGGAGGAGGAGGAGGAGGAGGAGAAGGAGAAGGAGAAGGAGAAGAAAACAAAAAGCAGAGGGGAACTGTGAGGTTGGGGGTGTAGTTCAGTAAACTCCTGGTCTAGTGTACACAAAGTTCTGGGTTCAGTCTTCAGCACCATACAAACACAGCAAAATGGCCCAGGCCCAGAATCAAGCCTTTACTTTGGAGGTGGAAGCTGGAGAATTAAATTTAAGGTTATCTCAGCTATATAATGAGTATGAGGCCCACCTTGAATATATGAGGCCTTGCTTAAAAGACAGACAGACAGAGAGGGACGAAGAAGGATGGAGGTAGGCAGGGAGGGAGGGAGCTGGGGTGGGGAAGCAATAGGTAATACTTGTAACCATCAAATGATTAAGGACTTGGCATCCTTCAGTCACATACCAGGCATTATGTAAATGAGATTTCATACTTTATCTATATTATCTTGTAACAGTGTTGACAGGAGGGTAGGAATAATTAACCTAACCTGTCCTTCAGTATCTTACAGTCTAGGAGTTCGGTATCTAGAAAGCTGAGAGTCTACAAGTTGGGAAGGGTTGTATACACGTGCTGTGTGATGTCTTCAGTTGCATCACCCGTAAACTCAGGCCTCTGAACCTGACATGGCATCCCTGTGTCTGCACTTCTCTGTGCAAGCCTCTCCCTTTCTATAAGAGCACAGACAGGCTGAATTAGCGCTCAAGCCAATAACTCCCATCTCATCTGGATCCTCCACAAACAGCCTATCCTAACCCAAGACACCTCATTTGCATGTGCTGAGGGGAGGAATTCAACAGCATTCCGCAGAAACAATTCCGTCCACAACCTCAAAAAAAGTTGAAAGGACGTTTAAGTGGGGAATACAAAGGAGGAGCAAAAATAACATGGAGGGGATCAGTCCAACATAGTTATTTGATGGGCCGGCTAGCAGGAGAATGGAGTTGAAATACAAATTTCGGCCAAACTTTAGACGTGTAGGCATGTTCAATAGGCTTTTTGCATTGGAGCCGAATGCAGCGCAGATGCTCTGGGGCAATCTGGAGAAGTGAAGGAGCAGCTGAGAGTGTTTCTCTGGGGACACCTCACAGCTGGGCAAGACAGAGGGAGGTGAGAAAAGAGGCAAACTCTGATGACTTAACCATCCATCCCATGGTCCAGCAGGAGGCAACCCAGTGGAAAAATGAAAAGCAAAGGTAGCATTTGAAAGACAAATCCATAAAATTAGGTACCCGGGCTCTGGGGTAAGGGGTCAAAAGCACCAAAAGAAAGGCATCTCAGGGCTATTTTTACTCTAAATATGTGTGTGACTACTGCAGCAATCAGCACTGACGAAATCAGTATTTTGTTTGACTTTGAACTCTTTAGAGTTATAAACGGCTTAAAATCAACTTGAGGCTCAACAGATGACAGAAAAATTGTGGAGGTGTTTTTTTTTTTTTTTTACTATCTCATTCCCAAAGTGTTTACTATTTCAAGTATTATGTTTCAAGATATCATCAGTAGTTACAGTATGTATTATATATTTTCTGAAATTGTTTTAGGACAATTTCAGTTAATAATTTACAAACCATATTGAATAAGTTCATGAAAATGAGAACAAAATGCATATTTGCATCTAAGAGTTAATGCAAATTCCATATACATCATATAAACATGTAGAATACACACATTTTTTTATCGTATGTATACATAAAGTTATGACCCCGGAGTCTATTTACAGGAACTTAGTCTATTCTTGCAGACATCTTTTTTCTTTTTTTTTTTTTTTTTTTTTGGTTTTTTCGAGACAGGGTTTCTCTGTGTAGCTTTGTGCCTTTCCTGGAACTCACTCTGTACACCAGGCTGGCCTCAAACTCACAGAGATCCACCTGGCTCTGCCTCCCGAGTGCTGGAATTAAAGGCGTGCGCCACCACCGCCCGGCGCAGACATCTTTAACACTGCTGTTACATAGTGATAAATCGACCAAGGTACTTACTACTTTGAGCACATTAAATATTTTAGAGAGGTTGGTCTTCGGTGGGAGAATCTCGTACACATTAGCGTCTTAAAATGGCACTATTCAAGTCAACTCCAAAGTATGTAAGTAATTTCTCTTCCATATTCATGCTTTTTCATTAAAAAGATAAGAACAAAAACATGTGAAATCTGTTCCTACATGTGAAATATTTTCAATAGGAAAGATAATTCTGCAAGGAGAATATCTGTTCCTACTTGAATAAGCTCATATTAAATAAGGACAGCGTTAACGTACTTACCAGTACTTTAAAACTCCGTGCCTCTCACAATGTAATCTAGCATTTTCAAAGGGCACGTCCTTGTCCTCAGTGATGCTGTGTTTATGCCCGTCTGGTACACTAGGCACCAGTCCCGAGAGGCTCTTCAGCATGGGAAACTGAACTTTTATTGCATTTTATTTTAATTAATTTAATTTAAGTGGAAACATGCAACTGGAGTCTACTATGTGAAACAATATCCTCTTCAATTATGTGAAAATGAATGCAGAGGGAAAAACCTCAGTTTGTAGTGAGGACTCTTAAATGCTGGCATCCATCACAATGAGAGCCATAACTTATACCTCAGAATCTTTAACAGTAAACTGCAGAGGTGGAACCTTATGAACAATTCCGATGTCACAGGCTCCCACTCCCAACATACTGAATCAGGCTAGGGTCTTTATTTATTTATTTATTTATTTTTTGACACAGGGTTTCATTCTGGAGCCTCAGCTCCCTTCCCCTCAAATGGGAACATCCTGCCTCAGTGCCCTCTGAGTCTGGAACTGGGATCACAGAGATGTAAAACCAAGCCCAAAAAAAGGACCTGTTTTTAAAAAGGACCCGAAGTTATCCTGGTGGACATCTTAGCCTGAGAACACGTGGTTCATTTCTATTCCAATCCAAAGAGGAGTGACTGCTTCTCTCTAACAGGAAATATGAATTTGTTCTGTTTAACCGCTGAGTTCTGATAAGAAAACATACTGCTTTAATTTAAGTAGCACTGGCACCTCTTAATCAACACTTTAGAGCGCTCTGTCTATTTAGAATGGGCTGGAAAATAAATTATTTCATTGTATAAAACACCACTAGGCATCAACTACACAAATGCTACATGCGTGGAACATAATCTCTCCATGGATCTTACAGCAAACGAATTAGCTGCCTTCACGATTGCGTCCAAGTCACTGTTTTTTATTCCCCAGGTTTAAAGCCAGATCCTAATACTTGTTAGGTAAATTTATGCAGCAGGTTCTCAATTTCCTCATCTATAAAATGAAATAAAGCTGGGATGACAGCGCCTCCCTTGCAGGATGGTTATGACAGCCAGATGTAAAGGACCCAGCAGAGGTCTGGCATATGTGTAATAAATACTAGATATCCAGTTTCCTTCCGCCTCTCAATGGCTTTTTTTAAAATGTACTTCTCTTTTAATCTATGCTGTCAATATGGCTGAAGGCTGCTAGAAACACTGAAACCCTTATGTGCATGTTTTAAGACCATACAGAACCCTAAGAATTGCCTCTGCAGAACAGGTGATATCTATGCACATGGGACCTCCTGGTTTCTCCTCAATGATGTGGCTTTCCCAACTGACAACCAATCCTTGGACCTTGGCTCTTGGTCCACTATCTTGCCCCTATAATGCAGGCCAAGCCTAGCCTGTAACTACAGTCCTGCTATTTGTTATCTGTCTCCTGATATATTAGATGTCTGCCCTTACATGTAACACTCTCTCTTTCACTTTCTACAAGGATGGGGGGAAAACTAGATACTGAATGGTTTTCCCAGTGCTTAGACAGAGCTTGGGAAGTGAGAATGTCCTTATATCTGGCATGTGGCCTCTGCTACACCTTATTTCACTGGAAGTGCGTGTGCATAAGTGTGCGCGTGCATACACACACTCAACCCCTTATCTATATAGCTGTCTTAGGTACTTCTAGCAATGAGCTACATATTTAGTACCTTTTTAATTTTAGGAAGCTAATTCCTTAAAACATTGTTATTGCTTTTTTAGAATCATAAATCTAATAAAATGTTTCAACACATAATCTAACATATTTCATCTTTATCTTAGAAGAAATGGATAACTACTCTTGGATTAGGGTGAAACTGGATGAGGTATCATCAAGGGAGAGAGAGGAGTTAATTTCCTCAACCTTGCTGGAACTACACACAAAATTCTTTGGAGGTTTACTTGCTCTGTTCTTCCATACATGAGTACATCACAGATCTGAAAGGCATTTGGAGACTAGAAAACCAAACAGACAAACTTTCTTATTTAAGTCAAAGAAACTGTGGTTCAAGCAAAATCAACATTTTGTATTTAACAGAGTTTATTGTTGTTTATTTGTTTGTTTGTTTTGGAAGTTCCATTACAAAAATATCTAAAGAGCTCCCTCAAGGTTTACTCATTAGCTTATTGAAGAAGGATGAGACTGAACTCTGAAGACAAACCACATTGATATGTCGACTACATAAGAGCTTTGAATCTCAGCAAGGTCCTTGAGTGGGACCAGGAAGAGCTCTCAAATGCAATTTCTGTTGCTGTACAGATGAGGAGGAAATACATTTTAATAAGAGGTGACTTTTTAAATGATAAAAGAAACTCCTTAACACAAAAAAGTAAAATACACACACATTAAAAAAAAAAATCAAAATTCCCCAAACTTCAATCTTTAAACTCTTTTTTGGGAGCCTTTTTCTAAGTCAATTTTGCAAGAATAACAATTTTTCAAATTATAAAGCTTTACACTAATGATGTGCCACCATATCTGTTTTTGCCTGAAAAAATGTTAGACCACACGATATTCCAATTAATCCTAGATCGTATTTCATTCCTGAAAAGGTAAATAAAAATGAATTTTACAGCAGGCCTAACTGGGCACCAGGGCTTTCTATAGTCCATCCTAATGAGTCTCCAGGACACTCCTACTCTTAAATATTTACAGATGAAGAAATGACGGCTCCGAATATCTGAGGACTTAAAGGGTATTTTTAGTAAACGACTGACATTTTTTTTTCATGCCATACATGAAATCGTGAAAATTCTCTAAATTCAAAGTCCATAAAGTGGATTATTATTCCTGTGATGAAATACCATGACCAAAAGCAACTTGGTGGCAGGGGAGGGGGGGGGGGGGTTGGCGTATTTAGTTTACACCTCCACATCACTGTTCATCACTGAAAAAAGTCAGGACAGGAACTCAAAGGGCAGGAGCCTGGAGTCAGGAGCTGATGCAGAGGCCATGGAGGGGAGCTGCTTACTGGCTTTCTCAGCCTGCTTTCTAACAAGAACCCAGAATCACCAGCCTGGGGTGACCCCACTCTCCATGGGCTGGGCCCTCCACCATTAGTAACTAATTAAGAAAATGTCCCAAAAGCTTTCCTACAGCCCAGTCTTACGGAATCATTTTCTCATTTGGGGTTCTCCTCTCAGAGGACTCCAGCCTGTGTCAAGTTGACATAAATCAGCCACCACACCATGTTTGAGAAACTAACCTTCATTCTTGCACACACTACACTTGCCCTAAAATACAGAAAGAGTGTGCTATAACTGATAAAATATGATTTGCCTCAAAAAACAATGTAATTGATTGCTAACTCTATTCAGCAAGATGGATGACTACTAAAAGTTGAACTATTCTGGAAACTTGGATATGAAAAATCCAGTCCCAACATTCAGTGAGCATGAAGGAGCACATGGCAGAGGACCATGATGTAAGTACACGAACAGAAAGGATACCTCATTTTAGTTTTCTTCTTCCAGTAATGATTTTTGAGTCACATATTGATTAGATTGCTAACCGCCTAGAAATTTCATATAGCACCGTGTGGACTTCCCTGACCAGAACATAAGAAAATGCCTAAAACCACAGTAAAAATCCCCCAAATCTATGGTCAACTCCACTTGCTGTACATTCCTAATCTACCACTGGGGAGCCCAGGGTCATTTCATGTCTCCTCAGTGGTGTATGTGGAAAGTTAAAGCCTCACATTTCTGAAGTCTGTCTTAAAAAAAAAAAACAAGAACCAAGCATATTAAAATGATTATACTACATGAAATCATATGGACACAAATGTGAGTTTGTATTGCATATCAAATTAAAAATAAACAATAATTAAAGTATTTGGTGTCGCAGACAGAGTTAAATTACTATTATTAAATATTGCACAATTTCATAGTAAAACAAGAGTTTGGACAAATACTCTCGTCATTTGAAACTTTTGTCATTTTTAAATTCAATTTGTTTAGATACCTTGGAAAAGAGAATCTTCTGTAGGTGGTTTGTGTGTCTGTTTATATTTTATTTCTCAAAACACAAGCAGAGAAGAAGGGACCAAGACTAAAATTAAAGGAAACAGAGAAATGGTAATATGCACTAACTACTGAAACTGGATTTCTCTTTCTCTCATCATTTAGAATATGATAGTGTTTGAATGAGCAAAGTCAAGGTGTCTATAACTCTGTAGCATTTATGAGACTGTGTGCCTCTCTGGTTAAAAAATAAAGGAAAAATGACTGAACCCAGTGACTGGAGATAATGTGCTTACATAATGCTCCACCATTCCATTCCCCTTCCTTGATCCTAGGCAAATAGTCTGGAGTGTATTCTCATTCACAATACTACACAGCATGATGATATGGTCGGGGCTGGAGAGATGGCTCAGCTGTTAAAGGCTAGGCTCACAACCCAAAATTATGGTGTAGATGGCTTTTTCATCATGTAGGACTAACCTTCAAAACATACTAACTGAATATTACAATCTGTAAAGTGTATTCAAGGCAGATTCCTTTACACAACTAAAGGGATAACTCTCTGCTGGTAGAGCTCTTGTCTGGCATGGGCAGACCAAGTGAAATCCCCAGCACCAAACAAACAAGGTTCGGTGGTTCACACAGAATCCTATTACTTGGGAGGTTGAGGCAAGAAGTCTAGAAGTTCAAGGTCTTCTTCAAATGCATAGTAAGGCCAGCCTGGATGACAGGCCTAAACAATGACAGGGGAAAAAAGGAAAAACAAAAAAATTGGAGGAAGGAAGAAAGAGGGGAAGTGAGAAGAAGGCAGAGCCAAGCAAGAAGCTAAAGGTGTCAGTACTATTTCATTATTACCTCCTAAAATCTGAGAATAAAATAGGTCTCAATGATTTCTTCATGGATGCTTAACCTTCAAACTATGTTATAACATAAAAGGAACAGACTAGTAGATCAATGTGGTAATCATCACTACCATAATCATCTTTGCAAGATAAGAAGCAAATACCTTTCAGAAATATTAAAATAATCTTAAACCCCAAGATGCTTTGACCATGAAGAAACTAGTAACAACAGTCCCGTGACTCACCCAAAGTTAGTTAGTTACTTAGTTAGTTAGTTAGTTAGTTGTTATTAGTAACACACTCGAGTTCGGTGTTTATCATTACTGTAGGTTAGGACCCACACCCAAGCCTTCCAGTACCCGAGGCAACCTTCCCACACCTGGGCTACAACCCCAATCTAAGGATCTAGGACTCCATCATCTGAATGTCAAACTCCACTCCCCATATCTCACCCTTAGCAACTCTGGGTGTTCACTGTTGGTGTAGATATAAACAAAATATGTCACGTGGCAACAATGGGGATAAAGGAAAGAACAAATATGTACTTCCTAAATTTGGTACAGGGTAGAATCACTTGAGAAAGTGCTAATAAAAATATCCAGGACTCAAACCAAAAATTCCAATTCATAAGTCTTGAAGGAGAGACGTGACAAAAATGACCAATAAAACAGAATGCAGAGAAAAAAGGGGTCCTGAGGCAAGCAATGAGTTAGCATGAAATGTAGGAACAAGTGGTTAAACAGTCCAGACCTTGGAGCCCTACTTCCTAACTCAAGAACCTCGAGAGAGCTGTACCCGACTGCCTAACACAGTTCTCAAAAGCCTATGGCTGGGCAGCAACACAAGAGTATCTGACAACGTGTGGACACGAGTCGATAAAAATCTAATGTTTTATACTGACATTGTAAGGCCTTTAGAATATTGCCAAGGCTAGTGCATGACCCTTTAATAAATATTCACAGCAAGTAACACAGCCATCGGTCATGTAGTTAACTGTCACTATCTGGCCATACTCCACGTTTTAGAATTCCTTTCATTTCTTCTTTAAGCAAAGGCTTAGTTTGAATACTTCCCAAATAATGCCCAAAGTATATCTCAGTTCACTAGGCAAACAGGGCAGTTCTTCCCACATCTGTGCTTTGAAAAGTGGGTAGGAGCAATGTTGTACAATCATGGAGCTGCCTCTCTCATAAGCCTCAAGAATTATTTACTAGTTTACCTTGAGACAGCTTGAGAATGTTCCATTTAGAGAACTGTATGGTATTTTGTTTCCAGAAGAGGCATTCTAAGTTAAAATTGGCCAGGTTCAGTGTCATTTGCCTGCATTCTCAATACTTCGGAGGCTGAGGAAGAATCATCTCTTGTGGTAGATATTGGAAACTAACCTGGGAAACAATAGATTGATTCCTTCAAAATTGTAGCAACCAACAAAACAACACAGCAGGATTTGCTGAGGAATACTCACAAGAGTTGTGTCCTGACTCGTACCTGTACTTGAGTGAAGGATAATGTAGGTGGAAATTTCTGTCCCTGCCCATCCCACAGTCGTTCAGTCCCAAATAAACACACAGAGGATTATATTAATTATAAAACTGTTTGGCATATTGTTCAGCTTATAACTAACTGGTTCTTACACTTAAATTAACCCATAATAATTCTTGTCTAAGTTTAGCCACGTGGCTTGGTACCTTTCCTCAGTCCAACATTCTCATCTTACTTCCTCTGCATCTGGCTGGCGACTCATTTCTGCCTTTCCTCTTCCCAGCCTTCTCCTAGTCTGGTCACCCCGCCTACACTTCCTGCCTGGCAACTGGCCAACCAGTGTTTTATTAAACCAACAGGAGTGACAAATCTTTACAGTGTACAAGAGCATTATCCCACAGCATGACAGTCCTCCTTTCATTCACAATTCAGCATCTTTGAGTAGTTCAGATCACTAAAATCATTCATTTCTCAGCTGCTAAGAAACAAACTGAAATTTTCCTCAAATACACATTAACTACCCACAGTGGTGTTTCATTGTTATTGTTTTTTTTCTGTGTATATCTGGCATTTTTTAGGTTTTTGTTATTTTTTTTTTGTTTTGGGTTTGGGTTTGGTTGCTGGCGTGTGTGTGTGTGTGTGTGTGTGTGTGTGTGTGTGTGTGTATATCAGTGGGGGAAACCTTACCTAGTTATAACTCTAAGAATAGATTTTTTTCGTAGGCCACAGTGGAGCAGGGTGATGTGACCAGTCTGGTTACATCAATTACTATTGACACAGGACTGTGCAATGGGACAATCGAAACCTTCCCAGGGATTTTCCAACCAGGAGCTGTCAAGGGAAAGCTATATTGTAGCTCACACACCAAGCATGATGTTCGTTCTTGTTTGAGAATGAACTGTCTTCAAGGTAGAAAAATGAAATAATAAGACAAAAGAGGTAGAGGAAAGAAGGATGAAATGTATCAATGGCATTTAGCTACTGGTTTCCTTAGTCCCTAACTGTGATCTTAACCATGTGTTTCCTGTAGTTGTCGCATATTGAATCAATGTACTTTTCATTACTGAATGGATTTCCTTTATTCGTGAAGCAAATAACCCTAATATACTAATTGCCCTAAAATCAGTTTTTCTTTCTCTAGTGTGTCCTCACAAAGATGTTTCTAAGAGTTTTCCATTCTCAGCTCTCCAATTCTCCACTTTCTCATATTTCTATTTACATCCTCTTCTTCCATGAAGCCTTGCCTGCCCAATATATGTCATATGGAGAGAGAGAAAGAGAGAGAGAGAGAGAGAGAGAGAGAGAGAGAGAGAGAATATGTTTTCATCTACATCTTGTATTAAAACTATCACGTCTATATAATATTTATCTAACTAAATTGTTAACTGCTTACAGGTGAAAAAAATGTCATCAAGTTTGTTTGTTTGTTTGTTTTTTGACACTGCTGCAATACTTAAAATTCACTGTCACTGTCAGGGTGCCCTGATGAAGAATCAGCTAGAAAACACATTCTTGGTGTGCCTGTGAGGGTGTGCTGGTAGCAGTGGGTTCTGGAAGCAAAGAAAGGGAAAAGAGAGACCACAAGCTGAGCCCACGAATCTCCCTGTCTGATTCTTGAACACGTACATGATGAAATCAGCTGTCTCAGACTTCAGCCACCATGTTTTCATGCCATGAAAATCTATCTCTCTTCTCAAATCGCATACCACGGTAAATTCTTCTGCTCCTGAGTCTCTTCCACAAGGTATTTTGTCATAGCAATGAGAAAATACTTTCACCCAACAACTGAGGAGACTGTGTTTAAGAACTGGATTTACATGGATAATGGAAGTTACCTAAATACAAGGTATTTATTATGCATATATTTCACATGTGGGCCAATACAATTCCTCTCTCTCTCTCTCTCTCTCTCTCTCTCTCTCTCTCTCTCTCTCTCTCTCTCTCTCTCTCTCTCTCCGTCCCCTCTCAATTTCTTTTCTTCCTTTGTGCTATGGGTCCATCCAAGAACTTAGACACGCTCTATCATTCCATTGTAAAATGACAGTCCTAGGTCCAATGTAACAGTTTCTATTCATGTATAAATGCCCCTGTCCTGAAAACAACATCAAATTTAATTATGTTTGGACAATGGGGGAGGAGAGAGAGAGAGGAGAGGGAGGGAAAGAGAAAAAGGGAAATTCCGCTGTGATTCACGATGTTAAACTTGGGAAATTAGGAAGAAAAAAGTACAAGACTTAATGGAATGCGCTTCTACTGAAAACTGAACCGAAACCCGGGTAGCGGCCTTGGATTCTTCAGACAGACAGATGGTGTCAACACACCAGCCGATTAGTCAGCTTGGCAATGGGAAAGGGATAGATAGTTTTACAAAATGCCACCAAACTGAATATATGAAAGAGGAGAAAGAGACTCGAATCTGTCCACTGATACCTGATCCTGGTTACTGCACGGTTTATAAAATAGGCTACTCTCGTCACCAACAGTTTAGAGTTTCCTCCTAAGATTTTCATAGACATCATTCTCAGAACAAAGCTGAATTTCAGTAGGGACAGCTGGGCTTAACAGGTGAAGGGAGCCCCATTTAATGGTTTTCCTACCAAGGCCTCACGCTGATTTCCTTTTTTAGGTTTTTATCTAACATAATGTAACCTTGTAAATATTCTGTTTCTTAAAGATAGATTATCTGAGAATTTATCCATAACCTAAGTAAACAAAAATTGTACTAAAGACAGAAAGTTCCTATTTACAGATACAAATACTGTAATTTAATTTTCCATTGCTCAAGGTAGAATTTTATATTAGATTATATTCAACCAAATTAAAATTAGCATTCAATAATTCTTCCCCAAGAGTCCAAGTCATGTCTACTAATGCCACCAAATTAAATCAGACCCAGAAAGTTCAATTTGATTAGTAATTTTCCTGGCGAGTTTGGGGCCCTTCAAATGTAAATTAGCAGTTTCATTAACATGGGAATGAGAGCAAGATATGGGGCCTTGAAGACAAAGAGTTGATCTGAGAATCAAAAAAATGGTGCTGCTTCTAAAAAGCCAAGTGTCTAGTTCTCATCTCCCAAACTCCATTTACCCGCAGACATCCCTACCACAATAAAGAGGCTGCAGTCATCTGGATTTAAAATGAAACAGTTTCCAGTCCACCTCTGGTAATGAGGACGACCCTCTGGTCTGTCCTGCATGGGCCACATGCATGAGAAAGACTAGCCGTGGCTCTCCTGATTTGCCTGAACCGAAAAGGAATCTGAGCAGATAAAATAACTTATGTAAGAACCTTATTTGTAGTCACACCAAGATAAGAACCAGTGTGCCCTTCTTTCCTCTTTTTATCTAGACACTTTTCTTGAGGCAGAGCTTCACTTGGCTCAAGCTGGCCAAGAACTCACTGTAAAGGGGAGGATAACCTTGAGTGCCTGATCCTCCTGCCTCCATCTGCTGAGTATATATTACATAGACTATATATAATAATACTATATTATATAATATATGTACTATATAATATATATAATATAATATGTATATATGTGTGTGTATATATATATGTATATGTATATATATATATGGAGACTGTTGAGGGACCACAGGACAAGGATGACAAGAGCTAGCTCTCAGAGAAGCTCAGTAGTCCGCCGCATGATTTTAGACATATCAGCCTGTGCCACTAGTTTCTAGGCAAGTCCTTCCTGCTTTAAGAAGAAACAGTAATTATTGAGAGTAAGAGTGAAAAAAATACACTACTACTAGATCTAAAAGTAAGCTTGTATCAAGCATTTCCAGACTAAAATGTTTTGATCGCATATTTGTAATGAGAAAAGTGAAAAATGCTGCTGTGGAGAAATAACAGCATTACTCACTGTTCAGTGTAATGGTTACAGCAACTAATGTCGGTATCTTCCATAGCCTACAGTGCCCAGCAGCAAATAAAAGGAAGGATAAGGAAAGTCTAGCACTTAGCTGGGGTTTCCTTAGACATGTGATGTTGCACACCGTGGTAATGCTGACCACTCTACCAGCTGGTGAAAGACACCATAAAGACTTGGATTCAATAAGCCTTTAATAAGTTGCCAAAAAATTACTATATATATATATATATATATATATATATATATATATATATATATTTTCACCTATTTTTATTCTCCTGTTTATTTTACTTAATTGGTTCTATCTTTCTTTAAATCCATAATTTAAACAGGATTGGCTCTTCACACTTGAGTGTTGCATGCATGGATCACGAGCCGACCAGATACAGGTACTAGAACTACTCCAGCAAAATGCAGTCTTAACATATAAGAGTAGAAGATAAAGGTCACAGCCATGGCAAGAAAACAATGAGTCACCAATCCTTTACCGTGCATCTTGAACTCCACTGTTCCGAGTTATGAAGAGTCACCTTAAATGGAAAGGAAAAGGACAGGGAACCGTTTGGGGTCTGTGTTTCCACAGGGCCTCACCTGAGAGGCTGCCTCCACACTGCCTAGTCTTTTGTGCTTAGTTCGACAGTTCAGAGTCCATGACATATAACTGTGAGCAACAAATCTCTTGAGATGCCTCTGTGTTGTGTATTACTGGGATTATACGAAACTTACTCTTTCTTCTACAAAGCAGCAGGTAAAGAACATGACAACATTTTGTTTGCTTTTTATAAGAAAGGGTTTAATTATACACAATGGGGTAGCCGGGAAATCACTATGTCGCCTATGTTGGTCTGGAGCGGACAGCAATCCTCCTGTATCAGCCTCTGAGTGCTGGGATCATATGCATGTACCACCATACCTGACTGACAACAATCTTCTTGGCTATCTGCTGCCCTGAAATCCTCTCAATATTATAACTCAACCTGTGGCCCATTCCTGTCCCTTTGTATTACCATTTGACCAATTTAGTTCTAACTATAAATTTTCTATTGATTCTGTATTTTCATTTATGTGTTACCTTTATATTTATGCCATGCCGTTGGAAACCTGTCTTACCTTAGTATAATCAACTAACAGTCTATTCTTTCCTTGAAAGAAACTAACGATTCCAGTCATGGAAGCACAAGTGATTATCTTTTACACGAGAGAAATAGCAGGGGCCCTGGAGAGATGGCCCCATGGTTAAGAGCACTGGCTGCTCTTGGAGAGGACCTAGGTTCAATTCCCGGTACCCACGTGGTAGTTCACACCCACCTGTAACTCCAGTTCCATGGGATCTGATGCCCTCTTCTGACCTCTGAGGTCAGGCACCCATGTGGTGCACAGATATACAGACAAAACACTCATACATATAAAATAAAATAAATCTTTGGGGCTGGAGAGATAGCTCTGAGGTTAAGAGCACCAACTGCTCTTCCAAAGAACCCGGGTTCAATTCCCAGCACCTACATGGCAGCTCACAACTGTCTGTTACTCCTGTTCCAGGGAACTCAACACCCTCATGCAGACATACATGCAGGTAAAACCCTAATGTTCATAAAATAACAATAAATAAAATTTTAAAAAGAGTAAGAGCAACAGATTAACTTCCTCCAGTACCTTATTGGATCAATACCTGTGGTCTCTTGCAAATTTTCTGAAACACAGCAAATCGAAGATATAATTCACAATATTTTAGCAACAGAAGCCAAACTCTGCCTAACATCTAGTACTTTTTTTTTGACTTTAGGAAAGGTATTCACTAGAACTTTTATAAAAAGAAAAAAATGGCATTAAGCTACTTCTCTCTTCTGAAACATTTTAAACAGAATATTCTCAGTTGTCTACAGGGTAAATTCTAGGTTGTTTAGCCTGCCAGAAAAAAACCTTCCCCAACCTGCCCTGGATGCGCCTTTTAAAACTCCAGTTCTCACAGTTCCCCTCTGAGCTAGAAAACTCAGACTACTCCCTGAGACCCAAACATAATCTGGTTTTTGTTCACATGCTCCCTTTCTCCCCAATCCTTCATTCTCCTCCTCTCTTTTCCTCCTTCTTCAATATTTATTCCATTCTCAAAATACTCATTCTGGTTTCAACTGATTTCTCCTGCAGCTTTGAATCATTCTTCTTTGTTCATTAGAATCATATATATATATATAAAATGTATATATAATTTGCATATATTTTTCACTCAAGTAGCAAAAAAGGGCAGGAACACAGGATCTGACACTTGAGTGCAGAAGAATCCCTCCATGGTATAACAAATGTGTAGCATAGGTTGAGTCCCTAGGTTCCACGCCTAGCACCAAAAGTCGGTAAGAAATGGATCATAACTACAACATATGTCAAAGGATTTAGACTCAAAAACTCATCCATATAGATAGCTACAGATACATATATAGGTCACACACACACACACACACACACACACACACACACACACACGGGGGGGGGAGGGGAGAAAGAGAGAGAGAGAGAGAGAGAGAGAGAGAGAGAGAGAGAGAGAGAATATGACTTTGGAAAGAAATAAAGGAAAGTGTAAAAGAAACTAGGAATTGAAAAACAAAAATCTGGCACATGCCTTTGATCCCAGGACAGGGTAGACAGACAGAGGCAGGTGAATCTCTGTGAGTTCCAGGGCAGCTTGGTCTAAATAGTGAACTTTAGGACAGCCAAGGCTACAGAGAAACACCCTGCCTCAAAATAAATAAATAAATACATAAATAGATTTTTGCAACATTCAGAAACATATCAAAGTTTTAGCATTCCATATCCTGGGGTTCCATGCCCCTATTCATTAACATATGCGATACTGATCACAGCAGTAATTATGGTTTCCTGAGACCAGCATCAGCTCTGAGGTAAGAGGAAGACCCTAACATTCCATGATTCCTCAATATTTATACACATATAAACTAATGGCAAGACTACATACTTATCATTTTACAGTATATAACTAGTTGTGTATGTTGCATGTTCATGTATATGCATGTGTATTTTTTGAGACATAATCTCTCTATAACTCAGATTATCTTAGAACTCTCTATATGGCCCAAGTTGACCTCAAACTTGCCATGACCCTCTTGCCTCAGCCTCCCAAGCACTAACAACTTGGTAACTGTGAAATGCATGTGGTCAAAAGCCATGCATTTTCAGAACTTTCAGAACTTTGTTATGATAGTCTTCTTTTTCCTATGTACAGGAGTCTCACTGTACATTTATTGATGTCAAAGATCACCATCTGTTAGGCTGACTGAATCGGAATGGGTTAGTTAATTAACTGAAGAGTAGACGTTTCCTTAGCTCATGGTTCTGCAGGCTGGTAAGTCAAAGAGTATGGCAAGTGGCATCTGTTGAAATTAAAGTACTTTTAGATGTACAAATCTAATAATGCCCTGTATATTCACACATCCAAAAAAAAAAAAAATCAATCAAATTAGATGCTTCCACCTAGTGGCAGATTTAGTTAACCCAGGTAGAGGTTGAGGAAGGGTAGGGAAGTCCAAAAATCACACCCAGTCACTTCAGGGAAATAACCCTATGCCTATCTCTCTTGTACCAATGTTTTCAGACCAGAGTGTTTTAGTTTTTCCTTCTCCATATTTAATGATGCTACTCTTGTGCATAAAACACTGAGGGGGGGCGGGGGACACACAATGGAATGCACCAGGCTTTCTCTTTTTGGGCCAGCAACCAGTTCCCAAATCACGACACAGAAACTTCTTATTAGTTATGAATTCTCAGCCTAGCTTAGGCTCATTTCTGGCTAGCTCTTTTATGCTAAATTAATCTGTTTCTCATCATCAACCTTTTGCCTCAGGGCTTTTTACTTTTCTTTCCTTTTGTATATCTTACTTTCACTAATTCTCATGTCTGACTGGCTGTCAGCTGTTTGGCTTCTTGCCCCAGGCATATCCTCCTTTCTCCTCATTCTCTTCTTCTGTTCCTTCCTTTCCTAGATTTCTCCTCCTATTTTATTCTCTCTGTCTGCCAACCCCGCCTAGCCTTTCTCCTGCCTTGCTATTGGCCAGTCTGCTCAATCTGACCAATCAGGTGCCTTAGGCAGGCAAGGTGAAACAAACTCAAGGCGTCTTTACATAATTAAACACACATCCTTACATCGTTAAACATATGCAACATAAACAAAAGCAGAACACCTTTACACAATCAAAGTCATATTCTGAAACAAAGGTAACACATCTTTGCCCAGTTAAAATAATATTCCACAACAATGGAACTGTGGCAGGAGAGTGAGGCGTGCAGACGAGCATATGAAAGAAAGGCTGGAAGCTCTTCCAAACCCGGTTTGATACATCATACAGCGTACTCCCAAAGAGTGCAGTGTATACATGCCCCAACCTGTTCATTCACGCACCACTGAGCCTTTGTCCTTCCACAGGCTCTGGTCTACAACAACCCTCAGAAGTATCTCTCTCTCTTAATGAACTATTACAGCAAACATGTCTCTGTGCAAATCTTTGTTCAGAAACATAAGAATGTTGCAATCTCACCATGCACCTTCCAGACCAGAGCCATGCTTATCCTGTAACTGTATCAATACATGTAAGTACCAGTCACTAAAAGTGCGCATAGGGTGTCTTCCCCATATGGCAGATGTCACCCACAGCATTGCAGGTATTGTCATTAGGCATCAGAGCAATGGTAGAAACACTTGTGAGTCGCACTGTGAGGTGGCAAGACAGACAGAAGGATGTAAAGTGTCATTTCCTAATGTTCCACACACGTCAGAGGCACGGAGATGCACATCCACCCCTCATTCTGCTGGATGCACGGCCCCTGCTCTGTCCAGAATTCGTCTGCACGATTAAGAGGAAGCGTAGAGTAAAAAGTAAAAGGCTGGGTCATCCGAAACTAGAACACGTTCCTCTTCCATAAATAAAATCTGACTGCACTGAGGCTGAAAGAGTTAACAAGAAAGTTCTACACACAGTGTATTCCAGCCCATTTCCTCCCAGTCAAGGTCAAACGCTGCTCAAATCTGCTCTCCAACTATTTACAAACCTCTTTATCAACATTAGGACTCTTCAAGTTCTGACATCTCTCTTCAGGACAGAAGTATTTATTTAATCAACAAGTACAGCTTGAGGAACATCAGGCTCTTATTCATGACTAAGTAATTAAAAACGGAACACACATCACTGAGTGCCTAATATATGCAGGCATTAATTGGTTCAATCGGTGAATGTTTCCCCAGACTGCATTTGTTTCTTATGGATGGGTGCTGTGTTCCCAGCCATGCCTCCTGGCTTTCAGGGTTTGTTAATTAGTGCTTTCCTAATCCCATTCAGAAAACTAGAGCAAGTCTTTGCCATTCCCCTTCCATAAATGGGTGGTCACCCAGATTAGGTCAGGCCAGCTCAGACTACAATGGCATCCTTAATCAGCCAACGTGAAATCAAAATGAGGCAAAAATTCTGGCCTTTATCTCACACTGTCTTCGGAGCTAATTAAAATGCAGGGGCTCTTCCTCCCCTACAACCCTGCTGTTCTATGCACTAATAAGCCAACAAAAGGTGCTGAAAGCAATGGGCTGAATAATTGTTGAAATTTACAGTTCCTTAGTGGCAACTGTTAAAAAAGATTTCTGCCTCCTCCTCCTCCGCAGAGTGGTAGAGTCTACCACGTTCTGATAAAATCTCACTAAAGAGATCTGCTCCTCTGCTGGAATTCATAGTAAGAATCACCCAGATTCAAAGTGGATTTTGTTCCTATAAAGGGATGTCCATTTTGTTGTTGTTATTATTACTTATTTCTCTACAAACCAAAGAGTTAAATATCACCATGCTCTTTACACTATTTCCCCAGAGTGTGGTGGGGGGCAGTCTGATAGCTTAAAGGGATTTCTGAGAGTCTGTAGCCATAATAAATAAAAAGGTGGGAGAGGAAATTTAAAAACACAAGTTACAGACAGAAAAGGAAGAAAATGTGCACACACTACACACACACACACACACACACACACACACACACACACACAGCCATATGGGATTAGACCCTTCCTAGTCATTTACCCCACCAAAAGAAAATTTTAAATTAATAACCAACCTTAATAAAAACTCCCTTCTCAGCTAGAGTAAGCTTTTGATCTTACTGTTTCCCTCCCTCGGGATATTCCTTTATATTTATTAAAATGCACCTCGAGCATGTTACAAGTAAAACAATAATTTCCTATAGTTAAATACATGTACAAGCATATAATTTGAGGATACATTTGCCAAGGAACACCACATGTTCCAAACACATATACGAAATGAAATCCACATTATAATTATACCTAAAAATCAATACAACCAGGGAGGATTCAACACGTTCAAAGAGTTGCAAACTATAATTCTGAGAAAGTGACCTCCCTCCCTCCCTGAGATCTGGCAGGATGGAGGACACCTGGACAGGAGGTGGGGTTGATAACCAAGGTTCCTTTGTGCCCACCTTAAAAGCATGAGTACCAAAAAATCTTAAGAGGCTTTCATCTCTGCTTGGCACCATGTCACACTGCCACAGTGATGTGTGAACCCTAAGAGGCACCAAATGCAACTATGAAGTTGCATATCCAAGTTCCAGAGCCTGCCCAACACAGATGTATACGTGTAAAAGTCGAATCAAGCACCTTTCCTGGAGGGGGGCGGGGAGCATTCCACACTCACAAACTTAAATATCTGCACCATAGGCTTTTGTAAAATCAGTGTCTCTGTCACCTAGTACTCATTAAAAACAAGAAAAAAGAAAAAAAAGAAAACCAAGCTGGGCAGTGGTGGTGCACGCCTTTAATCCCAGCACCCAGGAGGCAGAGGCAGGCGAATCTCTGAGTTCTAGACCAGCCTGGTCCACAGAGTGAGTGCCAGGACAGTCAGGACTATGCAGAGAAACCTTGTCTCAGAAAACAAAACAAACAAAACAAAAACCATAGTACCAATTATTATTCACAGCACAGAAAGACAAGTAGTGAAAATCTATTTTTTCAGATGGAAGTTAGCATTAGCTTCTTAGGAATTTTCCCCTTAGTTGTTCTATGGATGCAATTTTATAAAACATCAAAACGCTTCAGCCCATGAGAAGGCAGAGCAACACACCCCTGGAAGAAGTTCCCAAATGATCCCTCAAAAGAGATAATAATGAATGGGAAGAAATAATATGTGTGAGTAAGTACAGAATTTAAAAAGCACATTAATTTAAACCTACAAACCTCTACTAACACCCAAACTATCATTACTGACTAAGTTATCAAAGTAAGGTAATAATAACCCACTTACATAAAACATACTATATGTGTTATGTGTATTAACTCACTTAATCCTTTCTGTCAGGTATAAAACAGCTATCATTGTCTCATCCACCATAGAAAGGAGAGAACTAGAGTATAAAGTATTTTAAAAATGTAACTTTCCCAGGCTCGCATACCTTGTAATTAGGGACTGAGTTTGTGCACTTAATCATAATGTCATTATATATAATTAGATAAATTATAGGATATGACAGTTTATTTTATTGTATTTTATACAACAGCAATGGTTAATATTTATGAGTTATAATATGGTCAGAAACTTTGTGGATGAAGTAGCCCACTCACATTATCTCATTGAAACCTCTCACAAACCTGTCACCGTCACTCTCAGACAAGACAGCCAACCGGCCGTCAAACAAGAGACACCTCATACTGGCCACACACAACTCCACAAGAAAAATCAGGAACTGCTAGATTAAACAGTGAGTTTTAGCTTTTCACTATGTCTGCAAACACGTATTATTAAAGTTTAGCATATTTTTGTTGTTTCATTTTGGGTTGTTTTTTTTTTTTATGTGTATGTGTGTGTGTGTGTGTGTGTGTGTGTGTGTGTGTGTGTGTGTGTGTGTGTGTGTGTGTTTTGTTTTGCTTTGAGACAGGCCTTCTCTGTATAGTCCTGGCTGTCCCTGACTAACTGTACACCAGGCTGGCCTGGAACTCAGAGCTAGCCTGCCTCTGCTTCCCAAGTACTGGGATTAAAGGCGCGCATCACCACTACCCTGACACTCTCACTGTTTTTAACTGTGCAGTTCAGTTACGATATGTAGATCCACAGTGTTCCAAAACAAATTTCCAGAAACATTTTATCTTGCAAACCTGAAACACTACACCCACCAGACCGTTCTGTTTCCTCTCTCTTACTATAGTCACAGTGAGCATGTGTGTTATTCCTCACATCCAAGACTGCACACATCATAAGAATGGAGCAACATGATTTTAAAAATGGACTGCTTTCTTGTAATGTGCTACCTTTAAATTACAGAAATATCAGATGAGCTAACTTCAAAGTATTTATTTATATAGCGTAGGAGTAAAGCATCAATTCAGCGTTCCAGGCCTAAGCACGTTGGCTCTTTGTAGATTGGGGTACTTTCTGCATCAGGACCATTTTGAAAAGTTTAATACACTAATAACAGATATCAGAATTAAGTGGTTGACAAAAAAAGAAAAGAAACTCAACAGTACCGACTGGAGAATAAATGTATGCTCTCTTTTTCTTAGTCTCCCCTCCCCCGACACCAATTTCCTAAGGAAATACAGAAACTGTTAAATCACCTCATAGGATCCTTGCCCATAGCTGCTCAAATGCAAATGTAAGGAATTCTGGGAGACATCCACCCCAGGTCTCAAAATCCCACAGCGGAGGTCACTTGCTACCAATGATGATCAAAAAAAAAAAAATGTCCTTTGCATTGAAAGTGTCACAAGACCTAACTCAGACTCAGCAAAATAAAAGGAAGTGGGTTGATCAGAACTCACAAAGCTCTCTTTGGCAGCAAAAGAACAGTCCTTGACATTATAATGACTAATGTGGTATTACAAAATATCAGGCGATGAAATCCATCAGTCTTTAAAATGAAGGATTATACAAGCCCACTGAAGGGGGAAAACAAAAGACTAGATATGACCAATCTCCACCATAATGTAAGAGAGCGAGTATTTAAATAATGTGTGAATAGCACTGTCAAACGCCAAACTGGAAAGCAGCTAGGAGTGAGGACGGCCCTTGAACGTAAGAGATAAACATCTAAAAAGAAAAACGTAAGGACAATTGGCTCGAGATCACAATTAGTAACTTGTAATCTGGAAGTATCAACGTTAAGGAAGGCAAAATAGAAGTGCGCACGTAATGAGAACCCAGGTGACTCATGAATGGTACAAAGAGCAAAGGATAATATAAACAAAAAGGTAAATCACCAAATCTCGGTGCAAAAATTCTGTATGCTTTACAAATTTCCACTCCATCCCCTCCCCCCCCCCAAAAAAAAACATGAGAAGACGGCAATGGTGCTTATGAGGTGATGATAGTGGGAACCATATATTACAGCCCCACTTTACAGAGCAGGGAACTGAACAGAGATACCCCTGCTTTGACAGCCTATAACAAACATTTCATATGACTGTGGGCCATTCCAAGTGTACTCATGCTGCCCCACAGTTCAAGGTGCTCTGAAGGCAGACAAGACAGGAGGAAGGTTTGGGACAGCGAAACAAGTAAAAAAACGATGTTTCAGTAAATATCGGGTTCACAAGAGGAAGACCTAAGTATGCAAAGAAGGTGGGAAATAAGTCACTCCTTGCAGAAATTAAGTCTTCCGGAGCTCTCCAATCCCACCCTGTGACGTGCTTTGCTCAGTCAGCTCCCTGAATGAAGATGTATGCCTCCCTTCTCTGCTCCAGAAGTTTCTCCATAGTTGAATGAGAATGAGGAGAATGGGTCATTTAAAACAGATGGCTAACAGATTAAACCATACAGGTAATGGCATCAATCTTTGTCCAATACAGTAAAAGACACTGATGCCTATGCTCCCAGTATTCTGGGACTGAGAGAGGAGGATTACACCCTTTACAGGCCAGTCTAGGCTCCTGAGGGAATTGAGGGCCAATCTAGCCTGAGTAAGATCGAGTTTCAAAATAAATAAATAAAAATTAAATTTAAAAGTGGTGTGAGATGAAATGGGACATGATTTTATTTCATGTCAGGATATCTCGGCCTTGGTGTTCTTGACATTTCAGGCAGCCTGAACCTATGAGGAAGAGCTGGGATATGCATTATTGCCACACTGACCTCTCCTTACTAGCTGCCAGCCAGTATCACTGTTAGAAGAGCCAAAATTACCAAATGTGGAAGGACAGCTGTCCCGGACATACTTACGGTTTTTGTTTTGTTTATTATTGTTAATTATTACTTTATGGGGGTCATCAGAAGATATACAGATGGTAACAAAGGGAATTCCAACTAGTTTGTGAAAAAAAAAAAAAATCCATGTTGCTGGGACATTGTGGATATTCTGTCAAAAACCAGCTCCAGAAAATTAGGATTTAAGTTAGGGGTGTGATGAAACCTCAGAGAAAAAGGAGCTGCAGAACCCAAACCCAAAGCTTAAACGGGTAACGTGAAATTACGGATCATCGTAAGAAAATACATTAGGGGGAAAATCATTGAAAGCAAGTCAGTTTATGGCAGCCCACCCTCTCCAAAGCCATAAGGAGCTTGAAGAGGGTAATCGGGGACAGGAGTTCACCGAAAGGGCCAAGAACATGAGAACCCAGATGACGCTTTTGCTTGGAGCCAAAAGGGGAAGGTTGGCTATCTTAACAAAAGGGCTGCAGAGAGAGATTTCAGGCCACCACCTCGCCATTTGGTGCCTCGGAGGAGCCGTCCTTAATTACAATTATGGGAGGAAGGAGTCAAGGCATATTCTAACACGCTTGGGTCACCAGCAATTATTCTCAGCACAGATTCTACTTCCACAGCCGTGTTCTGTAAGAAAACGAATCAAGCCCATCCCTTCTGAGTTCTGGGTGCTAACCAGTCAACCATACTGGGCAAATCCAGTCTCCCCAGTGGCTTTGTAATATACACTATTCACCCTGCCCCGGAGTCTTCAATGACAGCTATTCATTCATGTGTCCCAGGCCCGTCAAATGGGAGCCACAGTGAAGGTTCAGCACTACGTGCCCTTACTGAACAGCCAGACAAGGTTTCCTTCTCCTCAGTCTGGTGCACAAAGTCTCCTGTTAGACTGTTAATGGAGTCTCCTCGGAACAGGGAAACATTCTCATGGGCTGAACAGGTACCTGAAGGCAGCTACTGGCTGGGCAGCAATCCTGGCCCTATTCAGCATATGGAGTCCCGGTTTAACAATGGGAAGTAGAGGGAGAAAAGCTTTTGCCCCTATTCCAAACACCCCTTAGTCTCCCTCTGAATCAAAGCTGCTAATTATGCCAGGCGGGCGGAATGAGGAGCAGTGGTTTTGTGATCCCGGCTATTGTTGGAAGGGCTGAGATCACCAGTGCATTTTCCTAGGTAAAAAGCATTTGAAGGGGGAAAAGTCTGAGTGCTTATTATCTCTTTGTGTTCTTCAACAGTGCCTATTTACAAACTTTTCACTAGTGAGTAAAAACATTTACTGGCAATAAAGCACCTCAGTGTTCTGTGTGTTAACCTCTTCCCCCAAAACATGACAAAGTGCGCTGAGGTTTCTAGAGTGGGAAAAAAAAAAACCCTGCTTTCATTTTCTTGTCACAAATATAGAATGAAGACATGGGAAGGAAAGATTATTACAAATTGTCCTCTCAAAAATAATTCCTGGGGTCTATCTATAACTGCAGACTTAAGCAATGTTATACAGCCTTGTATAACCACAACAAAACAAATACTAGCAATATATCACAGCAGGTGGGGAGGACTCCTACACTTCACGGAATTATACTGGCAATGAAATTTAAGACATACTAATCAAGAAAAATAGCATTTGGACGATCATGTGATCTCTGAAGGAGAGGGGCTAGCCCTCTTTAGATAAAAGTTTTTGTGTTTGTGTTTTTATCCCAAAAGTAATGAGACTTAAAGTATTTCTGTTATCTTTGGACCTTGTCTTCATGATGCTCCTTAAAACAAAATCTAGTATAAAATATGAAGCTATCCAACTTAAATCACTAAGGACATACAATGTAACTAAATTAAAATAATGAAGGACTCCACCTTTGTGTTCCACGCTCTCTGTATGTCTGCATTTTCCGTAAATAAATCAACAGCGTGTTGTCTTCTCTAGCATCAAGGGCTGAAATAAATCTTGGGGGAAATTTGCGAATGTGCAATAACTAACTGTTGTTTCCTTTCCAGAGTAACATTGGAAGTCTAGTGCTCTATCAATGTTTCTCATATCTTACTGATAGAATTTTAAGATTTTCTTTCCAATTCCTCTCGTCAGAGTTTTCGATGCAATTGAACAGAGCTGTGAACTACAAAGCAGCTTTTTAACAGAGAAGTATGGCTTCTTCTATCTGAAGCAGGCTCTTCTATCTGATGTGATTCTGAGAGGGTGTCTACAGTTAGCCAAAACTGAAACACCTGTTAAGAAAAAAAAAAATGACATCTTCTGTAACTGCCACATTGTAATCCTGGAGCCTCAAGTAGGTCCATGGTCTAGCATTTCTCTTAGGGGACACACTGGATTGCATTTATCTCCAGAGACCTTTTATCCCCACCTGCTGGAAGCAAGAAACATAACTGGGTTCAAGATAATCAATGATGGATTTCAATAAGAAAAACTGTATCTCCATGAATTAGATTGAAAATGGCCTGTGTTCAGCTGTTATCATTTGGGGCAGTACTTCCATCACTGAATTAATTCACAGTCTTGTAATTGTTGCTGGCTTATTCTTCTCTGTTCGTTTTGGGTTTTAAAGCTGACCATTATACTTCATGATAATTTTCAAGTTAACTGAAATTTTGCAAACAAAATGCTTGAAATACAAGATGAATGTATAGCTAGCTGTAGAGTTTTCTGGCCTTTAGAAAAGAAATTTGCATGTCCTTACATCACATAATTTGAATTGTGAGGACTATAACATCCATAATTTACCATATGCAAAGAAAATGGATTCCAGCTTCAAAAGTAAGATATTAATTCTTTCTAACAGAGGAATAAAGCTTTTTCGTGAGGAAGAAAATGGCTCTGTCTGCTTTAGCCTGTAACACTGAGTTCTAGCAGCCTCCGGGGCCTACAGAAACAGAAACAGCTGCCCTGTGTCCACCTTCTGTTGAATAAATTAATCCTCATTTTGGATTACCCCCCAATTCACTTAAAAAATTATGTAGCTTTGAAAAAAAAAGAGCCATTTTGGTGGGATTGTTGTTTAAATTGAACATACAAATGACTGTTCTTTCAAGTTATTTAAATATAACTGGATACAAGAAATAATTTAGCAGAGCCCTAAGAAAAACTAGAGATAGTCAAAATAATAGTCCACAATGGGCATAAAAGCAAGGCATCTGTTTGTTGGTTAAACATTTCTGTACCTCCTTTGTGATTAATGATAGCAGTAGCCATGGTAGAATAAAGGAAAAGAAGGAATTATCTGCCAACATTAGTTCTTCTTTCAAGCTAAAAAAAAAATATTTTTAAATTTTTGTCTCATACACTAGATTATTTCCCACCTTAAAACTCTCTCTTTCAATCTCTGTCATTTGGTACTTTGAGCATGGCCCTGCCACAATTCCACCCACAGAGAAGCATATGTTTTCCTGAACTGCAGATTTGGCAAATGCATCAATTTTCTTTGTAACTTGATAAGTAAAAGTAAAAATAAGTTAGTCATGACATCACACAAAACTAAAAAGGAAGTAGAATTGTATTTTTTTTCAGTAATTTTATTGAATGATTATTTACAAATTCTATGCTTATGGGAAGCACAAACACTAAATATGTAGTTGAAATAAGCACACTTTAAGTTGCTTTTGTAGGGCAGGTAAGGTGGGTCAGTGGGTAAAGACACTTACCTGCAAGACTAAATGCCTGAGTTCGATCCTCCTGACCCACATGGCAGGAGAGAACCAATTCCAAGTCATCCTTTGACCTCTACACATTTGCCTTATGCCGCATGCATGTATGCACACAAACACACACATAAAATAAAATAAAAAGAATAAATCATGATATAATTTATATTTTTAATTGTCTTTACAGCAAGAATTACCTATCTAATAAATCACTGTGGAAATATGAATAGGCTATTCCAATCTTGTCAATCATTATGTTCTAACCTATATTTAGGTATATTAACATTAGCAAAATTATATATAATATTTGTAATTGGGTAGGATATCAAATCAAGCTCCTGTAGAAAGAAGTTATTGAAATTGAAGTTCAGAAGTAATAAAAATTGTACTGAAACAGAAACCATAATCAAGAGTTTGGGGTGGGCATCATTGATGAATAAAAGATAACTGGGTTTTTGGAGGAAGGAACAGAAGTAGAAATGTGTTCAGGAATTAAGCGGAGGTACAGGTTGCAGCCCACTGGAGGGCTCTGGAAAAGGCAGAAGGCCACCGGGAGCAGCCTTAGAAATTAAGATCCAAAGTCAAGAGGAACTCTGGAAGACTGGTGTGAAAAGAAATTGAGAGGGGATTAACTGAAGGCCTGCAGAAAAGCAATTATTTTTACTTGTCAGCCATCTTCCCCAAACGCATGCAAGCCCAGGCAGTTGGGGGTTTACCTCCAACAAACAGCTGAGCCTTTTCCAGAGAACTTAAACCAAATGCCAGGTGAATCTGAGTACAGCCTGGTTCTCTCATGTACGGGAACCCACCACAGCTCCACAGTTGGCTTCCGAGCTACTTTGCTAATCCAAACACCAAAGTGCCACATTTGTTTATCTGACAGAGAATTCCAAATGAGAATTCTACAGAGGAACCGACTGTAACACAGAGAGAGGACTTATCTACACCACACACTCCATTTTCCTATGGGATTAACAAAGTCATGAAAGAAAAAAAAGGGGGGAGGGGGGCTCAGAATAGAATAGAAGGACCAACCTGAACCAACTACAAACTGACACCAAAAGAAATGGAGCGGATTTAGCATCACAGAAGAAATCAGGAAGTAGAACCGTGAAAAATAAATACAGAAATAGGAAGATGCAAACAGTCCCTGGCTTACAATGATTCAACTGTGATGGAAAGCCACAAAACATTTCCTAGATGCCATGCTTTCAGTTGTGAATTTCAATCTTATCTTGAAAGGCTTGCGACGCCCAGTGGGAAACTCAAATGCTAGGCTGCAATGGAGAACAGCTACTCAAGCCCTCCACACAACCATGAGTAAGCAAACAGAACACTACAAGGCACTGGGTCTAGTGGATGGATTGCAGTTTCTATTTAGAACACTTTTCATTTGCAATGGGGTTAGCAGGAGGTAACCTCATCTCAGTTCAACAGAGGTATATCTAAACTATTATGGGGCAAAATAAATGAAAATAAAACACTAGTGAATAGCACAAAGCATGGCTATAAAAATTCAAAATTTAATTATAAAATTAAAAACGAAAATCACAGCACAGTTCCCCTGAAAAATATTCCAGACTGGAAAACGATGATATACTTAGCTGAGTAATGTTCACTCTAAGTGTGAAAATTTAATACATTTGACCTAGAAGATGGTGGGCACAATTTCTACCTGTTTCTCATGTTGTTCAAGTGTCTACCTTTCCTCAACACATTTCAGGTGAAGGTGATTCCCTCCTGGAATCAAGCTAAGCCAGTCTCTGCATATCATTTCCCAATCCTCTAATTACTCCAGAGGTGGCATTTATCTACAGTCACTTTAGACTGATGGGAAGGACTTCTATCAAACTAGAAAAAAAAAGGGTTTCCTCAAATACAATATTTATTCTCATAATTGCTAAACCTAAAACAAGGCTCCATGGTTACTAGTAGAGCCTACATTGCCTAAATAGGGGGAAACAGCCCAAAGTTGAAGCCTGGACATGCCAAAGAGACAGGAAAAACTTAATACCTGATCATCTCACTGAGCTCTTTGTGTTGTATGGATGTCTGCATCTATAACATATTGGTTTACTGTTTGCATCTATAACATAATATATTGGTTTACTGTTCAAAGCAGAGTGAGGGAAGGTTTACTGTTATGTCGCAACAGACGCTGAGAATTTCTTAGCAGCCATTGAAGTAAACATAAGGACTCTTTGGAACTGTGGTGTGGGCCAGCTGGATTTCAAGCTTTAAAGTCAAGACTAGGACAGACACAAGTGACTCAGGCAGCCTTAGCCAAGGTCTACAAATGCAACGTGATCTCAGGGAAAGATCTCACTCCCGAATACGAGTCATTCAAGCACCTTTGTGTCCTTCTAGTGTTTCTAGAGCAACCAAAGTCTTGTTCAAGGAAATTTCTGAAGTCAATCAGATTTGTCTCTTTTACCAGGAACAAAAGCAGCAGTGAGGTCAAATATGCATGCCAATACTCGCACTGGAGATGACAGTGCACATGTCTTTCCAGTCTGCCAGAGTTCCAGAAACGCATCATGTATTTCATCGAACTATTTCACAACCCTGAACAAGAACTTTTTCAATTCCTCCACAATCCTCATCACTATTGGTCCCCCTCCCCTATTCATCCCATCCCAGGAAATCAACTCTGAACACACAAAACTAAATTCAAAGCACACAATTCAAATGCAAACTCCCAACAGAGACATGTTCCATAACAGCCTAGTAGAGGGCAATATAAAAGGTAACAATTTAGAGGTTAAGATCCTCAGAGGTGCGTGTGTGTGTGTGTGTGTGTGTGTGTGTGTGTGTGTGTGTGTGCAGAACTGTAGGCATGCATTCACACGCATGCACACAGAATGCTTCTAAGGGTTTAAAAACAAAGATCTAATTAGTCACCCTCAAATCCTAAATAAACACCATTAACAAGACATTTTCCTTCTCATAGTTTTAAATTTCTTGAGTGTCAGGTTGATTTAGGCAGCAATATAAAGGTCTTAACGCCCGCATTTAAATACCATTTAACTGAAGTCGGAGGAGAGGTGCAATATATTTCTATGTGTAGCTGAACACGGGCAAATCAGTCCTGGACTTACCAGGGCATGACAATGTTGACACAAGGCTAAGTGCGGAGCCTTGACCTTTGCATTTCCACCCTGACCTTGGGACTAGATGTTCTCATCTCCCCCAACCTTTCCTGCTTGAGTGATGTCAGAAGCGCCCGCTGTGTAAAGGATCAGTTCAGCCCAATGAAAGTTATTTACTCTGAAGGTCACTGCAAACCCTCTCAGGGTTGTGAGGGTTGCTGAGGTTTGTTTCCTTGTTCCCACCCTTGCCCCTTCGGGGTGGAGCTCCAAATCATCACCCATATCTAATTCTACTTCAGTGAAAGCAAACTGTCTCCTAAAAGTCTTCAAAGTTTACATCAAAATTTTATAGGTCAGGAGGATGCTTCTCCACCAAATCTTGTTATATCAGGGCCGAAATACAATCAAAGCAATGCTGTTTTTTCAAAGAACATAAACTAGGAAAGAAGAAAAGAACGTACTATTTGTTAAATGGATATTAAAAGATTTTTAACAGTTAGAATGTTGAATTCTAGTCCCAGGTTCAACCCTGATGTCCATGACTAGCTAGCCTCAGTAAGGTTGGTCATTTAAGTCTAAACAGAATCAGACTCCATTTTTCCTTTGCTTTTAAGATCAATGGAGATGCTAAACATGACTTAAAAGGAAGCTTTGGGACCAGAGATAGATCAGTGGGTAGATAGAGTACTTGGCCAGCAAGTGTGAAGACCAGTATTTGGATCCTCAGAAATCCTGTAAATCCTAGGCAGGCATCATGTCCCATCTGTAACCCAGCACTCCTGAGGCAGAGACAGCAGATCCTCAGAGCTGTATGCTCTCTAGACACGTAGAGTCATCAAACTGTGTTTAGGTGGCAAACCCTTCTCAATAAGAAAATAACAGGATGTCCAAGAGGAGCCCCAGTGAGAGGCCAATATTGATAGGGTAGCAAAAACCAGAGACCGCAAACCAGACCAAGGACTCAATGCAATGAACACTTGCAAGTAACAATATATGGACTCAAAACTGTATGACTCAATGGAGGACATTAGACATCGACCTGTGGCACACATACACACACACACACAC
The DNA here is from genome assembly GCF_049852395.1 of Peromyscus maniculatus bairdii. NCBI lineage: Eukaryota > Metazoa > Chordata > Mammalia > Rodentia > Cricetidae > Peromyscus > Peromyscus maniculatus. The sequence continues at coordinate 62,320,403 of NC_134863.1, read as the reverse complement.
ACACACACACACACACACACACACACACACACACGATTTAGTCTTATACTCCAACCTATACCTTGGTCATAAGGTATGCTTCTTCAAACTCCATTCCTTGGCTGAGATCTAGTCTCCATGATTTCAATCCAACCATTGAAAAGGAAAAGACTGTATCAGATTACTCAAGTACTTAGCAGGGAAACAGAGAGCTTGGAGAGCATCTGGGGGGAGCTGGATCTATCAAAAACACTCACTGGAGAGAGAAAAAAAGGCCATTTCCCTGCTAAGACTGTGTGAGTATGTTTTATTGAGGGAAACTGGCTTCTCCATGTAAAAGGTGGTAGATCTGTGGGTACCATTTGCTGGGATACTCTTATCTCAACAGAGGGCAGGGTTTTCGAGGGTCTAAAGTTTCTAAGTCTGCTCAGTGTTAAACAGGGCTTGGAAAAGAACGTTCCATTTGAAATACTGAGTAAATGGATTCACACAGCATGAAGTTTATTGTAGCCCAACCTAATTTTCACATTTTTCCTCTCCATAACAAGCAAGTCATTTGTCCTCTGTATCCATAATGGAAAGAAAACAAGAGTTTCTTTGTTTGTGTACAGTAACTAGATGCTGTAAAAGTCCGTGCACTCAAGCTTCGCTATACTTTCACCTTTAAACCTTAACCTGGCTTGTAACAATATTTGCAGCCTCTAAAATTACACTGGTTGAACCCAGACGGAGTTAATCACCCTTCACTGTCTCAGTGAAAAGTATAATGACCTACCATTTAATGGGAAGCCATTAAAATGCTAGAGGAGGCAAGAATTCACATGGTGTGTTTATAAATACCTCACAGACATGAATCCATACATTCAACCTCCCAGGACACTTTTCATATGGCATTTGTTTAGACAGCCAGATGGAAAATAATGACTGTTGTACACACAGGCCAGAAGTGTCTGCTCTGTTAGCTGATGCAGCTCACTTTATACTTTTAGTACTGACATAAATTAATTCTAACAAATTCCATCTGTACCAGAACAAAGAAAAACCCAAATCAAAGTGGAATAATTAATGATATTCTTTCCTTTCCTTAACTACCATGACTTCCCAAACAAGGCAAATGCATAAGGTCCCAGATTTCTACCTTCAAAGTATAACCACAATCCTTCCATCAGTTCTGCTCTGTCACACAAATCCAAAGGGCCTGGTCCTTCTCATCCATGGGGCCAGTGCTCCAGGAGGTGGTCTGTCATGCTGGCATGAAGGAAGAACCTGAACGTGCAATGCATGGAGCCTAGATCACTTTTCTCTATGCCCCAGATACCACCTCATACCCTTTCCCCTGACTCCTTCTACAGGAGCCTTTTCAGTGTGTATCTCTTTTGGTCTTGCCTGTACAGAGCATCTTTCTAGAGCATTGGGAATGGACTCTTCAGTTTTTAAAGTAAGTCCTGTAACTCCTTTGCTAACTATTTTCATGAGTCTCTTGAACTTAAAGTTCCTACTCGGTCCTTCAAGTTTTGAAACTAGAGAATTGTCAGACTACAGATCTATACAACAAAGTATAAGACTACCATAAGCCAGATGCTAGGAAATAGGCAAAAAATGACATGAGGCTGGAGTTCTGGCACAAAGGCATTGGGCAGCAGAGAGAGGTAACATCAGTCCAGTTCCAAGTGACAATGATAGGGAGAAATAAAAAATACCAGGCCATCTAAATATTTGAGAGACACTACAAGTTTGGACTTTTGTTTGGAGAAACCTCAAATCTTTATTTTGCTGAAACTTTTGGCAAAAAGTATGTGTATGGTGTGCATGCATATGCGTATGTGTGTTAGTATATGTGGGGATACACATAGGGGGGTGCATGTGCACATCTCTGAACATGCATGTGGGCCAGAAGTTGTCATCAGGTGTCTTCCAGGAGCACTTTCTCCCTGATGTATTGAGGCAGAGTCTCTCGAATGAACCCAGAGCTTGCCAATTCAGCTGGTCCAGCTACACAGCCTGCTCCAGGGATACCCTCTCTCTGCCTCTTGAGCAAGTACTGACATTCTGGATGTGCCTCCTCACCCGCTAAACCTGTGTGTGGGGGCTGGGGATCCGCCCTGGGGTCCTCATACTGCAGCAGCTTACCGACTAATATTGTCGCCTGAAATGTTTAAAACAATGAGAAACAAATATCTCATGCACCAATTGGCATAGAAAGGACGAGGTGAGAAGTAATTACTCCCAACAATGTCCTGTTGCATCTCCACATATATGGATCTATTGCTTGCGTTTGACAAATCTATGAAGCATCTCTCATCTCCAAACTTATGTACTTTCCCCATCTACTCACTTTTTTTTTTGGGGGGGGGGGTGTTTTTTGGGTTTTGTTTGGTTTTTGAAGACAGGTTTTCTGTGTAGCCCTGGCCGTCCTGGAACTCACTCTGTAGTCCAGGATGGCTTCAACCTCAGAGATCCACCTGCCTTTGCTGGGATTAAAGGCCTGGGATTAGAGGCATGGGCCACCACTGCTGGGCCTGATTCATTCACTCTTATTCCTTAGATTTTAGGTCTAAAGCCTTCACTCTAAAACCTTTTCTGAGTAATCTATCTAAAACTCACCCTGCACCCCAAGGCACTGCAACATCATCTCAGATCCTACTTGGTGTCTCTTTTAGACTATCAGCCCCAGAGAAGGGATTGCTGAATATGTAATATGGAGTGTGAAAAGCACAACTTGGGTGGTTCAAGCCTTTAATCCCAGTACTTGGGAGGCAGAAGCGGGCAGATCTCTGTGAGTTCAATAAAGGGGGTTCAAGGACTGCCAGGGCTGTTACACAGAGAAACCCTGTCTCAAAAACAAACAAACAAACAGAAGCACAACTTTATTGACTGGGCATGATGGGGCATACCTGAAATCTCAGCACTTGGGAGCGGGAGACATGAAGACCATGTGCTCAAACACAGTCTTGGCTACCTAGGGAATTTAAGATCAGTCTGGGCTACAACAGTGACCCTACCTGAAAAAATACAGGAGGAAGGAAAAGAGGAGGAAGGGGGTGAGGGAGAGGAGAGAAGGAAAGCTAGAGAGACAGTTCAGTGTTCAGAGCACCCAGATTCAGATCCCAGCACTGACAAGGTGGCTCACAACCCTCTATAACACCCCTTCTTCTGGCCTCAGGAGGCACCAGACATGTCCATGGTGCACAGACACACACGCAGACAAAACATTCAGACACATCAAATTCAAATAAACAAATCTTCTTTAAAAAGAATCCAAAAGAAGAAATTACTTCAATAAAACCCATTTTCCAATGACCATATAGGATACATTGAACTGAAACAATAACACAAATTCAGTATAGCCAACTTTTTCTTTTCCTTTTTCTTCCTGGTAGTTTGTTTGTTTGTTTGTTTGTTTGTTTGTTTGTTTGTTTGTTTGTTTGTCTTTAAAGACAGATTGCCACTGCTACTCTAGTTACCTGCCTTGGTTAGCCTACAGCTTACAATGTAGACTGGACTGGCCTCAAACTGACAGATATTTATCTGACTCTACCTCACTCAATCCAAAGCACCATCAGGACCAAGCTTGATCAATCCTTATGATAAGGTCCTCTCCTTCCTCCCACAAACTTTGCTTAAAGAAGGAACAGCTATGTTGTTTCTCTTCCAATCACTGCGAAATAATAAGTGAACCCATTTCTGATAATCAGCAAATAAGTTCCATGAGACACTAGAAAAAAACTCCTCTCACTGTGTTAATTTTCTTTGTCCATTTGTCCATTTGAAAGCCACCAGTGAGTGAATCTAGTAGCAGTAATCAACTCTCTTTGCTTCATATCAACTGTAACACTGAATGTTTGCTTAATAACCGAAGCACCCACCAAGGCTGAAATACCAGATAATCTGTTGGGTTCTAAATATTTCTCCTTATCCTAAAAACTATTCAAAACCTAGCAAAGGAACCCAAAAAGAAAAAAAAAAATCACAATATATACTGCATGATCACTGGATATCGTCTCAAACTAAAAACATGTACACAATACTAGTGTTATATGGAAGGGCTGATTCAGGGAGACTTCAAAATTTGGGAGCTAGAATACAGGGCATGAGAGACAAATGTGTTCCTGTAGATGAAGCCTAAGCTGCCTTGTGTGTGCCGAGTAGCAGTTAGGCAAAGAAGCAGGGGGAAGCGAGGCGGTGGTGGTGCACACCTTTAATCCCAGCCCTCAGGAAGCAGAGGCAGGCGTGTCTCTGAGTTTGAGGCCAGCCTTGTCTACAGAGTGAGTTCCAGGACAGTCAGGGTTACACAGAGAAACCCTGTCTCAAAAAACCAAAAAGAAGAAGATGGAGGAGGAGGAGGAGGAGGAGGAGGAGGAGGAGGAGGAGGAGGAGGAGGAGGAGGAGAAAGAAGGAGAAGAAGAAAGCAGCAGCAGCAAGGGGAGGAAACAGCGTTACAAAAGATGCAACTGAATGAAGGGTGGCAGAGTGTGCCAATGCTTTTGTATTGTTACCATAAGAGAATGGCCACTGCCACTGGGTGGGTAAGAGATGCGGGCCATTGCGCAGACACTGGGAAATTTCTGCCTTAGTAAGCACTACACCAGACTCCTTTTGGAGCACTCTGAGATTCCCCAAGTCTCTATTTTATTCCAAGTATTGTTTACATCGTGATTACTCAGTAAGCAGTTGCATGTCTGGACTATATTGGAACTGGTTCTATGCTCCTTGTTTTTTTGTTTTTTGTTTTTTTTTTTCCTTCTAAATCAATAGTACTTGAATGAAATGGCGATATACTTAGCCAAGAGCAAACTTGTTCAAAACTGAAGTGGATGCAACCAAATCAGACTCAGATATGACCGTCTCCTTTAATGTTCTCTCCCCTCACAAGACCTCTGGTCTTATGTACAGACTAACATTGCAGTCGTTCACATGGAAGTAATAATAGCCACTAAAGCAAGTGGGGAGAGCTAGCTTTATTCATCTTGCTTACTCCCTTTACGCTCAAGCTTCTCATTAGAGGAACTTTTCTCTTAGGTCTTATGCTAGGGTTTCTTCCAAAGCCACATCTCTGAACCAGTGATTGACTTACAGTTCTGGAACGTTCTCCCTCAGCACTTTTGGCTTTGCATTTTGAGTGCTGCGGGTACAATTCATAGCGCTTTCTCTGTACATGTTCCCTCCTGTATTCCTGAACTGCTACGCTGAGTACAAATCCCTTCCTCTCACACAAATCCTATTCCGGCACCATCTCCTCATTTGACCATCCAGACGTCTTTATCTTCTCTTCTCCCTTCGTCCCTACGGTCTTGACTCTCCCTCTCTCCCCTTCATTATCCTAATAGCCTGAACCAGACTAGTGGTTGGGAGGTCTTTCTATCCCACTCAAACAAACATTATCGTCCCTACCTAAAACTGAAAACATAATGTTTTTCCTTCACCACACTGTGAAATTCAGTCTGGTTAACTTGGAGCAAGAAACCCATCATACTCTGCCCAGTGTTTTGGTGAGAAATATTTTCATAGGCACCAGATCTGTTAACTATACTCATCCCTCAAGAACAGCAGGAATTTGGCTGTAGGACCTCCAAGGATACCTAAATTCAAGGATGTTCAAGTTGTTTTAAATACATATATTTGTATGTGGCCTCATATTTTAAATTCTCGAAATTACTTGTCATACCAAATTCAATGCCAAGAGTGGTTGCACTATTTTATGCTAGAAACAATGATAGAGAAAATAAGCCTGGCCATGAATATGTAATTTGCATTCCAAATATTTGAATCCATTGTTGGTGAAGCTGTGAATGAGGAAAAGGTTGGGGGTGCCTACCCAAGATGTTTCTGATTCACCCACCAACACAATATCTTTTCTCTATGCGATAATATTTTCCTTTTGTTTACTCCCATGTTACCATGAAGACAAAGAGAAAGGTTGATTTTCAGTATTATTGAATCTGTTACTGTGTCCTTTTCCCTGGACAGAAGCCTATTTTCTCTTACCCTTCACATTTCATTGTGTACATCCTGTTCCAATGGTTCATATGCCCCCCTCAAGTATCAGATGAAACATCATGAATCATGGGTGGAGTAACTATAGCTAAATTTGCTTCTATATTATCAAAACCTCAAAAGCTCTTAGCTAAAGCAGGTATCTCCAGGGAAAAGTAATTCTGAATGGGAAACATTCTAAAGAATTTGAAAATTAGCACTTTGAGGGCTGGAGAGATGGCTCAGCACAGAAAACTGCATTCTAGGCCAGCCTGATACCCAGAATCCATGTAGAGGTAAAAGGAAACTAAATCCATAAAGTTGTTGTCTGAACTCTGCACATATGTATGCCATTTCACATATGTGCACATACAAACACACACACACACACACACACACACACACACACACACGTTAAATTAATTTTACAACTGCATTTTTATGAAAGTACTTAACAGGCCCCATTCTATTTATAAGTCAGATTTAGTAAACTACCAAGCAAGCATTTTAATTAATTTTAAAAGTAACTTGAAGTGCTCAAATTCTCTAGATGTTTCTGTAGCTTCAACAGGATTTAACACTGTAGGTCCCCAAAAGAAACTACAAAGTATTTAAATAAGTCTTCTTAATGTTCACACAAACCAAAACACTATGAGTTCCTTTCTGTTGCATTTATGATAAACACATTACCATGAAGGATCCTTAGATTACTGTTGAATGTAGACTTATTCTATTTGATTTGGGAGTAATGAACAATGCATTGTTTTTCTATCTTTTTACATGATTTTTTTCTATGCTTTGTTGTTTTGCCTGTATGTATGTCTGTGTGAGGGTGTTGTATCCCTTGGAACTGGAGTTATAGATAGTTGTGAGCTTCCATGTGGATGCTGGGCACTGAACTCAGGTCCTCTGGAAGAGCAGCCAGTGCTCTTAACCATTAAGCCATCTCTTCAGCTCCGTATTGTTTTTCTGTTAGATACAGTTTTTATTTAGGAACATTGAAACCATCAGTTTGGAGACATAAGATAATTGGTATCACTGGGAGTGTCTGGGATCCAGGAAGACAGAGAAAGCTTCCCTGATTGAGTAACCATGAACATCCCTAGAAAAACCATAAGCTAGGCTTAGGGGGAGCACTGACCTGGGACCAACATAGACAATACAGAGGTGGATATATCCCAAACAGACTAGTAATAGCATTCTTGAACAGGATGCTAGCTTGGTGATGAAATCAAAATTTGTAATTTTCTCTCCCTTCTTAAAATCTCACCTCTGATGTCTACTACCAGATATGACTTAACAACCATGTAAGTAAAACTGCTTCAACATCCTGCTGCTTTTCTGGACAACACATTCACACAAAGGGATAAAAGGAAATAAGAACATGCATATTGGAGAGAAACATGCATATTAGAGAACATGTATATTGGAGAGAAAATTTGTACAAAGTGTGAGCTGCACTATAACTCAGAGGTAGTAGAATTACCTAGGATGTTGACGACTCAACACCATTAAACAAATAAACAAAAACATCCATTTGCTCTCTTATTTGAATGGATAATTTACCTTGGTTGAATGGTTTAGCCTGTAGCTTAATTTACAACTTCTCTCATTAATAAGCACATAGTATAATCATATCTTATTAAAAATCCTCCTGTATTAGGCTTCAATACCTTAATGTGAGGACTCCAGGAAATCATTCCTGTATCTATTTTTTAACTGAAATGGTGACAAAATTACTGAATGCTTTTTCTTTTAATGGAGAAAGCACTTTACATGCCTTTTCCTATTGTGTCTTCTCCCAACTGACAGAAAAGATAACAAGGTTTAGAAAAGTTAAGTAGTGTAATCAAGTTCACACAGTTTGTTAGTGATAGGGCCAACACTAGAGACAGCCAGACACAAAAGGTGATAACGACTTAGCAAACTAATGAATCACACCATTAATCAATAATCAACACTGGATTTCCCAACCTGTGTCAATGGCTCTTTTAAACATCGTGTTCTTGAATCGTGTGTTCAATACCACTAATTTACCTATGGCTTCTGAAGACAGTGGTTAGGCAGGAAAGAAGGGAGCTAGATATAGTTTTCCTGAATTCAGAGAAAACTATAATACCAACGCCTGGTATCTGTAAGCAGTATTCTAGTCTACCTCCTTTGGACCTTCTCTTTGCAGGTCTGCCCACCATATTACTCCAGCATCCAGAAGGACTTCATTCTTCTTTAGGGCCCACACTACCTTGGCCTGTCCCAAGTCTTGCTGCAGAAGGAAGGCCTCCATTCCCCACACCAAAAAAAAAAAAAAAGCTGAGTTCCAAGTAAATGAGGATAGTTAATCTGATTAAAATAATTCACAGTAAATTGCAAATCTCTTAATCCTCTTAGAAGCATTAACATTTTTTTTTTTAAATTGGAGGTGGGGTAGGAAGGAAACTTGATACAGTCTTAATTGCTGGCATTTTTTTGCTCAGTATAAACAATATTGCATTTTTTTCTTTATTCATATAGAAATGGCTATCCCATTGGCATGGCAATCTGCCCAGGAATCCATCTGTCTCTGACCTGTCAACTGAACCTGGAATTTTCTCTTCAAGATGCTCACACTTTTTCCCAGGGGGTTTGTTTGTTGTCTTCCCTCGCTAGGAGTCTGACCATGAGAATGCTACCTAGCAGCTGTTTTTAAGTTTGGAAGAGGTGCAAAGGGTCCATACTGGGTACAGGAAGGAGTATCTTTCCAAAGACTTTGGCAAAGACTCTCAACAGGTAAACTAGAAATAAACAATGTAACACTGCACACTCAAATACACAAACAAGTCAAACCAATGCTAAGCCCTTTACACATGCTAATTTATTTAATTTGCATGGGATTCTTACCCAGTAGCTGCCTACTTACCTCCATCTCACTGATAAGGAAACTGCAATGGGATAACCCCGCCCCCAGAAGGAGACATGACTATTCACAGCAGCAGACTGAATCTTTAGACCCTTCTCTTTTACAATCATGGCACCAGACAGCAAAACCACACTAAGAACACACCTAGCAAAAGGTAAGGTCACTTTTTGGGTTGTCTTTGGGCTAAACACTATAAAACTTAACTCTGGAAGCAAACTAAATGCTAACCAGTTGAATGCCTGCAGTGCACAGATGAGGAACAACCCCCCTAACCCCCCTAGCTCCCCCGATCCCCCACACCCCACCCCACCCCCACCCCGAAACCCTCAAACCCTCAGCATGAAGAAAAGCCTTTCAGTGGCCAGTAAAGAACAATAATCTAGTCTGGGTCAAAGCAGTGTTTCTTCTCACACTATACCACAGCGAGGTCATAGAAGATAACATTGCAAAAGTCACAACTTGAAGCTAGCACGGACATCCCAAGTCCTATCAATCCCTCTTGTAAGACCCAATGCTTAACTAAGTGCTCTTATTTTTATATTACTTCCGCATTTGGCACATCTCTACACAAAGCTGTTCTAAGGCCAACTTGCTTGTTTTTAACACTGAAATACAGGTTTCTTACATTCAGCAATTCTTCCTTCCAACTGTTCACTTTCATATTTCTTTTTTTTTTTTTTTTTTTTTTTTGGTTTTTCGAGACAGGGTTTCTCTGTGTAGCTTTGTGCCTTTCCTGGGACTCACTTGGTAGCCCAGGCTGGCCTCGAACTCACAGAGATCCACCTGGCTCTGCCTCCCGAGTGCTGGGATTAAAGGCGTGCGCCACCACCGCCCGGCTCACTTTCATATTTCTAAAAGTATAGTATTCTTTCCCCCAAAATGAGGGAGATGGCTGTGGTGGCACATGTCTTTAATCCCAGTACCTAGCAGGTAGAGGCAAGCAGATCTCTCTGAGTTCAAGGTCAGCCTGGTCTACATAGCAAATACGGGGCCAGCCACAACCACATACTAAGATCCTGACTCAGATAAATAATGAAATAAATAAAAAGAAATATTAATCATTTCTATTACTCCTCCGATCAAAGCAAAGGAAACTCCTAACCCAGTTTTATTCACTGCATCACTTAGTAACTCACAGACAGGCCCATGTATTGGTTATAACTGATTAATTAATCATAGACCTTCAGAGTCTGAAAGGAGATCCTATGTGTAGGAAGTCATGATGTTAGTAGGTAGGCAAGGGGAGTTTTGTACAGGATGCCAGAGAAACAAATCCATCAGCTCCGCACTCAGTATGTACACCAGGTAGCTAAATCTTTCCGGAGTGTGCACTGTATAGATAGATCCATAGGCTAAATACACTGTTTCCAGGCACTGTGCTGGAAAATGGAAGCAAAGGAACCCATGTGAAAGGATCCAGCCAGAGCACCCCCAGAGACAGGAGACAGCTTTCAGAAAAGCCAGTATGGTGACATGACCCAGGTTATTTCCTTAACTAAGCAGGTCTGCCATGTATGCTAATCAATAATGCCTATACAAACACAGGCATTTTTCTCCTAAAAAAAAAATATAAATCTAACATGTCTATGGTCACAAAGAAAGAAGCACTTATATATAAGGAAGTAGAAGAAACAGACTTCTGGTCCCAGAGCTGCTAAAGATCAACTGGACTGAGGCAATTCAACTACAGAAATAATTTCCAGAGAAATGTGGAAATCACAGCCACCCTTTCCTGGGATGAAGGGTCAGTTATTCTTGGCAGGCTATTTTGTCAAAGTATCGGATAATGCTCATCTTTAAACATGCCTCCTGTGGACAATGAAATGCTGGGGATGGCTTCCAGCCTCCAGTGCATCTGCTCTTCTTGCTCGGGGCACATTACTGCTTCTGACCTCTTCCCTGCCCGTGCCTTGACCTTCTCCCACTCAGAAGTGATTCCCTGCCTCATGGCTGTGAGCATCTCATATTATTTCGGAGCTGCAGCTCTCGAATTCAGCATGAGCAGAGCTGCCCTGATAGATGTCTTACATGAGTAATGCCCCTAATGATCCCCGATGGGACCCTGCCATATTATTCCCCCCACAATGAGCTGTTCAGACACAAAAAGCAATCCCATGCACTTGGCAGTGAAACAAAATGGAGTTAAAAAAAAAATTCTACATGTAGAAAGAATTTTCTTATGTCTACCAAGAAATAACCTAGGTATTCTTGGGAGAGCAAGGAGAACAGTTAATGTAAGTTTCCTCATATAGATAGCTTTGTGATATATCTTGACCACCTGAGCAAATTATAATATCTATGGTGCTCAACGAAATCCTCCAAATGTAAATTTGAGAAACATTTATGAATTATGCACAAGATTCCTCACAGAAATGTTAGATGTAGTCTTCAAAACCATATATAAATCAATACTTCACAAATTAAATTACACGTCCACTGACAAGTTAGTCCAGGCATGCTTCATTTTCGTGTCTGGTTAATATTCAATTGGAACTGATTACTGACTTTTCGATTAAGTTTCCCTCATGATAATATTTCTGTCAACCAGCTAATGATCTGTATACAAATAATGAAAGGAAAGGAACGGAGATCTAGGTTCAGATCTTGCAATAAATTCTTGCACAAGGACACACAGAGCTTTTTGCCATTTTGCTATAGCCTCAGTTTTCCCCATTTTCCTTTTTTTCTGTGTCCTTAATGCATTTTCTTAACCTGTAATTCAATGCAACATGGCGATGCATCTCTTGGACGCAACCAGTCAACCCTCAGAACTGGGTTGATCACCTCTCTTCTTATTCAAGACTATAATTATTTGTTGAGTTCACCAGGGGTTCCTAGCTCACCAAGCACTTGTGGTTTTGTGCTCTTTGTTTGTTTGCTTTAAGAGGACAGAATAAACACAAACAGTAAAACTGATGATTACTTTGCCTCACTCACCAAATACTATTGGTAAACTGTAAACAGAGCCCAATAAAGGCAGGAGCTTTGGGTTAAATAAATAAGCCATTAACGTAACCAGTTAACTAGTTATAACACAATGAGGAAAGACAAAGACCAGGAATGGAAAACCATCTAACAGAGTCAAGAAGGGTAGGAGCATGCATCAAGACACAGATCAGTCCTATGCGCAAGTGACGTTATGATACCATAGCCACAAAAATGGTGACCAGTGGGCCGTATTTGTTCAGAGGACTTTTGTTGTTGTTATTTCATTATTAGTTTAGACACCAATACACCATTTATCACTTGGGGGAATTTCCTAAAAGGGTTTATGACTTCTCTGAAAACTCCTTGCAAGTTGTTTATCTACACTCATGCCCCAGTTCTCCAGAGCAAGCTCTAGCTGACTTTGCCCAGTACCTTATTTCAGTATTTTCTTCCTCACAGAAGCCCTGAGCAGACATTTCAGTTTTCAGTCATTAAAAACTATTATCAGACAGAAAACAGAATCTCACAAATTTCTGTTGCCTTTTGTTTTTATTTTCCCAGGAACTATGATTTTAGACTAAATGGCTCAGTAGGAAATTATCTTAAGGAAACAAGTACCTAGTTTCTTAAATCATTTTAAACCTCTGGGTCCAGAAAAAAAAAAAAATCGTTAGAATCTATATAATGTAAGATCTTCGGGGTAAAATGAAAGATAAGGTTAAAAAAAAAAAAACTGAAAGCTACATGTTTTCTATGTTTTAAGTTAAAAATTTTTTTTTTTTAAAAAAGAACATGGATTCTTCAAATGATGATGACTAAGAATCCTCAAGCTATCTTTAGGACGATCCCTAGGAAACACATTAAAACCCTTAACTGGGCAGCTAGATGGATCAGTACAAAAAGGCCTTACTATGTAAAGTCTGATGGCCTACACTGGATCCCCAGGACCCACGCTCCAAAAGTCCTCAGACCTCCACACAAGGGCCACGGCATGTGCGTCGTACACCACACACACAATCACAGCGATAATTCATTTTAAAAGAAGAATCACAGGCTGAGGGTGTGGCCAAGGTGAATAAAACAGTGGTATTAAACTCCATTACTATTAAACAAGCACGGAGGCTAGAGAGATCACTCAGTGGTCTGTGGGCACGTGCTGCTCTTACGGAGGGAGGACCTAGGTTCAACATAAATTGTGCCCGACTTCTCTACTCCCACCTTGGAAGATGTTTGCTCACACATATGTGTACATGAATAGATATATATAAATAAATAAATAAATAAATAAATAAATAAATAAATAAATAAATAAATGTTTACAAATGTTAACTTAGGATAAAACACTTAGGGTGAGAATCCAAGGCTTGGTAAAGAGAGGTCTAAAGAGACATGCGACTGCTTCACTCTGCCATTGAACAAGAAACTGGAAGAAAGGTCATTCCACCTTGTAGCCTTATGTCAACTCAAGAAACAGAGAAGAAAATATAAATACATGATCCCATCTGCACCTTTGGAAATAACACTGGGGGAACTACAAAGTAGACCTGAGAAAGTCATACTTAAGAAACAAGAGTCATGATTAAAAAGTTGTATCTAAAACAACTTAAAGAAAAAAAAAGAATAAGGTTTCAGAAACGCACTGACTGCTTCTGGCAGTGTGCCATTTATGCTGATGATTCTTCCTAAGGACTGTGGAATCACTCAAGTCTGATCAGCAGGGACCATGGTTTTTGTTCTTTAGTATTTTTCAATGCTTTATTTTTCTTTGTTTGCCCTGAAACCTGTCGTTGGAGAAGGACAGACCTTAAAGAAACACCCGGCACTGATTCTAACACAACTCCTCCTGCCAGGTCATCAATAACATCTTATCACCAAGAAAGCATTTATCTCCAAACTCAAAACAACTCCACTTCAATGATCATTTTCTCAGAGAAGTTTACTTCCGGTGGGGCTGACTTCGATTCACCTACTCAACTATCAGAATAGGGTCTTACTATTTCAACTTTATTCCCCAAACTGGACAGGGCTGAATTTCACACAGCCTTGCCATGTTTGTAAGGTCACTTCGCGATCTGTGGCATGGAATACCAGGGTGATTTCTTCTCTGTAAACTGTCATTTGACAGCAGAAGAGAGGAGTGGACAGCAGACATAAAGATCTAATGCTCAACAAGGAACTGAATCAAGTTGGCATCCCAGCCCAGTTCCCTATAAGAGCAAACCAAACCAAGACAACCGGAGCATCCGCAGAGAGGAAGTGTATTCCCATGTGCTTCACTGTGAGCAGCAAGACTTCAGACACCAGGCAGCTTGCGTCCACATCCTCACTCCAACTCACTGCCCAAGGATCCTCAAGAGCTTAACTTTCCTCAGCCTGGTTTCCATGCTGATGAGTGGGGATAACAGCACACATTCCTCCTGAAAGGGGCTGCTTCCAGTGAGAAGATAAGGCATGTTAGCACTTTGCCATGAAGAGAGTGACACACACCCCGTAGACTTCTGACTTTATCATTACTACTATTTTTATCAGAGATATTGTCATGGATTCCTTGTCCTTCAGATTCAGGGTACGCAAGTGGGCAAACGCGGCGGCATCAATTCGTCATTTAATTAATAATGCCTGGGTTCTTATCATGTGAAAGAATATTTACTATATGCTTCTAAGGAGTGATAATCTCCCAGCAGTTAAAGACCCAACAACTCACTGGATTTCCTTTCCTTTCTCACCACACTAAATCTAACAGAAAGCTGCGCTTATGCAGCTTCTGTCCAATCCGAATGCGTGGAGATGAAAAGCGAAGCCCCCCAACAGGGACAAATGTGTTTCGCATACGCAGAGCTCTCCAAATGAAGGCTTGGCTTCTCTCCTACTGTCCTGCTATTTGCTTAGGTTTAGGAAATTTGGGACTGGAGAAACTCATTCACTTATGAAAGTTGTAGTAGTAAGCTTAATAAAAAGCTTGCTGGGGAACTTTTGTTTCCCCACATTGGGAGTGAAGGGGGGGGGGGTAGAAACTGATGAGTTTTATCTCCCACAGGCTGTATGAGGTAGTTTACTTTTATACACACAGCTTGCTAATTGAATGGTCTGGAGTGACTGAAATACTTCACAAACCGAGAAGCTGAAGCCGTTTAAAGTTACCCCGAGGTGTGTAGTTAACATGTACAAATGTGCTTTCTCTCACTCTGTTATATGAGCAAGCCCCATTTCAGTGATGCCTCGGCGTGATAAAGGCTGCCTTCTAAAGAAAGCCTTAATAAACAAAACCAGTTTTAGATCCAAGGAACTAAAAGCAGAGGTTTAGTTTCCTATGAAAGGGATAGGCACATTGCTTGAGCCAAGTCAGAATTTAGTTGACCACTACTTAAAAAACAAAAAGATTTTTAAATAGAAAAAAAAAATCATACACTAAAGCAGGAAAATGGAACAGAATGCAGGTTATTTAAGTCAAGAGATGAAATTATAAAACTTTGTCAAACTCCCGGCATTATCTGCAGCGACACAATTTTGAAAGGGACATCAGTACATGCTTTTTGTTTCTGTGACCAAACATTGATCAAAACCAAACTAGGAAAGAAAGGGTTTATTTTGCTTTCAGGTTTACAGTCTGTCCTAGAAGGGAAGCCAGAGCAAGCCCTCGAGGCAGGAACATGGAGGCAGGTCCTGCAGCTGAAATCATGGAAGACCAGCACTTGATGGAAACCTGCCAGTCTGTTTCAGCTACTTTTCTCATACACTCTAGACCCACTTGCCTAGGGACGGCATTTCCCACAGGGCACTGGGTTCTTCCGCATCAATAATAATTATATATTAATAATATATATTAATAATATATATATTATTAATTATATATAATATATAATTAATAATTATATATTAATAATATATATAATATTATATATTATAAATATTATATAATTAATAATTATATATATAATAATAATATTATAAATATAATAATAATAATAATTCCGCATTAATAATCATGGAAACGGTCCATGGATATGCCCACAGCCAACCCCATGGAGGCAATCCCTCAACTGTAGTTCCCTTTTCCCAGGTACATCAACTTGACAACTGAAGCTAACAATAACAGACACAAAATCACATTCATGGACAGAAGTTCAATTCCTGCCTCTGATTCCCCATTCACTACAGTCCCGACATGAGGATGAGCGGATTAATTTTTTTGTCCATAATGGTGCATTATTAACATCCCCGCACAGCAAGCTCTAAACTCTTCATGCTATCTGAGAGACGTCTCCTGTTGTCCTTGAAGCTTACAATGAAATCAGAAGATGGCAAACACCAGAAAGGATTTTTAAAGTATCAAATAGGTACATCCAAGAACTGTAGTCTTCAAATATTTTTCTTCACATTCAGTGGAGAATCTGTAGGGAGGTAGCAATAAAAGGTGGACCCCCTGAGGCTGGAGAGTTGGCTCAGCAGGTACAGGAACTTCTTGCTCTTGCGGAGGACCTAGATTGGGTTCCCAGAACTCACATCAGGCAGCTCACAACTACCTGTAACTCTATTCCAGAGGATCTGATGCTCTCTTCTGGCCTGAGGGTTCCTGCAGGCACATGGTGAACACGCAGCGAAGCACACACATACACATAAAATAAAAACACATGTCTTCTTCTTTTAATGAATTGAACACCTAATAGTCTCAAACTGAACTCCTCCCAAGTAATTTTAGGGTACTGCTCCTTCCATAACTGACAGTGAAGAATTAATTGTTCCCTGCTCTCAGGGCCTCTACAGCTAGAGAAGAGGAATATATTTCCATCTGGATGCTTTCTAAAATCCAATCAAGAGCATCTTTGAAAACGGTAACGGTGAATTGCTCTTGCAAGTACTTTTCGAATATGCTGGGTGGTTGTTTGTATTAGATCCTTCAAATACAGTGCCTTATTATGAATCAACGGTGATTACTTCCTATAACATACATGTCAATCAATCACTTGGCACTTAACAGGAACCACAGCACTCTGTTGGCATCTGCTTGTATCCACTGGTGGGGCTTTCAAAGCTTCACCTAAGTATCAAACTGGCAGGCAGGCATTAAAACTATAGGCTAGTTAGCATCAGACTTGACTGAATTCTATTTGTTATCTATGCATACATCCCCACAAAGCCAAATGAATGAAACACAAGGAGTAGAGGTTCTCTCCAACTCTAAGCCACACACAGCTGTAGCCACAATGGGACTTCTCTCCATGAATGAAATCAGAAATATGCACCGCCATACCGTTCAAAATACTTTTTAAGCGTAGAACGACACTTTCACAAGACGTCTGGAAACCAAATAAAAAGAAGTTGAGGACATTTGTAGAGGCCTGTTTGGGATGATGGGTAATGAGGCGTGGCTCTCCCATCAAGGAAGCAACATGAAACCATCCCGTGTTAGAAATATCAAGAGAGAGTGAGGGGGGTGGAGATCAAAGCTACCTCCCCGTACACTATAATCTTTTCTGCTTCCTCTTGGTCAGCAACAAGATTGAACCCAAGGGCTGAATGTGGAGGTAGAGAAAAGGAAACCACTCTAATCCAGAATTGGAAAGGAGGTGGTCTTTTGATCTCCACAGGATGGCCACTTTATTGGCTATGCATAAGCAATTCCTAAGCAGCTGATCAACCAGGTATTAACGCTCACCCCTTCCATGATCAGTAACCATGAAGTGCGTCATCTGTGAACAGCAATCAAGCAGAAGGGCTCATCTACTGCTAAATGACTGCCAGCCCATAGCTCACCCAGAGGGTAAGAGCAACCACAGGGGAAATGATTGTCTCTCTGCAGGCTCTTCCCTGACAAGTACCAATTATTTGCCTTGAGATTCAGAAAAGAAAAAAAAAAATTCTCTCCTGAAGTGTGCATGAAAGAGAAGAGCATTCGTTTTCGCAAACACAACTTGGGATCTATATGCATCTGTACCTCCAGCAGACCGTGTTTTGACATACATTGAGTCCCCCTACTTTCAGCCCAGATGGGATCAAAGCTGAATGCAATCTGGTTAGATGTAAAGAATGGACTTTTCTTTCTGGGTGATCTAAAGGTTTAAAGACCATTTTCTTAACGACAGGAAACAGAATGTCTCCCTTTCAGACTCTCAAGTGTTCAAACCACAGTCTCACGTGGGGTAAAATAAAAGGAGATGGAGCCATACCTTTTTTTTTTTTTAACCTTCAATTCTCTTTTTCAACTTGGACAATCTTACATTAACAACGAATTTAGGAAAAGCCTGGTTCAAATACCGGCCTCATCCACCTTTCCCAGCTCCTCAGTGATGTTTCCATAACTATAAAGTAAAAGTAAATAAACATCTAACCTCCAACACCACCTCTGCCACAGGGCTCTCATAAATGTGGCATAAGACAGTGATGAACGTTTATTAAGTGATAGCTGGAGGAGATTCATGCACTCACAGAAGCCATCACAAACTTTCCTACCTCGCCCCGGAATTTGAACTCGAGCTCATTTTTAAATCATTTCCTCCCGTCACTTCCCTTACCGCCTCTAAGGAAAAGATGTGACTTGATGACACTGTCACTCGTTAGTGTCTGCTCCTCTGCATCTGTGACATAGACAACAGAGAACTGCAGTCTCAAAGGAACCCTTTCACTGCACTAAAGACTGGGAGGGGTTTCCACTGCTTGGGCTTTATAAAATGCAAGAGATCTCGTTCTTTACGTAGTTGCTAATCACAGAGCATAAACACTGCTATCAGATTTTCATAAACCCTTAGTCCTCCTCGTTGGCTTCTCCTGATGGGTGTGTGGTCAAGGAACACAGACAGAATTCACTTAGAATGGACTATACTTCCACATGCACTCTACCCTCTCCTCGCCCCCACGTCTGTGTGGTGTGTGTGTGTGTGTGTGTGTGTGTGTGTGTGTGTGTGTGTGTGTGTGTGAATTATTTTATGGTGCTGGGGATCAGATCCAGGGCCTTGCACAAGATAGGCAAACACCCTACCAGTAAGCCACATCTCCACCTCACACTTTCTCCATGTATTTTAGCTAGATTAAGGGCTAGGCCTTAATCCTAGCATTTGAGAGACAGAGGCAGGCAGATCTCTGTGAGTTCCAGCTAGCCTTCCTTAATAAGATCTTACTTAATAAGACCCTGTCTCATGCAAACAAAACAAAGAAACAAACAAACAAACGCCTTATAATTACGGATCTCATCCTCTACTGCATGTCTTTAAACTTATGCTCTATTTTTCTCTTTGCCCTTTCTTATTCCCGAATTTACATATTCTCTAGATTATCTTAGGCCTAACTTCGATTTCCTTGTAATATCCAACATAAAAAAAAAAAAAAAAAAAAAAAATTCAAGTTTTCAGGCCGGTTTCCATTTCTGTGTTAACAACTGAACATTTTTTAAAGGAATTAAGGGCTAGCGAGATGATTCAGCATGCTCTTGCCGTGCAAGCCTGAGGACCTAACTTCGAATTCCCAGCACCCACACAAGATGTGGGTCAGAGCCTGTAGCCCCAGGGCTGAGGGCAGCCTAGACTGGGATCGCTGAGGCTTGCTGCCTGCCAGCTTTGTTCCAAGTTCAATGACAGACCCTGTCTCCAAGGAATCAGGCTGAACGTAACAGAGCAGGACATTTGATGTCCCCGCTGGACACCACGTGCACCAAGTCAGACACACCCACACGTACGTGCATCCACCACACTCACACGCAAAAATTAATTTTAAAAATGAACATAAATCAAGAGATGAAGTTAAGAGATGAAGGCTCAACCATTTAGGACCTTCACTGAATAATGTATTCCTAAATTTCCTTCCAATTGCATTCCTGGAGCCCAGCTATTTTCCATTATAAACATTGTTATAGCTAAAATCTGCTCGCTATAAAAAAAATAAGTAAACAATTGTCACTGTTAGTTGAAACGGAGTGTTTTATACCACTTTTGACAGGAGAATATTTCATTTGTCATAGTAAAATTCAAGAAAGACGTCTTCAGGTAAACATTCTCTTTTACAGCAGCTCAGTCACAAATCTTAAGTGTAAAAGGACCCATTATCAGGGGATAGAGATATCTGTTAAAATATCAAGGATTTAGGTATTTATATCTAAAATCCAACAAGACTGTGTTTAACAAAATTAAAAAAAAAATAATAATATTGGTCAGCAAGACAGTCCAGCCAATGAAACACCTAAACCTGCCAATATGAGTATGATTCCCAGGATCCATGTACAAAGGCTGAACTTGCTAGTTCATCTGTAATCGTAGAACTCCTGGAGTGAGCTGGGAAGCAGAGGCAGGAAGCTTCCCCAGAGGCTTGAAGCCAGTTAGTACCCAGTGCACAGCAGAGCAGAAACAAGAGACACTGACTTCATCAAAACTCCTGAAATTCGGCCTCTCACTTCCACAAGGGTACCATGACCCCTGAGCATCTGCATGTGCGTGTGAGCCGCCTGTCTGCACGCACACATGGGCACATACACATACGCAAACACACACACACACACACACACACACACACACACACACACAATAAGGATACTTTTTCAAAATTTAAAAACTAATCCGCGTGGGTTGAAGTATCTCATGTGGGAGGGGGCAGGGGAGAAAAAGAATGAGAGAGGGGAGGGGGAGGGAGAGATCCAAAAGTGAGGGAGGCAGGGGGCGGGGAGACACTGTCCCAAACCATGAAACTGACCAAAAGATGTGTAAAGAAACACCTCCACGAGGAGGAAAAAGAGAGCACTGGGGGACTGTGTTTGAAACCCAGATCTCACCCTACGTTTGATGGCAATTCAATCATTTCTTCACAGGAAAGCAAGTTTGAGCCAGGAGCTTAGTAAGATGTTTATGGTGGCACATGTGGGCTGAGCTCCTGAGAGACTTCACAGCACTGTTTTGTTTTCCGGGTTGCCCCTCATGTTCCTTGCCTCAACCCCAAATATACATCCATAGGCAAAAAGAACACAGGTTTAGCAACTGATTACATAAAGTCACCTTTAAAATGACTTGCCAAAGAAAAGGCCCACTTTACATCCAAATTTCTGCTTCATAGAATCTGTATTTTTTTTTTTATTATAGCATTAAGGGCTTTTTTTTAAAGGCTATAAAAGCAAACACTCTCAAACTTAATACTGAACACTCAATATGCCATCAACACACCAACACAGAGTTTGTGATGTCTTTGAAGATAACTGTAGACTTTGTTAAATTGGCAGCCAGTATTAAACACAAAAAAGAGAGAGAGAAAGAACTGACAATCAATAGATGCTTTTACAGGTTAAATCTTGTCGGAGGCGCCTTATCCCTTCAGTACACTTTGATTTATTTGAGCTCACCACATTTCTCCTAAATACACTCCATTAACAAGTGCTAGACTGTGATCTCAGGCTGGAGGCAAAACATGAAACACAACCTTTCAAGAACTTCATTCACTCCCTGACCAGGTGTCTTGGGTACATCCAAGTTAGTAGTTCCTTACCTAACTCTGCAAAGTTTTTTTTTTTTCTTTTTAAATCAATCATGGTGCTTTACAGCAGCCCAGGGTCATGAAATCACCCCAGGAGCCCAATGGTTTGGCCTCCCAAGTTCAGACTTGGAGCCTAAGTGAAAGTTAGCCAAGGAACAAAAAGCTTCAGGTAAAATGTGAGTGAGGAGTAAGGGCCACAAAGCCACTTCTGGCCTGGAACCTGGCAAAGTAGACCAGCAACACAACCAGACAGAAACCTGGGGGCGCACACAGAAATTCAGTGAAAATGAAGTCAAGAAATCTTGTTAGCGCTAAGATTCTAAACAGGTCCCTACATCTATTCAAATTGGGAGCTCAGATATGAAGTACTGTTCCGATGATTATTAAACGGGAGCGAAGACTCCACCCCCTCCACATATTTCCCAAGTGAAGACAGAATTTGATGGCTGACAGGACCAGCTTTCAGGGATGCCCTATCAGTGGGACCCTATCTTTAATCTACAGCCATGATAAAACGTCCCAACATACACAAACTCAGCTCCAACAGTGACTAATGACCATTAATCCCCCTATCTTCAGTAATCTGCCCCTCCAGTCATTCATCACATTGACACCTTCCTTTACACACGTGAACAAACCTTAACAGAGAAGGTGAATCAACAGAAAAATCTCAGAGGTATCTGAGGCTGTAAATTAAACTAAGGGGAGACAGAGGAGGGAGAGAGAGAGGGAGGGAGGAAAAGAGGGAGGGAGGGAGGGAGGAAGGACTGGGGGGGGAAGAGAGAGAGAGAGAGAGAGAGAGAGAGAGAGAGAGAGAGAGAGAGAGAGAGAGAGAGAGAGAGAGAAGAGAGAGAGAGAGAAGATCTTAATGATTTTGATTTGCATCCATGGTTGAGAATGGGGAGTGGGGAACTATTCAATCATCTAGATATGCAAACCGAGAAGAAAGGCTGCCATAGAGAAAGGGGAAGTTGGAAGTTGGGGGAGGACCCCCAAAGAGTTGGTTTAAGCTTCTCATCCATCCACTGTGGCATAGATGAGATAGGCAAGGCCGAAATCTCAATTTCTGTTTTCTTCAAAGGAGTAACAACTTGGTGTGTTTCCTATTTAGCTTAGCTCAAATGCGCCTTTTAACTTCCAGCCAAGGAAGCATCTCTCAGGAGCTTACATTCTTTTAGGCATTTATTTACTATCATTCAGTTCTTGTGGGTTTTTTTCTTTTTGTAGCCTCTTGGCTTAAGAAAAACCTTTGATCTAAACATAAAGAGTCACCATAGGCCACAAATGTTCAAGCTAGCCTCAAAATTATTTCATAATTATGCAAATTAAGTGACTCCAACATTTAGGCCCTGATGCAACTTGAAGCGCACTCAGTATGTGGCTATAGTAATTCCCCAAGGTGCAGTGTGTGTGTGTGTGTGTGTAGGCCTGAAACCGGATCCATGACTGAAAACAGAATTTAGCAGAGGAAGAAACAAAAGTTGAGTCCACGGTTCAGTCATCCATAGTTGAAGCTTCATAAGGAGTACAGGAAAACTGCTTGCAAGCACCCCACAGCATGCCTGCTCTTAGGCCAGAAGGTATCACAAGCGGCATTTTCCCAGCGCTTCCCATGGAGTTGCAGAACTATTTAATTCATCCTACAAATACGAAGGCAGCCTTCTGTTCTGCCTCGCCGGCAACTTACTGTCCTTTTCAGACACTTGCCACCTCCTGTCTCCCTTCTGAACCCAACCAGGCGGTGGCTAGTTTAGATCCTACCATGAGAAGGAGTTATTTCCTCAAGTTTCTTCGGAACCGAATGTAATTACAGACTTTGGTTACATAAAACAACTTCTAACAACTCCTGGAGCTCTGAAGAGGAGGAGTGGATTGGAGGACCAGATTCTGGATTCCTGGGAAGTGGGGATCACAAGCCACCCTCCGCCCCCACCCCGACACACACACACACACACACACACACACACACACACACACACACACACAACTCCAGCACCCCTCAGGATTCCTCAGATGGATGATACTTTGGCCTCATTCTGGGGACCAAAACTTGGGGACAACCCGCAGCCTCCTCCCACCCAAGTGCTTAGACAAGCGTCGCCCCGGAGTAAGCTGGGCGTGCCCTGAACTTGGTGAAAGGCCAGGATCTCTACCGGGAGGTTTGGGGAGATTTCAGGGGAGTTTGGAGTGATAGGCCAGATGGGCAACCTCAAATGGGAAACCAGAAACCTTTTCCTGTAGAAGTTCTGGAAGGGTCGAGCCCCTCTGGCCTTAGAAGGGAGAGGTCGCCGAGAGTCAGTTCAGGGTTCAGGGTTCAGGGTTCGATTATGAACAGTGGAGTGGGGGGGACAAGCAAAGCAGATCAAGGCTGAAGAAAGAGGACGCAGGTTACCTGAACAGAGACATATTAATCCAAAGAGGTAAAAGTGAGCAGGCTCCGCGATCATTGTCCTCGGGTGGGTCCTGTATACAGTCTCATGCCAAGAGAAGGGAGCAGAAGCGGGGATCTCCAAATTTATGGGAGCCACACACCATACACCCTACACACAAAGGCTTAATATAAGCAACGTGAGTCTATCCGCCAAGAGTTTGCAGGGCAGTTTCTCGTCGACCTCTCCGGAGGCTTGTCAATCCCTCAGAGCCCTTTGCAAAGGAAAATTCCAAGGTTTGTCTTCCCTGGCCCCCGGGTTTCCGAGGAGGCTCAGCCACTTTCAAGGATCATCCAAGGCGAACAACAAAGAGCCGAAACGGAGGCGCAGTTGTGCGGTTTCCTGCCTCCACAGTCCTGCTGAGCCTCCCGGCGTGCGCCTCCACTACGTGTGCCCGGGCGCCGCTACGCGGCGATTGCAAAGTTGGGGTGTGAGAACAGAAGAAGAAGAAGGGCCCCCAAAAAAGTGCTCCTCCGTCTACGGGAGAGAGCCAGTCCCGTAGCCAGCCACCCCCTCTGGCGGTGATTGCAGTCAAGGTAGCGGCGGCAGCTGGAGAGGACAGTCTCGAGGTTCACGGGGTGCGCCTGGGTGACTCCGTGCGCCAGGAGGGAGCTTAGGGGCGGTACGGCGATAGCGGCTGCCTGGGCGGGCCCTTGTGCCCATCACTCGCGGGATGCGGAGAGCACCGGGGACCGCAACAGGACCGCGGATGCACGCGCGCCTTCCGGGCGCCCCCAGCCCGGCGCAGCACTCAGCATCGCCCCGTGTCCTGCTTCCACTGGGGCGCGCGGAACGCACCTCCAAACCAAGCGGCAGTCCAAACTTCCCGGGGTGGCTGCTCTCACCCCCGTGCTCCTGGAAGCTTCGGAGAGGCAGCTCCGGGCGGCCGCGAGTTGGTGGGGAGAAGCAAGCGGGAGGATGCTGCTGCCTAGGCTCGCCCGAGCTCCGCCGGGGGCTGCAGCGTCTGAAGTTTCTGCTCTCACGCTGCCTCCTCTAGGCTCGGCAGCTTGTGGGTTTCCCCCTCAGTCCCTGCCGCCCCGGGTTTCCTCCCTTTCCAGCCCGGCTCCGGAACCTTTAAAGGGGACGCGCGATCCCTGCCATGTCCTCACTGGCGCTGCTCAGACAAGTTCTGCTTGTTAATATTTCCATCTACATGCCCGGAGTGCCCAACTGCGCCCTCAGGTGAGCTTTCAACTACACAGGAGCAGAAATCTAAGCGAATGAGAACTTGTCTTGGGTCCCTTGCCATCCGAGTCTCCCCTGCACCTTTTTCCAAATGGAACCTCCCAAACCAAAGACTTCAAAAATCCTCCAGGTCCCTCTTAACCTCTTCTTTACCGCTCCAGGGGATTGCACTAAACTTCCAAATAACTTCACTCATCCCCATTCTCGTTAAACAAACAAACAAACAAACAAACAAACAAACAAACAGAAACTGGTTTGATCTTTCAGCAAAGAGTCTTAAGGACAGAACGAATGATCTAGGCTAGATCAGTACATGGATACTCTGTTTTCATTGAATTTGCTGAGGGTCCTATACAGAGACTTAATTCTAAGAGTGAAGGGTTAGGTCTTGGAGACTTCATTATGTTTACAGGACAGTCACTTCAACTTGTACAAAGTAGAGAGTTAACAATTAAAGAAGAGGAAGAAAGGGGGGGAGGAGGCTACATATAATCTAAAGTTTGCAATGATGGCCTCCTAAATCCCAAGGTATCAGGCACCTGTTAGCTATTATTCCTGTGACCATACCAACTTTATTATCTCTTCTGAAAAATGATGGCTGAGGGGGCTACCTCATGATTAGGCCAATTATGCCCCATGTTAAACATTCCCGGGATAGTAGACAGACACTTTTTTCGTGAATTCGTTGTTTCCTTTTCCGTTATGTATGGCACAGGCAAAACCATATAATGTATGTTGAAGGCTCCGTAGATGTAAAGCTATTGTTTTGATTAATAAGTTACTGTCTTCAAAGTTATAGTATATGACTCTGAGCTGAGTACTTAGTACTGTGGCAGGTAGCATAGGATAGAGCCTATGAGCCATAGGAGGATTTGGATTTATTTTTTTGTAGGACAGGAGCAGGTGAGCAGGATTTGGATCATTTTGTGTGTGTACCATTCTACTTTTCTAGTTTTCCCTTAAGTGAGTGCATGCATTAGCTAACTAAAATACAAGTTTAAAAGAAGGCGGTATATAGTCATTGAGGCTGCTGTGACCCATGACCTCAGAGCAATTGTCTGTGGAAAGAAACCTGGTTCACAGCGCCCTGCCTTTAAAAGTGAAAGACAATTTAATCCTGAGAAAGCTGACTGCAAACTCAGTAAACACACTGTGATAAGAATTCCAAGAGTCAACCAGAATCTTTTCAGCAATAAAAACAAGAACGTGCAGTAAATGCTAAGAGACATGCATTGATTTGGTAAAAAAAAACATCGATTTAGTGAATAACAGGAAATAAATTTTTCTTGGGATAAAATGTACTTTTAAGATAAGATAACCTAGGAATAGGAAATAAATAAGCTCAATATGATGGAGGGCAAGAGAAAAAGAAAATCCACAAATCCTCAGGTTATTTAAGTGGATTTTATGTAAAGATTTTGAAGTTCCATCTATTGAGGGATATATACTTTTATTTTCATTTATTTTAGGGGTGTGCACATGTGCAAGTGTGTGTGCATGTGTGTCTACACTCATGTTCAGTGTGGGAGGATCTCATGCAAGCTAAACACAGGCTCTGCCATGCACACCCAGTCTGAGAAAGCAGACCCTGTACAGGAATTGTTTCCCAAGCACATCTCCCAGTCCTCACAGTTTTACTAAGATCTCTCAAGATCTATTCCACCTCAGGGGCTGGAGAGGTGGCTCAGTGGTAAGGAGTGTCGACTGCCTTTGGAAGATCCTGGTTTTGTTTCTAGCACCATGATGAGGGGACAACTGTCTGTGATTCCAGTTCTAGGGGATCTAATGCTCTTTACTGACCTCTATGGATTGCTCTATACATGTGCTGCACACACACACACACACACACACACACAATAATAATAATAATAATAATAATAATAATAATAATAATAATAATAAATATTTTTAAAGATCTATTTCAACACCCACCACATTTCCATTGAACTGAAATTGTATCAATACTAACCCTGTTTCTCAACTCCAGTAGACCACACCATCAAACACCTTTGTTACAGCCTTAAAGTTGAAATTATCTAGGGAGACCACAGTCAGCACCCACCAGAAAAGAGCTATTACAGACTCTCCTCCAAAGTGTTTTCTAAAATTGTCCTGCCAAGTATATCAGTAAAATTGGCATCTAAATTAAGAGTTTGTGCACAGACGGTATTAGGGACCCATAACAGGTGCAAGTTAGAGGGCTAGCAAACTTTCCTAACTCTTTCCTTTCACTCACTCTCTCTCTCTAACTCACTTCTATCCAAACAACTGCTGAGTGTGAACATTTACATAAGGGGTAAGATGTAAAAATAAACCTATTCTCCAGGCTCCAAGAGCTCTAACTCTTCTTATGCAAAGAATAAAACCAACCCTAGAGAAGGTCTGCCCAAAATGAAAAAAAAAAAAAAAAAAAAGAGACAATGAGTGAACTGATAGCTCTGAATATTACTGGAGATGGGTATTTTCATAGCAACCATTCCATCTTTGTTACTGAACATTAAGGTACCCAAAAGAATGTCCCAAATGCTCTCTGTGGGGTTTTTCAAGTCAGGGTTTCTCTGTGTAGTTTTGGGTGTCTGTCCTGGAGCTTGCTCTATAGACCAGGCTGGCCTCGAACTCACAGAAATCAACCTGGCTCTGCTTCCCCAGTGCTGGGAGTAAAGGCGTGTGCCATCACCGCCACCCGGCTCTCAGTGTGTTCCATGAATAAAAGTGAGTGCACATGTATCATCTACACATGCATAGGGAATATCCTCAAGACAGGTCTCCTGTAGCTCAGGCATGGGCAAAAGAACTCTGAACCATTCCAGATTGGTGAGGAGATTAAAAACCAAGGTAAGAGTGGGTCTTCATTGACATTCAAAAATTCAATTCTGCTCACTTTGATGAGAAGATTGATGGGAAATGCTGTAATGAAATTCATTATAGTGTATGCTAGGTTAAAAATTGAAAGAAAAAAGACAGATTGGAAGAGGAAAGGAGAGGAAGGAAAGAAAAGAGTAGCTGGCTGTAAAGCTCCATTTGCAGAGTTCAGATCTCATATGAAGCTTAGGAAATTCAGGATCTCTCAGAGCTTCTTTGAGAAGTTTAAAGAAATGTGAAAATAATGCATTTCAATAATAGTCTCATGATTAGGAACTTTTGACAGGCAAAGCGCCAAAGCTACAGGGATCTCTCACTTGCTCTGATCGGAGTTCCTGGCGTTGGGGGAGGGGCAGTTGCAGGAATTCAGGAAATAACAAAAAGTCCCGGGGTCTCTTGGGGGTTCCAGACAGCAAGCACTTATTCTGATTAGGAAGGCAGAGTCCTGAGGAAACTACAAAGCAGAATGTCTGTCTGTCTGCCTCCATAGCAAGATGCCCAGGTATCACACAGAGCCTGGGATGCAAGCCACAACTTCCAGCAGACCTGGTGAGCAGATCTGGCAAGATCTACACAGTAAGGCTCTGCGGGCTACTCTGATATATACCATCCCTCAGGAAACAACCGCTTACTTAGCAATTTTTACACAAAATTGCTAGATAATCTCTACAGTGTTTGGTATCTAAAATATTAAACTAAAATGCATATTTGACCGTTTTTCCCAATTTGGAGACATAGTCCCAATCAGAGGATAATCTTAAGAACTATTATTAAGGGGGCTTGAGAGATGGCTCAGCAGTTAAGAGTACTGGCTGCTCTTCCAGAGGACCTGGGTTCAATTTCCAGCACCCATATGGCAGTTCACAACTGTCTGTAAGTCCTGTTCTAGGTGATCGGACACCCTCACACAGACATGCATGCAAGCAAAACACCAATGCACATAAAATAAGGATAAATAAATCATTACAAGTTAAAAAAAAGAACTTTTAATAAAATGGTAAACAAATGCACATTTATTTTTATTTTGAAATATTATGTCTATTTCCTGTCCTATATGTGTATATAAGGAATAATTTAACTGTAATATTTGGATGCATCTCTTTCATTTAGAACAGGTATCTCCTCCAAACCAGATAGGCACCGGAAGAAAGGACTTTTAGCATCATTCATTTTGATTTACTTTAAAGGTTCTTTTCGCTGCTAACGAGGGCAATGCAGCACTTTCAACAGAACTTTTAAAAGATGGAAGAGAACCCGATTGAGTCCACGACTATATCCTCCTCTCGCCAGAGCTTTCTAAGGCTTATTGAATATGGATACTATAATGCACTCTAATGTGCTGTGAAATGATAGCCATTGTGGTTGCCTCTGAGCATCTCTCCATGCCGGGACACTGCAGATATTCTAAAATTAGGTGCTACTATTTGGTAGACTGGGACCTTACTTTCCAGCCACAATGAATCTCATTAAAACGTCCACCACCATTGGTGTTCACAGATGGTTAGTTTTTGAAGAGTATAAACAAGAGGACACAGGAAAGTAGCATTAGTTGAGGGAATGGTTTGCCACGCTTTACAAACATTATCTGATCTAATTCTCACCCTGTGAGGTGTTATTACTCTCCCAATTTAGAGATGAGGTTGGGGAAGTAAAAGATTAACTCAGAGTTCAATGGCCCAGAAGCCATGGACTTATATTTGAATCCAGCTTGTTTGGAACCAAAGCACATGGGAAAAGGAAGCCCCATGGAAGGATAGGCTTGGAAGACTCCGGATTCGGCACATTCTGCGATTCTTCAATGCCTTTAACATGCAAATAAGCATTGTGAGAAAGCTTGGGTCTTGGGTAAACATCACTCAGTCCATAGCATGCAACCATTGCAGGACTGTCCCACCTTCCTTTAGAAAATGTGGATCAGCTGGAATTGTACTTCTGGGTCATTCTTCCTAAAGCTGCCAGAGGAAACCTGTTAAATCTTGAGAGACTCAGTCTTTGCGCAGAACCCTCCACCGCCCCCCCCTCCATTTAGGTGTATGAATCCTTCAGGAAGTCTGCAGGGCTGTGGCCCACCCATTTTAGCCTTTGCCCCTTGTCACTTTTGCTAGCTAACTTTCTTTGACCACCATGGTCTCCATGCTATTGCTAAAATGAGTCCAACAACCACCTGTATCAGAGGGATTTCACTGCCCTGTGTGGAATATTCACCTCCATAGATCTAAACATTCCTGCTCTCCTTTCTTTTGGGTTTCAATGGTAGGAAGATTTCTCAGGTGCCTTTTTTTTTTAAACAGGCCCTTGAAACTTATACCTTTACACGATACTTCCCATAGCATACCATGCTCTGCTAATGACTTTGTTATTTATTTCAGAATACTTATCCCCATTTAAGGTACTACATATTCTTTGTTTTGTTTTGTTTTGTTTTGTTTTGTTTTGTTTTGTTTTGTTTTGTTTTGTTTTGTTTTGTTTTGTTTTGTTTTGTTTTGTTTTTGGCTGCCCTTTTTGACATGGAATGTCTTGACTATTTTCTCCACTTAGATTCCCAGCATCTAAGACAGTGCCTGGCCCTTATCAGATCCTCAAATGTTTATCAAATGCATGCACAAATTGTCTTTATTTCACCATGTATAGATTGTTTCAAAAATTCATCTTTAATTAACTTATTTCTATACCTCTAACCTTTTCCTCCAATATATAGTTTAATAATTTATCTAGTTCTACTTACCACTCAGTGGGTTTCCCTAAGGTCACGATTGAATTTCTGGCTGTAGAAGGACTTGCTTATTTGGACCAGCTTATTTGCAAACAAAGAATCTAGAACTGTTCACCAAACTTAAAGAATGTAATGTTGAAGCTAGAAGTGGCCTTAAAGGTTAACTTTCTCATAATTGAGAGTTCAGAAGCTGAGAGTAACATTCCCTAGGACACACATCACCCACCCTGGGCAGATGGTCCTGGGTTCTATAAGAAAGCAGGCTGAACAAGCCATGAAGAACAAGCCAGTAAGCAGCACCCCTCCATGACCCCTGCATCAGCTCCTGCCGCCAGGTTCCTGCCCTGATTTCCTTCAGTGATGAAGAGTTATATGGAATAAGCAAAACAAACCTTTTCTTTCCCAACTTGCTTTTCATCAAGGTACTTCATCACAGCGATAATAGCCCTAACTAAGACAAGCAGTCTGCTCAGAAATTCTTGACCAAATTTCTGCAGGTTCAGAACAGTAAGTCATTAGATATTGCATCATATGTATGATAGAATAAGTTTTACATAACTACGACCTTTCACCAGGTATCTAGAGACGAGTTTTGGTTGGTTGACTAGTTGGTTTGGATATAAACTATTCCAAAGAGAATAAAGACCAGCATTTAAATAGCACTATTGGCTTGTGACAACTTTCTCGGTACTTTCTGTATCTAAACGCATCTAATCTTCAGGCAGAAAGCATTATTGGGTCGGTTCCTGATATCGTTCCCCTTTGTGCTGGAGGAGACAGAGAATGCTCCATGATGTGGCTGAGTTCGGCTTTGAAGTCTTATTGTCTGAACTGATAGCATGACCTTTTACTCTCATGACAGTCTTTGAGACACAAAGTTACTGATTAAGAGAACATTATTTGTGCAGATCTGGTTGTAGGACAATGCGATCAGCATAGAAGTTTTGTCTAAAGAAGTAGTTTTGTTTTGGGACTCAGTAAGAGAAAGTGACTCGGAGGTACATGCCTCTGTGGTTCTGTTCCCTATGGAAGTTTAAGTGTTAACTTCATATTCAGAGTCTTCAAAGTGATTTAATATTTCTTTTAAGCATAAAAACACATTTTGATTGTATATGAAGACATCCAAAGAATATCGGAAAACATGAATATATATATATATATATATATATATATATATATATATATATATATGTAGCTATCTGAGCACAAGATTTTGCTGTCTTTTGGTTTCATACTCCCAGATATAGCTGGAGCTGAGCATACACTGTTCTAATCGTGAGTTAAAATTCTCTACAATTGGGATCATCGTTAACAGCTGCAGAGCTGACTGCTATACTCCATAGTTTTGCAACTTGTACGCGATTTTGTAAGTAATTTACATTATGTGTAATTCTGCAGATGTGTTTTTACAGAACTGTTTCATATTTTTGAGTTTCCATTGCTTCCAAAAAAAAAATCTTTTCAGGAAACGTTTACAAGATTGAGGTGCACATGTTGGAGTTTAGGCCTTGTTTCCTACATTGGGTAAGTTTAGTCCCACCTGCTGATTTGTTTATTCTGAATATTTTACGTAGATCCTAACAGTTATTTTAATGACTTCCTTAAGGAAGTGTTATGTTAACTAGAAAAACATCTTGAGATGTATTGGAGTTTTCTATTTAGAAGTTATTTTCTAGCTTACTAAACAAAAAAAAAATAGGTCTAAATATTTAATGTAACAATAGCTTTAGAAAAGAGGTATAGCCAGGTTTATCATAAATAATAGTAACAACTGTGTTAAATAATTCATTAAATTATAGTATCATGATAATTTGAAAGTTATTTATTTTGTAGCCTATTAGTATGTTCTCTCCTATAGCTTATGGAAAAGTGACTTCACGTTTAGAAAGCTAAATTGGGGCTTTGGGATTTAATAGCTGCCTGGTGTGATTGAGGACTAAGGCTCTAAATATGGAGGTGCTCATTCTTGTGGATAAATACTGAATCCACATCCCACAATTGTCGCTGAGAAACCAACTGCTGCTGAAAACCCACATGAAATGTCAACCTACTGTCTTAACAACATGGATAATTATATATTTCCCCTAGAGTTTAATCACCCCCTCTCCAGTATCCTGGCCACATTCCAAGAGAAATCATCCAACTCCATTATTGTAACCAAAAGTCTTTGTTGATTTGATCTAATCTCATCTTCTCAATTTCCTATCGTTATATATTGCTTTAAAGCTGCTTTATTTCACCTAGAAGATAGGATTTCGCTGGTATAGTACATATCTTATTACCTTTTCGTATCAAGTGTGTATTTTTGAAACGAAAAAGACATTTGTTGCAGCTAACTAAGCAACTTCATCACCAAAAACATCATAAAATACATTCTATTCATAAAGAAATTTCTAAATAGTACTGTATACTTATAATGTTATAATACTTAAACTGAAAGAGAAAAATTACTCCTGCCATGCTTACATTTTGACAAAACTATTGAGAGAAGTTCATTCTAGAAGTTGTATGTTTTGCTTTCCTCCATTCAAATGACAGTGGGTCCTAGTGAGATTTTTAATTATCTTGCTTCACAACATAAAAATGGTGCACTTTAGAACATTTGGAAAATGAAAGAAGCAAAAATTTATAATGATTACTTCACATACAATCAGGTGTGCAATCAGCATTTTATTGTTTAGCTTTATTTTTTATTGTTTCTGGATGTAAGGTGCAATTTTCTTCTTAGGCTGTGGAAAGTTAGACTACAAACTGCTGTGAATAGATTGGAGTCTAAACAGTAGTAGAGTTCTTGCCTAAAATGAACAATGCTCTGACTATCATGACCTACAAAACACAGACATATATACACAAAGCACATATACAACACTACTATGAAATCAACATCCTCTCTCATGTATATGATAATTTTCATGTTATAAAACAGTCTACAACACATTCATTAAAATTTTGAAATAATTCAATACCATATATGTGTTGTTACATGCAACTGATCATCATTGCTAGATATTCAATTTGTTTCAGTTGATAGCAAGACACACAGAATCTGACATTGAAAGTCATGTAAGGATGTTGCTTTACCAGTTAAATTGTAAGTGAATACCAGTCTACATGTAGATACTATATTGATGAAACATGCTTACCAACATGCAAACAACTCACCAAATTATTCCAATGTTTGGAGCAAATGTTCCAATCATTAATTTAAAATTAAGTCTTGCTTGCAACATACACGAGTTAAAGATAACAGTGAACTACAAAGAATTATTAGAATTCTGAGCTGCAAAACATTTTCTTTTCTCTTAGGATTATTACATGTTTGTTCAAGGGAAGCCATTTGTTTTCATCACAAGCAATTAATAAAGCAAAAACATTTGTATTTCACAAGTATGCTTGAATTTCACAGTTCTCGTTATTTAACACCAGAAAGTAAACTCTTATTTTAGGAGGGACAATAAATCACGACATCGGGTTTTTTCTAAACTGATACCTTTTGGAGAAACTAAAAATTTAAAAACAGTTCACTTTTTCATGTAAATTGGGTTTTTTTTTTTTTTTTGCTATCGTTGTTAGATAATATATTGTTTAATACTTGGCCGTAATAATTCCTGACAGAAAGCTTTATATGACCACACATAAACACGATAGTTGAAAAGAAATCAATCTGGAAGCATATGTTCTTTTAGTTTACCCAAATCATGTGACTTTAGCTAACATTTCTTCTTCTTCTTTTTCCCCCTAAATTCAACATGTGGCTTGCCATACAATAGACATTAGAAAGAGTTCATTATCTTCTCTTTCTTGTTGAACTATGAGCCATACACTCAGAGACATTAAAGAAAGGTTATCAATTCCCATATTCAATGCTTTGGTGACTGAAGAATAATGCTGTCAGTTCTTGAGGTGAATCATTTTGCCACTTTTTAAAGATCAGATCTTTGTCTGGAAAATCCATCTGTTTTAAATATTGGTGGGTTCTTGTCAGTTCTGCTTAACTCATACTGAAATGTAAAGAACACCGAGCAAAATCTAATAAACCAGATTATCCACTACACTAACATTTTATATCTTGCTCCACTTACTGTTTCCAAACCATTAGAATTCTCTAAAAGGCATTAATGAGGGGAAAGCTTTTTGACATATGTGCTTCACTTACAGCATCATTTAAATGTGCTTCTAGAGTGGAAGCCATTGGAATAAAGTAGGAAACAGAACCAGTAGTCTCGCTCCACAGTCTTCTCATTAACTGGATTCATTCTCTAACTCTCAGACCAAAGTGTCCTGCTCAGAAAAGCCCAGCGAGACCTGCCTTTTTCAGCGTGGTGCAATAGGTCAGATTTCTGTGTGATATGTCTCTAGAACAACTTGGCCCACCTCTCCACAGCACATCTTGTCTTTTATGTAAGTCTTGTAAATTCCACTGTGGTAATTAGAGACTTCCAAATAGCTTTTCCAAGGTTATTGTGAGTGTGGCTTTACTTACATTTCTGCAAGTCGAACAATTTTTTTTTGGGGGGGGGACTAAAAGAAAGAAATTAAGAAGAAAGTCTACATGATGATTTTTTTTAATATGTAGCGATTTACTGTTTCTGGAGAGAATGTAATTCTGCACCTCCTAACTGCATGTGAGGTTACTTGATTTCATTGTTCTCTCTTGTGGGCGAGTCCTCACCTACCAGCAATACACTGGCATTCTGCATTACCTAGACATGTTTCTGATAGTCACAACTGAGAGATGTGGAGTCTGGCAATGGGACTTAGTGTGAAGGCGAGAGCCACTGTTCAACATCTTGTATTATGCAAGACAGCTCCCACCCACCACAAAGAACCATCATCCCCAATGTCAATAAGTGTCCTGATGGAGCAACTCTGCTCTTGTCTAAGGGTCATGCCCACTGGAGACTGTTTTCCTTTTTGTGAAGATTAATCATTTAGTAGTTGATATATATCTTAGGAGTGAGTTATGGTTAGATTCTGCAGTTATTTGTGCCTACTAAACTGGAGAATACCATAAATAATACACATGGATTCCAACAAATTATCAAAAACTAATGTATCTTAAAAATGAAGTTTTATTTGTTTTTTTTCTAATGAATTATGATACAGCACTTCCAAAAAGAGGCATTTCTCCTTGTAAGTATTTATTATCATGTTTTCATGGATTTAGACAAGTAAGATTGTATATCAAAAGAAGACCAGAAGCATAGCTGAGTTAGTGTAGACTTAGTTGATCAGAATATTGCTGTAGTTATTTTCTTTTACATACTTCTTCCACTTACTTGATAGGATGGAGTCTAAAAAAATGTTCTTATGTGGATGATGACTTGTGTGTGTGTGTGTGTGTGTGTGTGTGTGTGTGTGTGTGTGTGTGTGTGTGCAATAAGTGTAATATGGAGACTTTGCCTTTGCAACTCATCTTCTAGTTAATTACAGGGATAGAGAAATGTCTCAGGTAACTTAAACTTGGAGTATTGTTCACTTAAATTTTAATCTTTGGAGAAAAGACAGGATTGGGCACATGTGTAAAATAAGGATGAAGTACAATGTCTATTTCTAAAATGTGCAAATGAATAAGAACAAAAATACCCAGTTCATCACTAGCTAATACACAGAAAGCTCTGCAATAGTGTTTGGAATAGCAAAAACTATAGTTAAACATTAGATATTATTATTGTGAGTTTATTATAAAAGGTCTTTATTCTGAAAATATTAAGATTTTGTTTATAGTAGAGGATTGAAAGTTTTCTAATCAGTAAGAGAAATTTCATAAGAGCTGTTGCTTGCAATATTGTCTAGAAAATTGTGAATATAATTTAAAAGATATTTACATATAATAATTGTAAAATAAATATATTTTTTTTCCTTTTATAAGGAAATGCACAATTAAATTAATATAGATTTAAAACACAGTGTTCTTAAATAATAGATTGTTGTGAATTTGAGGTGCCTTTAGGTTAGTTTCTTTTTTCACTTCCAGACAGTCTCGTGTGCCCAGACTGGCCTGGAATAGGTTATAGAGCCAGGGGTAACTTTGAACTCTTGGGTGATCTGGTTTGTAGAGAGTAGATTACAGCTAGAGCAGTACCGACACTCCACTGGTGCTGAGGTGGTATCATACACTAGGCTCAAAGTAAAGTCCCTCTGAAATGTAAGGACAAGCAAATAGGATTCTGATTTAAATGTGATATCTAATTCTATTTTTTCAATTTTTAAACAGGAAGGTAGTCCCTGATTAACATCTACAATCAAAATAATGATCCTATAAATAATAGGTGTGTGAGAAAAAAGTTCTAGGTATTTTGAAACCAACCAAGGATTAAATTTCCTAAATCAGCAATTTTTATATTATTTCCTTGACTAAATGAGCAAATCCACTTACACATTATTTTATTACAAGTTCAGAGTTATATAATCCCATTTACATAGTATGCAAAGGAAATAGAAAGGATATATCAAGACTTACACAAAAATGTCAGAAAACCAACTTCCGAAATGTTTACCTATTTGTGAGAATGTGAGACCTAAGGAGGGGAAACAGTATCTTCTAGAAAAAAAAAAGATTCGTGCTGTCTTGAGTGTGGCTAGCAGCTGAGCCACAGTGAATACAGAGGCTCGTGGCTGTCCGTGATGCTGAGAATAAGCGAAGATGTGGACTCAGCCCTGAAGTCATTTATACTGCCCTTGCTGAGGCTTGGCAAGCACTGTGGAAGGGGTATATATATGTGTTCGGGCAGATGGAGGAGCCTGAAGACAGGGAGCAGGCTTGAGAAATCTCATCCTCCAGCCACAGCTAATGCAATAATGAACTCACAGCAGCTGCGATTGCTTGCACTGGACTTGGACGTGACAGGCTCTCTCGACAGTCAGTCACAGGTGGGTGATGGGGTCATGGGTCCCTATTTCTTTCTGCTGAACTAGGCTCCTTTCAAAAAGGAGGACATGCGACTGTCTTCGGATGTGTGCCCACTGGGCTTTAGTGGATAAATTTAATCTCAAAGCCTCACAGATGGGCCAGCTCAAATGCAGAGGGGCACAGACAATGCAAAAAGACCCGGATGTGGAAGAGATTAGCAGTGAAGAGTGGAGGTGGACACGGCGGGGGGGGTGGGGGGGGGGAGTCAGCGAGAACCTTCAGTTAGTCAAATATACATAAAGTGGAGAGAAAAGAATTAGTTGTTTAACTCCAAGGAGACAAGCAAGTCTCTGGTCTTCTAACAACTTGAATTGTAAATAAACAGCAAGGAAATATAACAGGAAATATGTTGCTACATAAATTAGGTATAACTCAATATTTTCCCCATATTGTTAAATTCTATCTTCTTTTTGAGTCAATTTCATTCATCACCATAAAGTCATGTTAATCTCTGTGAGTTCAAGGCCAGCCTGGTTTACAGAGTGAGTTCCAGGAAAGGCACAAAACTACACAGAGAAACCCTGTCTCAAAAAACAAACAAAGAAAAAACAAAACAAAACAAAAATAATATAATGAATTGAAGCTAAAGGATTAAACTTAACATGGATCCATAAATGAATGCATATTTAGTATAAATGAAACATTTACTTGCAAAAAATGTAAATGAGAGTTCTTTTTGATCAAAGATACTTCTCTCCCTACCTGACTATGAGAGGGGCATCTATCTACTGAAACTACTTACCACTACTGAGAATTTGCACTTTTTGACATGTCCTTTAAACTGGGAAACGTTTTTCATTTTGCTGGGCCTTACTTTTTCAAGCATGTTCCATTGGGCTAATATTAGATGGTGAATTCACTGTGGTTGTGATAAATTATCAAAATTGTGATTCCAAACTCAAGGTACCTACACACACAGTACAGAGAAACAGTAGGAGACAGTGTGTTTTATTCAAGTCTGCACCTTTGTTCACAGAGACTTCCTCTGTGAAATGCATCCATTGGATGAGGGTGATTTAGTAGACAATGCACTGTTGCCCTCTGCTGGTGAGACCATGAGAAATACAGGCTTTCCTTCCTAATTAGAGGGAATGTTATTACGGGGGGGGGGGGGGGGGGGAGGTGTTTTTTGGGGAGACCATCATAGAAAAAGATAACAACATGTTAACATGGTAGGGAATTAAAATCTGAAGCTACACAATTTTCTTAACACATTTCAAAATTAAAATTTTGTTATTTGTATTTAATATTTTTAAAGCTGAAAAATCTGATTATTTTATATTAAGTCAATGGAATAGTGTCTTACAGTGTTAATTGCATGATGTCTTTGAGCAGGATATGCACTAACCCCTTTTAATAATCTGAACATTTTTGGAATGCTTTAATATGAATATATGGATATGAGATCTGTAAAAGTAATTTTACTAAGCAGTTGAAACAATATACTTAGTATATTTTTTAGTAAAAAAAAATTAGTCTTTTATCAATTGAGTGAATGATTTATCTTACAATTTTAGGCAGTTTTTAAGCATTCTTCATATGCTATTCACATTTCACTGAGGAAAGCCCAATACTGGTTTATAACCGTTATAAATATGTATAATTGGCTTATAAATTCTTCCATAAAAACAGTGATAATGGTCCAAGTAACATAAAATGCATAGACTGATGAGCCTAGCATGTTTTATTGTAAGACTGCACGCTGCTCTAATGGTTGGGTACATTTCTTTCAGAAGTCCTTTAAAGGCAGTAGTAGTAGCTCTGCCACCCACGGCAGGGGACGGACTCCATAAAGACAGACCTGTTCCTTTCTCCAAAACATACTTGGGTTGAACGTTTGAGAAAAAGCTACCTTTGTTGGGTTTTCTTACATCTGATATTTTGAATCTGGGATTTTATATTTCAGATACTTTTTCTAGCTGTAATATGTATTCAAATGATCTGGTTTTCATTTCTCAGCATAAATTCCCTTGGAACACTTGCACAACCTGGGTCACGGTTCTTGGTAATGAGGTTGTAGTCCATGGCTCTGTGTTCCCATTCAACCCTCTGCAGCCGAGTCCATGGCAAATCAAGAGCCAGTTCTCCTGGCTTCTCTGCCCCACCAACTGCCAATCTTTCAAATAAGGTTTTGGATGAAACAGTACCTCAGAATTTACTCTGTGTATTCATATCTCAAATTTTACAAGAATATACTTTCACCTTAAGTCTCTTACAGTCTTTGGAAAATGACTCATCTTATAAAATATCATTATTACAGAAAATAGGTGTTTTCTTCTCCACAACACAAGTGAGTTTACAAAAGCATACTTGCAAATCTTGACATTTACTCCTCATAAAAACACTAAAAAGAATTTTAAAGGTTCTACCCTGGGACTCAGAAACAGGGGAAATTAGGGTCAGAGAAATGAGTGACTTGTGTGAATTCATCTATCTGTCTACCAGGAGCAAGCTCCTCTAGGGGGGAGAGAGAGAGAGACAGAAAGAGAGAGAGAGAGAGAGAGAGAGAGAGAGAGAGAGAGAGAGAGAGAGAGAGAGAGAGAGAGAAAGGAGAGAGAGACAGAAAGAGACAGAGAGAGAACAGAAAACAATAAAAGCTGCTTCCAACTGCCAGTCTGTTTGTTTTGAGGCCTTCTTGTTAGTTAATAGTCGAGGTTGGCCTCAAATTCATGATCCTCCTGCCTTACTGTTCCAAGCTAGTGTGTGCTTCACCATGCCCAAACATTTTTTTTAAATGCTCAATAATTTTCTTCCTATTTCTCAATCTTGTGGACTTTTCTGAGTAATATTATTTTGCTTTTCTGTTCTTTACATAGTTAAACAGTTTCTTTTAATGAATAATTCCCACAGATTGCTACAAGGGTGGGTATGAACTATTTTACTTGGTTAATTTCTATGGAAATATTAAAACTGAAAGTCAGCTTGATTGTGTTAATGTGGATGCCACTGAAGAACAAGGAAAAGTTATACAAATATTCTATCTACAGTTCATCAGTTACTGAAAGTAGTAACCTGAAGTGGAGCTACTGTTAAATAGCTTGAATAATAGAAATAAAGCCAGAGAGAAGTGTGATCCCAATTAGTTTTATCAATAAAAACCAGGAGTCAGATATTGGGGTAAAAGCTGAAAGATCAGAGAAGCAGAGAACCAGCCACCAGAGACTTCTTACCTCTCCGAATCCTCCAACCAAAAGGGCTGAGATCCTGTCTCTGCCCCACCTTATCACTTCCTGTCTCCACCCAGCATTATCACTTCCTGTCTCCTGTCTATACAGACCTCCAGACTTTTATGGTTACCCAGTGGCTAGGTCTACCCTCTGATCTCAAGGCAAGCTTTATTTGTCAGAACACAAACAAACTGTCAGAACTCAAACAAATTGTAACAACACCAGAGAGATCACTAAAGCATTTGACAGAGATGTCACAGGTCTTAAGTATATCTGCTACACCAGAGATCTGTTCTCTTAAAACCAATAAATACTTTTTCAAAAATTATTTTAAATAGAGAATAAACATATTCTCTATTTAAGAAGGGAGTCTGTGTTCTCTAGAAATTTCGGCCAATTTTGACTAGGGCTACTAAATCTCTCTAATACAATGGGGGCTTCTTATTAGAACTTGAGAGCAGAGTACTCACAAAGTTGATTTCTTCATGTTTCCAAAAGGAGTCAATTTCTAAACATTTATGAAAGTGAAACTGTGGGGGCTGGAGTGATGGTTCAGTGGTTAAGAGCACTTGTCCTTGCAGAGAACCCAAGCATCCTTTCCAAGACCTACGTGGTGGCTCACAGTTCCAGAGACTGTAATGCCCAGTTTTGCTCTCTCTACAGGCACAATCTTGCATGTACATATAAATGTGCAGTCACTTACAAATAGATCTAAAATAAAAATAAACAGACCTTTTGAAAAGACAGTTAAAAATGCTGGACCTTTTCTTTTTATTTATTTTATTGAAAATAGATTTTTTTCATACAGTATATTCTGATTACGATTTCCCCTCCTCAACTCTTCCCACATCCTTCCTACCTCCCTACCCAACCAATTCCACGTCCTTTCCTTTATTGCTGCACTATAGGGATGCAGATAACTAATTATTGACACAGTGAATACACATTTGCTTTAATTTGAGTCACTGATGCTTTGAAAATAAACTATCGGTATGAGTTTATCATCCCTCCTCTTTCTTTCTACTTGACTGATATTCCATCTAGTTCTGTGTGCCAGAAAGGGCTAAACTTTAACCGATTTTATTTCTGATATAACATCAGATGTTCTTGCATACAAAAACCTTAAAAATTTCATGTACAACAAAATATTTTTGCTATGAGAGGATTTTTTATGTCTATAAATAAAACAAGTATATTTTTCTTAGGTTTCAGGCTCCTTCAGTAGATGGTCTTATATAAAATTTTAAAGAAAACCTAAAAGCTTAAAACCATTTATGATCAAAACACTCATCAGGTGATGATGACAGTATGCTACGTAAAAATATGGGTGTAACAAAATGCTCAGTTTCCTTTACTTTTCCTCTTTGAAAAAGTGACATTGCCTAGGAGTTATATAATGGTCTGAAGGAAAGAAGGGTTTTTTTTGTGTGTGTGCCTTAAACTCAATATTGTGAGTTGGAGTCAGCTGTTAAGAATTACTGAATTATCCAGGGCAAAATCTGGGGTATGGCTCACGTTACAGTGTGTTGGATATGGAAAGGGGTGAAAACTTTGCAGTGATTAAAAAGGCCTGTGGGATTGAACTTTTGCATTCCAGAGCAGCACATCAAGAGAGATGCTGCAGGTTCTCGAGTTCTCTCAGCAATCTGTGCCTGGAAATAGATGAAGTGTTTGTGAAGAAACATCCCAGGATGGCTCTAAAAAGAATATAAAAAAAAAGTTCTTTCTGGCCTCGGAGGAATGAGAATTCAACCTGATGCAGGAAACAAATACCTACCAATGTCAAGAATTTAAACACAGCAAGATTTCAGCCAGATCAGAAAGGAGAGTGGATGCAGTCAACGCTATATTTTCTCTTTTAATATCTTTTGAAATAAGATTTTTTTTTATGCTTCAGAAATGATTTCAATTAACCTTCATTGTGTTTCTTAGGTGCTGTGTTTCTCGGTAGGCTGTGGAATACAGTGGCGATCATCAAAGGCTGCTCTCTGTGAATATTGTATAATATATTCAGCCTTCTCTCTTTTCAACAATTTTCTCTTCCATTTCACATCCGTTTTCCCCCTGAACCCATTCTTCTTCATAAAAGCAACTGACATCTAATTAAACATAATCAGTCAGTCGATGATTTAGGCTATGTGGGTATTGTCAATTTAAATATGTTACCCAAGATCAGTATGATGAGGAGATTACCCTGTTCACTCAAGCAAAATATTATTCTTTAGTGCCAGATAGAATAAAGGTTGATAAAAGTTGTTACAGAATTTGTTTGTATTACAAGAAGGTGTTATATTTACCAAGGAAACTGTTTAGAAACTGGACTCTGGTTTTATATTGACAATACACAA
Source organism: Peromyscus maniculatus bairdii (assembly GCF_049852395.1). NCBI lineage: Eukaryota > Metazoa > Chordata > Mammalia > Rodentia > Cricetidae > Peromyscus > Peromyscus maniculatus. The sequence goes on along the minus strand of NC_134863.1, from coordinate 62,277,563 downwards.
GGAAGTGTATCTGTATATGTTTCACTCCGAGAAAAATGCAGGAACCAATTTCTTGATTTTTATGTCAAGCTATTGAAAGTGAATTGAAAAATCTGTATATTCTTATATTTTGCTTTATGCTAGGATTTAACTTTCAGCTAGGAAGTTTGGTTGTGAATGGGAACTAGACTTTTCTATAACTGTGTTTTTTTAATGATATTTAACCATACCATGAATTTTTGTTCCGACTCAGACCAAGAATGATAATTTATCTTAAACATTACCTTGAAGAAATAAAAGCATTGATAAGCTCAGTTATTTGTCTATATACTATTTATTAAAATCCAGCTCAAATTACCTATTTAGAAAAAACTACATTGACAGTTAAGATTTTAAGCTGTAAAGTAATGTTATCTGTATGTGTACTATTTGTTTAAACTTTATAGCTATTGATAATCTTAAAGTGTATGTATAATAAAATAATCAGATGTGATATATTTGTATGCTAGAATCAAAATTTAAGCAATGTCATGAAAAACCAACTTTCACAAAGACTTCCAGTGTTTTTTTCCCACACAATCAGAAACAGATACTTAAAGAAGATTCATATTTACTAATTATAAGGAAGCCTTGAAATATGTTAGCTGTTTTAATTCTTTCTTATTATGACACCTTTTAAAAATGGTTTGATTGGCTTTCTATGCAGTCTATACTTGTGAGTGGTGTCCTGTCCCCATCTGTTTTTTGAATGGTGAATTTCTTTATTTTAGTGGTTTGTTTTAATTTCAATTTTTGAAGAGTTTGCCTTACCTAACCATATTTATGGGTTTGCAAACACTTTGAAATAGAAAGAGTAGCTGTTGATGGCCAGAACATACACAGACACAGAAAGACACACAGACAGACAGACATAGACATCGACACATAGATACACAGACAGACACACATGAGAGAGAGAGAGAGAGAGAGAGAGAGAGAGAGAGAGAGAGAGAGAGAGAATAGTTGTCACTTAAGAGATGGGGGAACTGTTTCCTTGTGTGTTTATCAAGCTTTCTTTGCTCTCTGCTTAGTCCACTGCCTAGAATATGTCTAAGAACTGATTTTAAAAATGAATTATAAGTCATATGTAATATTAACCAAAGAGGAATCAGAGAGATGACTTGGCAGGTATAGTCACTTTATATGGGATCACCAACCCATATAAAGATGGAAGTTGGCCTCCACTTATATCCTCATATATACATCATGTACACATACATGCATAATAATAAATATCCATTTAAAAATGAAAAAAAAAAAGAATTAACCGTAGAAGCACAGCCTTCTCAAACCTAAATCCTGCTCTTTGAAAAGCCACCATATCTGTTACTAAGTTAAATTCTAGTGGCTTTTCCAGTTTTATCTGAGCTATGAGTAAAATTCCACATTTCCAGCTCTTAGCTCTAGACTGTAGCAGTGGCTACGGTCAAACACAGAGCTCACAAGCAAACACTCAAATCAAGAGTAGAAAGGATGGGGCTGGAGAGATGGCTCAGCCATTAAGAGCACTGGCTGCTCTTCCAAATGACCCGGGTTCAATTCCCAGCACCCACATTGTGGCTCACATCTGTAACTCCAATTCCAGAGGATCCTACACCCTCACACAGACATACATACAGGCCAATCACCATAAAAAATAATTAAATAATGAGTAGAAACGACTGTGTTCTGCGAGACCTGAGGGAAAGAGATAGCAGCCATCACTTAGAGACAGCTTCTCTCTCCACGTCCACCTTTGTGTAAGCATTTATGTGTCTTGGATGTGGAAGGGCAGACTCAAGGATGGGAGTTCAGTGTGTCTGAGGGTCCTATTGAAGGACCCATGAAGACTACTGACTGAGGGCCCCTGCCTAGACAATAGCCCAGAAGTGCTGAATAGAAATGATTTCATTCTCATGCTCTACATAGTCCCCCCCGCCCCCCGCCTTTAACAACATACATTTATTGATCACAATTATAGGGTCTGAAAGCCAGGTATTAATGCACCATAGAGCTGGTTTTTAATATGGGTACAGCCTGTTTCATGCCACTTTCACTTCGATAGGCTTTCTGGAACCTGTAGCAACCCTTAACTTCTGCTGCATCATCCCAATCTCTGCCTTCACCATCATCTGGTTATATTGGGTTAGGAGACTACAGTGATGTATATCCTCAACATCTTCAAGGACTCTGTTCCAAAATAAAGTCATACTATACAGTGCTGGGGGTTTAGACACTAAAGGACACAATTCCTATAGGTTAGAACAGAAGCATTTCTATGGAGGATTGACTTGAATATCTATTTCAAATGATAGAGAAAGTGGCTCTTTTTAGAAGAATAATGGAGGCATGCTCATTTTTATTTCTATTACTTCTTGGAATTCAATTCTCTTGTGCTTTCTGATAATTTTCCCCTTTAAAAATCTCCTATGTTTTTCTGTATTGTGTTACTATGACTAACAAATTTAGCTGTGTGATGCTGGTGTTTTCCTTGGGTCAGAGATTTAGGAAGTACTCTATTGTCCCCCTCAGAAGAAAAGATGGTGGAAATAGCTGTGGCCTTGGACTGAGTTTGAACTGGAACCAGAATCCTGCCTATGCCTTTATCGACTACAGGACTCTAGACTCCTACCCAAACATCACTCTCAGTTTTCTCATCTGTGAACTGGGGATAATCAGGGCTTGCTCTCCAGATGAAGTGAGATACTTAATACATGTAGAATGTCTGATAGATGGTAGATGCTTATATAAGTATGTGATGTGTAAGATTCATATCATGGTGTGTAAAATAATAGTATTATAGTCCTATGGTTATCTTTATGAGCTCTAGTACAAGTTTGAATACAGACTTCAATACAGATACAAAGACTTCCATTTTCAAAGAACATTCCTGATTAACCCCAATGAGTGCTAATGTGGGTGACTGAAACATCATAGCTTCAGGATGTTTATGTCTATGTTCTTTCTCAGTCATCTCCAGCAAGTCTTGCCTATAGTAGCATCTCCATGGATGAGATGCAACTCACATTAGCAGTGTGTAGATGAGATGTGATAATAGCTAAGAATGTGATTCTTAAACTCATATAACAATACAAATCATCTTCGACCTTGGAATTATTCATTACATTTCAAGAGGCTAATGTCATGAGTATACTAAATAATTTTATTTATTCTATTTCAAGAACTATAAACTAAAATCTCCAACCTTGCAAATTAAAACTTTAGCTATTAATATTAAAACTAAGAATAATTTTTTTAAAAATAATTAAATTACATATCTCTAATCTAGCCACATCTTTGCCTCTAAACCAAATGCCTAACCTTTTTTTTTTTTTTTTAGCTCTTTGCCTTTTCAGTGTAAGCACTTATGTGATTTGATTTTTTTTTTCATAACATAGCTTTTCAGCTCATGTCCTGATGGAAATTTCTAGCACATATCAGCTGTTGTTAGTAGACTAGGACTCTACACCCCTCCCCATGGTGGAAATAGCACAGTAAAACCAGTAGTTTTACAGCGTTGATTATGTTATTCCCGTGCTCCGCTACAACTCCTAGTCTGTAAATGCCTGGTTCAGAGATATCTCTGTCTCAGCACAAAGCATTCAATTATGTGATACTTCCCTTTAAACACAGACATCTCATGACTGCTTACAAGAAACATTCCAGACACTTTACAATAGGGCACTTCTCAGTCTAGCACATTCCTGAACTCCTTGCATCCTCTGGCTTTATCAAGTGACTTGGCAGTGTTACTAGATCCTGCAACTCTCTCATAGGCCTCTCTCCACCAGGCTTCAGACAGGTCACATCTCAGTGCCCCTCTGCATATTGCTCCTGGCGCATTAGATACCAACTGAGATTCCACATCTGCTGTCTCTACCATCACTTCTAGAAGGAACTCATCTGTTTGGGGGAAGTCCAGATTTAGACTCCTGAAATGCTTGTACATTCTTTTATGTGGTATTACTCGTGTTTGTCTAGACATTTCTTGAGCTCTGATCACATCTGTGTTTGTTTCCTTTGTAACTCCCCATGTCTAGAGACTTACATCTTATGCGTCTCAGGCTAACTGGTTATATAGAACTGGTTATGTAGCTGAGGATGACTTTGAAATTCCTCCAGTGATGCGATTACAGATGTGTAACACAATGCCCAGGTGATCAGGGGCTGGTTATCAAACCCAGTGCTCAATGCTCATGCATATTTAAGAAAGCACTCTACTGCATGGCATAGAGGTACACACCTTTAATCCCCACACTTGGAGGCAGAAGCCAGTGGATCTCTGTAAGTTCTAGGCCAGCTTGGTCTACAAAGTGATTTCCAGAACAACCAGGGCTGTTACACAGAAAAATCCTATCTAAAAACTCACCCCCACCACCAAAGAGAGAGAGGGGGGGAGGAAGAGAGAGAGAGAGAGAGAGAGAGAGAGAGAGAGAGAGAGAGAGAGAGAGAGAGAGAAACACTATACCAACTGAGCTATATCCTCAGCTAGCCTGCTCTTTCTCTGTCTCTCTGTCTCAATAAGGGTTTTGTTATGTATGCCCAATCCTATTTCACTGTTTTCAAATTTATAGTAATCTTCCTGCCTCAGTCTCTTGGATGATGAGATTATAGACATACTCAACTATACCTGGCTGCAAAGTGAGGTATGGAATGACGCTTAAGAGTGTCTTGTTCAGTTTTTTCATCAAGTCACAATGATTTCTCTTTCAGTTTTAAAATTAAGCATGTAAGGATTGAAATATTTTTGAGCCACGGTTTATGTATGAATAACTACATAAAAAGCATCTAAAATTGTTAGTCTTAGCTTACTGGAACATTCTTTCAACCTTTCTTAGAGTGTGTTTTTTGCAGTGTCTATACATATTAAATTCTTTTCTTAAAGAAGAAGATATAAATCCAGTTGGAATTCAGCTATCATTGAAAGGCAGACCCCACCATTTGTATGAGCACGCTTCTCAGAGTGCGTTGTTTACTCCTAGCTTTCAAGAACTTTATGGACCAGATGCTCATGTTCAAGTACAGCTTGGCTAAAGTCTGCAAAGATAGATTTGCTTTTTCCAAGAGGATATGCTCTGTGTGGTTCAGGTGGCTAGCCCACACAGGTGGCCTTTAACATTTCACTGTCTGTGATAGGAGGCTATGAAGCTACCACACTTTAGTGGTCTCAGAGCCACGGCCATTCATGCCACCGCCTCTGGATTACAAACAGTGATTGCAAGCCCTAACACCATTCAACTCTCTTGCCTCGTGCATCTTCTTGTGGTTTTAGAAATGAAGAAGGTGTGAAGTTACTCTCAGTTCTTTATTCCTATCTATGACATGAGTAAACACTGACAAAGTGAGACTGTGGCAGAGACTTTGTACTCCAATTGTATCTCTTTGATAGCAACCTAGATAGGCAGCTATCATAGTTGAGAAAAACTTGTAATAATCTGAATTCATTCATATTACAGTTTTCAAAGCCATGATAAAGAAAGAGATACCATTTATAGGCACCTCTATTACCCAAGCACTAGACACACAATTTATATGCAAATGCAAATGCATGGGACGCACGTGCGCATGCATGCACACACACACACACACACACACACACACACACACACACACACACACACATCCAGTTATCCATTTGTTTACTCAACCATGGTTCAAGCAGCTAAATTACTCTGGCGCTATTGTATAGTTACACAAACAACTCCTGGAGACACACATTTTAATATTAAAATATTCTTACTCCATTTATCCTATTAGAGATGAAACACTGAAATGAGAGAAGACAGGCTCAGAAAGATAAATATTTTGATTATGGTTGCACAACTTACGAACAGGAAGCACTGTGTTCCAACTCATACATAACCGGCAGACCATTACTCATTATGTGTCCTGCCATCACTACGGGGAAATAATACAATTGCTTTGTAATTTACAAACATCAAGCATAGTAACTGATGGGATGAGAGCACTAAGTCTCTGAAGTTTACAACAGACTGCATCAAATTTCTAAAAAAGTAATTTTGCAAGGAGTAGTTCCAACCGTACACTTTCTTTTTACAGAGGACTTACTGAATCAAAATTTTCTGTATGTGCAAATGAGAGGGATGTCATTGAGTCTCAGGACAAATGTGCATTGAGATAATCACATGTGTCATGTAATTTAGATGATAGATGACTCCTCAAATGAGCAAATCAACACACATTTTAGAGGCACCAGGTAGGTTCTACTGAAATAAAGTTCTGCAGAGAAATATGAACCTGCAATAAGTGCTTCTTTAAGCTACATGTAATGCAAATTCAAGACTCCTGTACCTCCATTATGCTTCCCAAATCTCTTAATAAACAAACTCCAGCCATGAAGTTACCTTTTACTCTATCTTCAATTCTTACTTCATTACATACACCCTGCCTAATGTAATTCTATTCCATTTGTGTTTAGCTTCTGTCTTTTCTTGAGATTCAAATGCAAAGAGATCCAAAATTATGCTAATGTAAACTTTTCTCTCAGACAAAATAAACACAATTGCCTCATCCTCAGGAAAAAAAAAAGATCAATGAGCAATACTAAATGCAATACAACAAATGTTCCCACGAAACTTGCCATTGAGGGTGTGTGGATATTTGGCAGATAGACTTGTACAAGACAAATCATGCGAAATAAGAGATGCCTACATTAATATAGCAAAACGTTTTATATCTCAAATGGCATAGAGATTTAAGCTCCCTAATTTGTTATTCTTTGGACCCAAAGTTATGTGTGGATCTTAATGACTATTTTTAATTTAAGAAAATTTCTCTTAGGAAAACGATCCATCTGTTTATTGAAATAATCCTTCGCAAAGCCAAAGAGGTCACATCAGGTCAAAACCCATATCTAAGTTGGTTTAAACTTAGAGTAACCTAAATAGTGTGTCAAATTGGACTACTATAACTATAAAACTACCTCATATACATTTACAAAAATTCTCTTCTCGGATTTTACATTTTGTATGAAGCATTGGTTGTAAAGACAAGATCTATGGGTAGGGCAACCTATTGGAATTCCGAAACGCATTTAACATTTGTTTATAATTCCATATCATTATGCTAGATTTAAGTTGTCAAACTAAGTTGATAACATACATGAAGTGTAGAAACGTATACAGCAACAGGCTCCTGCCAAATGAGGCAAACAAAGAACTCTGTCTGAGGGTTACAAATTCAAAAGTTAAAGGCATAGTAATATTTTGAAGCAAAGTTTGCTCTTTGCAAAGAAGTGATTTTTTTCAGTGTCTTGTACTTTTGCAAAGCGACAGGGTGGATACATCTTGCAGTGAGTTTCTGCATAATTATCTATCTACGAGACCAGTCCTGCAAATGTGACTATTGTCTGCCTACACTGAGCGTTACCTTGAGGAAATCATTCTTTGGAGAAAGTGTGGGTCTTTTTTACACTGCTTATCTTTCTGTTATTGGGTATATAGGAAATGATTTGCACTCTTGGTCAAAGAAATGAATTGAAATGAAAGACATATGTAACAGTATCTTATTTATAGTCCTCAAGGTATTTCTCTCATTTAGTTTAATAGCCAGGGATAAGTCAGTTGGATTTATGAAAGCATATACCATACGACTAACAATCTAGAGGACAGAAATACAACAATGACCCCTACCACAAGATGTTTATAAGTTGCTTTTAGAGATAATTCATGAACTAGCAATATAAAAATTGGAATAATGAATACAAGACCAATGAAGAGCAGTGAGCAGATTGAATGAAGATGCTTTGTGTGACCTCTTGATGTCTAGTGCTTGTTGGTGGTGTGGAATTTGTACTGAGACAGATGGAGATCTCAATTATAGAAGTTCTTTACCATCACTCTGAAGAAATAATTGAGCCTTAGTTTTCTCTTTTTTTTCTCCTTAAAAGTTTAGGATAGCAGCATTCAAAATCTATAGCATGTAATAAATAGAAAAAAATACATATAGTTTGCAGCAGTCTCTTAAATTTAAATATATATTATTTTCTAATATCTTCATTTATTTCATGTAACTGTGTAACCAAATATATAACAGCATAGGCTCACCAGCCAATGCAGCTAGCTGAAATGGAAAGCTCCAACTTCAGTGAGAAACCCTGTGCAAAAACCAAATTAAATAGATGGAGAGGGATAGGGGAAGACTTACAACATTGATCTCTGACTTCTACATCTAAATATGCCAGTGAACCTTCAAACAACATACAGGAATACACATCACACACACACACACACACACACACACACACACAGAGAGAGAGAGAGAGAGAGAGAGAGAGAGAGAGAGAGAGAGAGAGAGAGAGAATGAGAGAACGAGTCAGTAAAAGAACAAATATATTTTCATTAATATTTCCACTGATCCCTAATGAGTAGTCAGGTTTTATTTTGTGAATATGCACAGTTGGTGAAGACAGGCTCTGTAGTAGTGTGACACCCCTACTTTAGTGTAGGCTGGATCTTGTGAAGTGAATGTGATAAAATGACATGATGCCATTCACACTGGGCAAATGCCCCATACTGCACGATACCCTCAACTCCATTTTGCACTTTTTACTTTGAGATATTGCTAAAGTCCCCAGGCTGTCTTTAAACTCTCTCTGTAGCCTAGGTAGGCCTTTGTGGTGATATTGTGTTCCCCAATATATTGTACACCTTAATAAACTTATCTGGGGTCAGAGAACAGAACAGCCACTAGATAGGCATAGAGGCCAGAAAATAGTGACACACACACACTTTTAATCCTAGCATTCTGGAAGCAGAGATCCATGTGGATCTCTGTGAATTCAAAGCCACACTGGAAACAGCCAGGCATGGTGACTCATGCCTTTAATCCCAGTAAGTGATGGCAGGAAGTAGAAAGGTGTAAAAGGTATGAAAACCAGGAACTAGAGTCCTGTTAAGATTTTAGGCTTTTGAGCAGCAGTTCATCTGAGATCCATTTGGATGAGGACTCAGAGGCTTCCAGTCTGAGGAAACAGGATCAGCTAAGGAACTGGCGAGGTGAGGAAGCTATGGCTTGTTCTGCTTCTCTGTTCTTCCAGCATTCACCCCAATACCTGGCTTCCGGTTTGTTTTTATTAATAAGACCTTTTAAGATTCGTGCTATAGGCTTTGAATTTGACATCCACTTGCTTCAGCTTCTGGACCTGCACCAAGGCTCATGTTGGTAGTTCCTCTGAGGAGCAACTTGTGAACAAAATTCTACTGATAACAGGCAGTGAAGTCTGAAGAGCTGCTAATAGCTGAGCTGAGGAAGCGTGCAATAGGATCTTGTGTTAACTACAGGCCAGCCAGTCCTGCAATTGTGGAGGTTCTGGGAGACCCTGTGACAGGAACAATGTAATAACCCACACCCAGACTTTGTATTCACAAAACTGTGAGCTAATAAATGTCTGTCAAAAGATTCAAGATCATGACATAATTTGTTGTGTGGCCATAGGTCAGTACTATAGATTTCAGTACATGGACATAGGATGCATCCCTACTTTTGAAGGTTCATTTTGTTGCTGTGACGAAACACTATGAACAAAAAGCAACTTGGGAAGGAAAGGGTTTATTTCATTTTACATTTCCAGATCCTATTTCACCATTGAGGAAAGTCAGGGCAGGAACTCAAGGCAGGAAACCAAGAGAAGAGTTGCTTGCTAGTCCATGCAGTGTAACCAGTGAATTCATAGCCAAAGGAGTGGCTAGGAAGCCAGGGGCTGTTTTTTGCTAGCTGGCTTGCTCTCAGGGCTGCTCAGCTAGCTTTCTTAGACATCCCAGATTCACTTGCCTAGGGATGGTGTGGTCCACAATGGACTAGGAATCCCCCAATCAATCATTATTCAAGATAATCTCATAAACATGGCCAGAGGCCAAACTGGTTTCTGAAATCCCTTAATTGATGCTCTCCCCAATGACTCTAGGCACTGTCAAGTTGACAATTAAGACTAACCAGGACACCTACCAACCAATTAAAAGTGTGGAAGTGTCTCTAAAGCTAGGAAGTAAGAAGAGGTTGAAAGAATGCCTGGGAGATCAACATGCACTCCCGAATCACCTTGAACAGATCTTTAGCAATCTGGACTCTGAGGATATTGCTAGTGAGGGTTCAGGAGGAAATGAGAATGTGCTATTGGAAAAAGGGAAGGGAGATGGTATGCAGAGGCCGAATGTAGCAGCAATATCCCACCATCACCCGGAATAATGAGGAAGTCAAACATATGTCTTATGAAGTGAGATAGCTAAGATTTCCAAGCAAAGCGCTCATATGCTACTTGGTGTTTGTTTTTTGTTTGTTTTTGTATTGATGTTTCTAGTGAAAACATGGGGAAAAGCATTGAAAGAGGTGTTAAAAATGGTGCTTGAGGTTTTGGAAATCCTCAGCCTTTTCCTTATAGCAAATAATGTTGAAGTGGCTTCTGATTACAGAAGATAACTAGGGCCTGGTGAGAAAATGTGGTCTAGAGACAGAGCAGATGACTTGACTGTAATTCTCTTGTTAATATCTGAGAAGGATCAAAGCCACAGAAGCCACAGATTAGAAAGTTCTCCTTGTTTAAATTCTCCAAGTTCTGGAGCAATTTGTCATACAGCAACAGATAAGCAGTCTAGTAATAAACCCAGAGAATCGGTAGCACTGCCACTGTGTCACCATAAGAACACCAGGGGAGATTACAGTACCTACCTTGTCATACCTGGGGAAATCGTTCATATTCACAGAGTCAAAACACAATGTTTCTTAGGCCCTCTTCTTTTTCTCTAATAGTCATTGTCCAAATCATTCTCATAGCACTTTATATTTTCTTGTTGTGTGTTTCTCATGGAGTCCTAAATGAACATCACAGGTACCTGAGCATTTGAGGGATCTGGAGATGCACTCATCACCACGCTGACAGCCTCATTTTCGATCTATGACCATTAACTTTATTTGTTTATTTATTTATTTGTGTATGTGTATCAGACAGACACATACATAGCAACACATACACAGACAGACAGAGACGGATGGATGGATGAATGGATGATAGATAGATAGATAGATAGATAGATAGATAGATAGATAGATAGATAGGGACTACCATGTGCATGTGGAACCCAGAAGACAACTTGGAGGGGTCAACTCTTTCCTTTCACCTTGTGGGTCCTAGGAATTAAACTCAGATCAAGGGACTTTGTGATAAGTTTCTTTACCCTCCAAGCCATTTCAGCAGCTCATAGTCACCACTTTTAAGTGGCTTGTTAGCTCTTCTATATGGCCAGTCTTCTCCTTGTCTTGTTTCTGCATTCTTTTTTTAATGATTTATTTTTATTTTATACATTTTGGTTTTCTGCCAGTATGTATGTCTATGTTAAATGTCAAATTCTTGGATGTCAAATCCCCTGGAGCTAGAGTTAGAGGCAGTTGTGAGCTGCCATGTGGGTGCTGGGAATTGAACCTGGGTCCTCAGGAAGAGCAGACACTGCTCTTTACTGATGATCTATTTCCAGCCCTCTTGTTTCTCCATTTTTCACAATCTGATGATTCCTGATTTTTACCTCTGGGTGAAAACTGTTGCAAAATTACAAACATTTCACTGATGGCTATGAATACAGATTAGAATTGTTAATCTTCATTATCTACGCGACTGGCTTTAAAACCACCTAGGAACTACATATCTGGACATGTATGTGAGGGTATTTATAGACTGATCTCCTGGAAAAGGGAAGAACTACCTTTAATGTGGGTGGCACAGTTCCATAGGCCAAAAGAGAGTAAATGTGGCTGAAATGAAATTGTCTGCAAGGAAGTTAAGTTCATGCAAGTGGCCAGGGAATACGGGTCTATAAATAAAAACTATGGTATATTGAACAAATAGTTTAATTATTGGCTCAAAAATTCCTGAATGCTCTACAATTATCTCTCTGGAGCTGATATAAGATAGACATGAAGTATCCAGTACACACCTATGGGCCCACCTCTGTCGATGTGTGTACTCTGCCTCTGTCCTGACCATAGGTCAAAACTCCTTGGTCAAAAGTCCTCTAATCAACCAGTAGATTTTTCTGGAAAGGGTCAGATAGCAAGCATTTTAGTCTTCATGGGTCATATGAATTTGCTTGCATCTATCCAGTTCTGTCACTGAGCCATGAAAACAGATAAAGAACAGATGGGTACAGCTGTGTTCCAGTTTGTAAAAAGCTCATGAATAGGCAGATATGCCCCCATGACCTGTGGGTTGCTAAACCTAACTCCAGAGCTTGTGATCTGACCCATGCTCCCACTCTTTTCTCTCTGGGAAGAATGTATCTCCAGAAACTACCTCTCCCCCGAGTTAGATATTTCCATTCGGTTCAAAACAAATTTCATCAATTTTCAAGCATACAAAAATGCAACCTCCTTCTACCTTTAAAAGGCATGGCTTGCTGTAGCTCTTCCCCTCAAATTACTCTGCTGTTTCTCTTCCTCATTTCACTTTTTTTTAATAACCCAAAGTTTCTTCTGATTTGTTCTTAACATCCCCTCCCAGAGCTCTAGCTGTCACTATGCCAATAAATTACTTAAGTTCAACAATGACCAACAACACATTACTGAATCCAGTGAAATTTTTCATCTTCATTTTACTTTCATCCTTTTTAGAAAAATTATTTTATTATTTTTAAGACTCTCTCTCTGAGTGTGTGTGTGTGTGTGTGTGTGTGTGTGTGTGTGTGTGAACACATGGGCTCTTGCAGGCAGACACGTGTGAGCTGTGTGTGTACATGAGTACAGGTTTCTTCAGAGGCCAGGAGATGGGGTTGGATTCCCCAGAGCTGGAGTTACAAGCAGTTGTAAGCTGCCTGACTTGGCTCTGAGCAACTAAACTCGAGTCCTCTGCAAGAACATTACCTACAAGCCAGGCAGTGGTGGTGCATGCCTTTAAGACTAGCACACGGGAGGCAGGGGCGGGAGGATCTCTGTGAGTTTGAGGCCAGCCTGGTCTACTGACTGAGTTCCAGGACAGCCAAGACTACACAGAGAAACCCTGTCTCAAAGAACGAAACAAAATTAAACAAAAAAAGAGCATTACCTACTTTCGATTGCTAACACTACTTCTCAACCCCTTTACTTCAATCTGAATACAATTGATCATTTCCTTCTCTTTAAACATAATTTCCACTTATTTTCCAAGACACCCACTGATCTTCATGTCTATCTTATATCAGCTCCAGAGAGATAATTGTAGAGCATTCAGCAATTTTTGAGCCAATAATTAAACTATTTGTTCAATATACCATAGTTTTTATTTATAGACCCATATTCCCTGGCCTCTTGCATGAACTTAACTTCCTTGCAGACAATTTCATTTCAGCCACATTTACTCTCTTTTGCTACCTTCCCACTTACTAATTGGTGAGGATTCCTAGTGATTTTAATCTCATCTAAGAAGCCTCTCATTCAATCTAGTCTTTTACTCTGCCAAGGTCCAGTCTTCATACAAGCAACTAGATTCACTTTAGAAATAAACCCAATTATGTGATTTTTTTCAAAAAATTCAGAACAACTCCTCTACTGAATTATCTCATTCCACATAAAAGCAACATTTTTTTTCTTCAATATCTCTGGCCTTGGATCCATTTCATGTCCTCATCTCTTGATAACTAACACCCAAATATTAGCCCTACTGCAGAAGCATTGGTCCAAGATTTTTTTTTTTAATAAATAAGGTGTTTTTCCAACATAGGAAGAAAATCATGACAACAGAGAAAAGAGTGAAAAGCATATGTAGAAAAGCAAAGAGAATAGTCCCATGTCTTAAGATCTATGATCTTTCAGAGCTTTAGTGGCAATTCTTAAATTTAAGGACTTGTAATTGGATAGCTGATTTCATCAAGATATATCCAACTTGGTCTATGGTACTCACTTGCTATATCTGAAGTAAAAACTGCTGGGAGTATTATATCCTAACTCTATCCAGTTAAAAGCCTAAAAACAACGTTGGTCAATCTATGATCACTTTTGGTGCATCACTATTGTCTTGAATTACAAAGTCTATGAATGAAACTACAGGTTTTGAGGAAATGGCTGACTTTAGGTCTGGACTGGAAGCAGACAAGGTAACTCTGAAGACTCTTAATCCAGTGAAGAAATTACCCAAAATTACTAATATCCTGTCTAAACGTTGTACAGCCCACAGTAAAAGACTCTATAAGACAAAGTGTGACAATTTGTTTCAAGCAGAACCAGGATAATGGGCTGATTGTAGGTGGAAGACTTCCTGTGTCCTGGCTGGCCAGCAGTTGGGACAAATCTCTTCCATTCACATCCCCCAAGTAAACACACAGAGGCTTATATTAATTATAACTGCTTGGCCATTAGCTCATTCTTATTACTGGCTGGGTATTACACTTAAATTAACCCATCATTTTTATTTATGTTTAGCCACATGGCTTGGTACCTTTTCTCAGTTCTGCCTTGTCATCTTGCTTCCTCTGTGTCTGGCTGGCGACTCCTGACTCAGCCTTCCTCTTCCCAGAATTCTCTTTGTCGCTTATCCCACCTATACTTCCTGCCTGGCTACTGGTCAATCAGCATTTTATTTATCAACCAATCTGAGAAACACACATTCCCAGCATACAGAATGATATTTCACAGCAACTGATGGTCATTAAATATATTTATATCTATAAATCTATAACTATTTAAGAAGTCTAGATATTCCTTATTTTAGGATACCCATGATCAAATTCATTTTTTTAAAATTAGCCCAAATATTATCTAACATATCCTGTTTTCTATACATAAACTTCAGATAGACAAATAATAGATAAGTTTCTCTTATCAAATTTACTGAAATCAGTATATTAAACACATTAAAATTAAACATGACCACTTTGTAACTCCTAAGGAATTAACGGATCTAGGCAGATAACATGAAAAAAAAAAGAATAGAAACTGCCATCGTGTTCCTTCTTCTTCTTCTTCTTCTTCTTCTTCTTCTTCTTCTTCTTCTTCTTCTTCTTCTTCTTCTTCTTTTTTTTTTTTTTTTTTGGAAAACTATGGGCATGCCACATGGGTCTAGTTTCAAACTTTTTATTCAGCTACCAAGTGACATGAATACAGATCTCAAAATGCAATATTGAGCTACAACATGGAAGCAGAATGTGCAAGAATTGAGCTGGAAGTGACCTATAAGCCTCCTCTTAAGACTTAGAATGGCAGGATATCCCCCAACCTTCAATGGTGGGCCTTATACATGTGGGTGATCAACAGCTGTCTAACTGGACGTAAGACCTCAAAAAGATGGAATTCATTCCTCATCCCGTAAACCTAGCCAACCACTGTTGGCTGGTGAAGTTTTGGACTCTAGGGGGAACCTACTTGTAGGATGAATTGCTAAATGGTCTTAATAATAAAAAAAAAAAACCCTGAGCCAGATATTGGGGTGAAAGCTGAGAGATCAGAAAAGCAGAAAGAAGCCAGCCATGTTCTTACCACTTGGAAATCCTCAGCCAAAGAGACCTACTTCCTGTATTCCCACGCCTATACGCCTTTCTGTTCTACACGTCATTTCCTTTTTCTGCCCAGTTACATCACTTCCTGTCTGTCTATACAGACCTCCAGACCTCTAGGGCTAGTGCTGGGATTAAAGGCATGTGTCACCATGCCTGACTCCGTTTTCCAGTGTAGCCTTGAACTCACAGAAATCCAGATGGATCTTCTAGCTGCACTGTAAATACTCATGCTTATACTCTCAGATAAGTGTAGCTTTCGTGCTCCCACCCATCAAAAAAGCTTATTTTTGCAGTAGATGGAGACCATTACAAAAATACATAACTGGTCAAAATTCAGAGAGCAACTAACTATAGGTGCACATCTCCAAGTGATACATTTGCAATGCAACCCTTACCCCTAAGGCTTAGGGAACTTCTCAGAAGAGGGAGAGGAACGACTGTAAAAGTTAGAGAGCCAGGACATCAGCAGTGATATAGTGTCTTCTACATATGGTAGTGAAGATATAGCCATAAAATCTCAATAACGTCATTGTCCAACCCGGACTTGTGCAATGACAGTACCAGTGGACAATCTAATGTGGACTGGGGAGATCTCATGAAGAACTACCCTTAGATGAAGAGCTACATGCAAGCAATGGCAGAGTTAGAAGTTAGAGGAAGAGTTAGTCTTCTCTAGTGAAGAGCCCTGAAAGGCTATCCATTTCCAAGTGGTCAAATCTGAATAGATGCACATAAGAACAACATTAGTTAGATTCAGCAGGTTGTATTGATATAGATGCTATATATGTATATACATATATATGTATAGATATGTAACAATAATTAAAGGTGAGGTCATAAATTTAATAGGAAGTTGCGGGGACATGGGAGGAGTTGGAAAAGGGAGATGAGGTGGAAGTAATGTAAATACAGAACTTATGTAGGAAATTCTTTTTTTTTTTTTTTTTTTAAATACTTTTTTTTTTTTTTTGGTTTTTTTATTATTATTATTATTATTATTTTACAACACCATTCAGTTCAACATAATAGCCACAGAATCCCCTGTTCTCCCCCTCTCGCCCACCCCTCCCCCCAGCCCACCCCCCATTCCCACCTCCTCCAGATCAAGGTCTCCCCCGAGGACCGGGGTTGACCTGGTAGACTCAGTCCAGGCAGGTCCATTCCCCGCTCCCAGACCGAGCCAAGTGTCCCTGCATAAGTCCCAGGATTCAAACAGCCAACTCATGCAACGAGCCCAGGACCTGGCACCAATGCACAGCTGCCTCCCAAACAGATCAAGCCAACTGACTGTCTCACCCGTTCAGGTGGCCTGATCCAGTTGGGGGCCCCTCAGCCTTTGGTTCATAGATCCTGTGCTTCCATTCATTTGGTTATTTGTCCCGGTGCTTTATCCAACCTTGGCTTCAACAATTCTCGCTCATATAAATCCTCTTCTTACTCACTAATTAGACTCCCAGTGCTCCACCAGGGGCCCAGCCGTGGATGTCTACAGAACTTATGTAGGAAATTCTTAAAAAAATAAAAATACATTTTCCAAAACTTTCAAAGAACTACTAAAAAAGAAAACAACAAAAACTAAGCCAATGTATTGATAAATTCATGCTTACATATTAAAATCATAAAGGAAAGCCTAGAAGTGATTACTGTGAATGGGCAAAATAGCACTGGTTAGAGCTGACTAGAGATATCTGTGATTCTAAAGGGATATGGAAGGATTCTGAAAATGAATTCAGCATTCTATTTCTTCACTGAACTACATGGTTGTTCTTCTACTTAATAAACTGTGTGTGCTTTTTAGTTTTCTGTATCTAAATTTCAGCTTAAGAGGACAGACAGAGTGTGAACACGATTCTGGGACTTTGAATCAAATTACAAAAAGCAAATAGGAAATCGCTCTGTAGTGAGAACATTCTCGTGTCATGGATATTTAAAGCAGAGATATGACTATTTAAAACTGTGCAAATATTCCCTTTTGACAGAAGAAGGATGTCTTGCGGTTAACCATTCTGTGTAGATTGGTTTTATTAGTGGAAATGCAAGCAGGAGTTCCCATCATGGCCCCTCTCTTTGTTCCTTTTACCATGATAATGAGCTCTTGGGAGACACTTGAAGCTTACAGTAGATTACACTTGAAGGAATATTATTCAAGAAGATGTAAGGCAGAGGGGCTATTTAAAAGGGAGTACCAGCATGCCTAGGAAGCCTGTAATCATTCTCAGCAGATAGCTGATTATTTGGCTGGAATCTTTGACAGACACATTTCTCCAAAGTTGCACAGCGAAGATGGACTTCAAGCATGACAAAGAACAGCAAGTGGTAGAGAAACAGTTAACTTTAGAGCTTTTATGATTACTTTAATATTGCCAGAAAGCACATGAAAGTCTCCCAGAGCTGACTAGATATTCTAAAAAGGAAAAAAAAAGTCCTGCTTTCATTGAGGTAAATTACAAGTGTCTCATCAGAGGACAAAAAACGGTGAGCACACAAAGCAAGATAATACAATTAATTACCATTTCAAATTCTCTGGGACACAGTGCCATTTTCCTGATTACAAAGGTATGTGGTCATGATTTTAAGGAGCCAACAGAGTACACAATACTCAATAGGAAAATGTGAATTATTCTGTCACAGGTAGGGCCCCTATTGAGTGCCAAACTCTACAGAAACTGTCTTTAGGCTGATAAAACCCAGTCACTGTTAAAACACTGGATTTGGTTTTATATTTGGTCTATTTTTTACAAGGAAATTTACATCTTATGATTAAATGATGTTTTTAATGAACATTTTTTTTGAAACTTGTTTCATACTTATTTCATGGAATATCAAAATTGTACTGAGTTTAAAACAGAGCATGAGTAAAGGCCAACGGTGGATGACAGTAGACAACTTATTCAGCTGTTTGTAATGTAATCACTTTCCATTAAACAAGAGGAATAAGCTCTGTGGTGTACAAGTCAGGCCATAGACCTCAACTTCTGGGCCCATATCCACTGCTATCAATCAACAATGATTGAAGGATTGTATTTATTCATTTTCATCATTCATTGTATTTATTGCTTTGGATCTACACTGCTAACTCGCCCTTGACCACTATGTCTTTAAATCTTACCTTTATGGTCTGCACAGGCTTTCTCACTAGTCATTTTTTCAGGGCATTGGCTATTTATGATTATTGAATGATTTCCTGTGGCTCTTAAACTAAGCTCAACATTGTATGTGTGTTATATGTGTTTGCATGGGTTTGTACATGTGCAGGTGCACACATCTGTGAGTGTGTGCATAGAGGGCAGGGGTCTAAACTGGGTGTCTTCCTCTCTCTCCACCTTGTCAACACAGGCTTACTTCATTGAATCAAGAGCTCATGATTTTTGCTAGACAGGCAGGTGAGCAAATCATTGAGCTTTCCTTGCCTCTTCATAACTACGGTGTTATACACCTAAATGTGTTACCATAAGCTATATAATAGCTTAATCATCATCCCATGCTATAAGTAGATCTGCTGGACTTTTCATTTATGTTCTTCAGTTTCTTCAGAAGGTTTTTACTTTAATTAATTGTAACACAAATTGTTAGAAGGTCTTATTAATAAAAAAAAAACACCTGAAGCCAAGTATTGGGGAAACACTGAAAGATCAGAGAAACAGAACCAGCCACAGCTAACTCACCTAGCCAGCTTCTCAGCTGAGCCTGTTTCCTCAAACTTGAAGCCTCTGTGTCCTCATCTGAATGGATCTCAGCTGAACTGCTGCTCAAAAGCCTAAAAGTTTAACAGGCTCTAGTTCCTGGTCCTCACGCCTTATATACCTTTCTACTTCCTGCCATCACTTCCTGGGATTAAAGGCATGAGTCACCATGCCTAGCTGTTTCCAGTGTGGCTTTGAACTCACAGAGATTCAGATGGATCTCTGCTTCCAGAATGCTAGGATTAAAGGCATGTGTGCCACCATTTTCTGGCCTCTATGCCTATCTAGTGGCTGTTCTGTTCTCTGACCCCAGATAAGTTTATTAATGTGCACAATATATTGGAGCACACAATATCACCACAATTAATGTATGTGTCATGTTCAAAAGTTTAATGTCATATTTTAAAGTGCACTAATTCATATTTCATACTTTTTTAGCATTTTGGTTTTACTCTTTAATTTTTGTACTTCTATATAATAATTATGAATATCTCTGGCAATTTCTAATTTAATTTCTGTGACTAAAATACACAATATTATTTGGGGCAGAAGAGATGCCTCAGTAGTCAAGAGAGAATACTTTTTTGCAGAAGACCTCCTGAGTTTGGATCCCCACATCCACATCAGGTAGCTTACAACCACCTGTAACACCAGTTCCAGGGGATCTGAAGCATCTGGCCTTTATGGGTACTTGTATCCATGTGTACACCTCACATACATAATTAATAATTTTAATAATTGTTATTTTTAAATATTTCAATATTTATTTAATATTTAAAATATTATTTTAAAATTATTAAATAATATTTTATAGCTCCAGCTTGTCCCACTAACATCAGATGACCTCATTGCATTTTTTTAGACAGGGTTTCTATGTGTATCTTTGGCTGTCCTGGAACTCGCTCTGTAGACCAGGCTGGTCTCAAACTCATAGAGATCTGCCTACCTCTGCCTCCCAAGTCCTGGGATTAAAGGCATGTGCCACCATACCCAGCTCTCACTGCATTTTTTAATTCATGTATTTATACTATTTTTATGGACAATAACTTTCAATGTGTTTCATATGTGTCTTATTTATAAAATTTTCCTTGAGTTTTAATATTTTCTTAATTAATTTATTAACTTACTGATATGGTAATCTCTCAGTTTGTTATTCCTATCCTAATACTGAGCAATGGTAGCCATGTCCCTTAACCTTAATCTAACCACTGTGGTTTTCTGGGTTTCATTGCATTCTATGCGGCAGAGTTTTGGTAAATGTCTGTTAATGAAAGGATATTTGGATATCCCATTTACTTCTTAAATAAGTAACTAAATTGCCTGAAGAAAATTTACACCTACCTTCTGTTCTCAAAGACATTTCATGCTTTGAAGTCTTCATGCTCTGCTCAAAATTTCTACTTCTATCTCGACAACTGGAAAACTCATACATTCTCTCCAAAGGTGTCTCCTTCTAAAGACTTTTCTAAACCTAAACACGAATGCTTGCAAATGAGTAAGATTCTTGCTAATATCCACTTCCTGACACATTCAGATTTTAATCGTTTCCTTCCTACTCTCTGCAATCTACTGGATCGTTGGGAAAAGGTTGGTCATAAGACCTTTTCTTTGACGCCAACACATTCACACAAACACATGCCATGAACGTTCTGATGCAAAAGTCCTATTCCTTAAGGGAAGAAGTTAGCCAACCCATGTTAGTTCGACAACTGTGATTTCAGAAGTAATGGAGTTGTCAACATTTACCAACGAATGTATTTGAAACATTAATATTTTTATTTTTGGTGTGTGTGTTTGTTAATGTGTGAAAAATCAAATAATTGTGCCATGATAGTCCATTGTCTTTACTTACGATCCTTGCTTAAAAGTTAGTGGTAGTGACTGAAGCAACAGCTTAGTGAGTAAGAACACTAGGTGCTAAGTTCAGTTCCCCACAACTACACTGGGTGGCTTACAACTGCCCGTACTGCAGTGCTTGGGAATAGAATGCCCTCTTCTGGCCTCTGGGGGCACTTGTACACCTGAGGTACATACATATATATGTATGTATATACACACACTTTCAGACACGCACACATACACAAACAATTAAACTTTAAAACCTAGTTGTAGTTCATCTCAGTACCCACCACTTTTTTGTGATAAAGACCATCAGTGTTGTTCATTTTTATTTCTGTGTCGCTCCTGGAATTATCTACAGTTCTGGGATACAAATGAGGAACTTTTTTTCAAAGCTCAGTGTTGCCAATCACTGTTGGCTTAGGCCACAGAATGAAATGTTTATATATCTCCTTCCACTTGAAGTCATCAGTTCATCAGAAGTGCAAGAACTAATAAACATCAAGTTATAGGCAGCTACATTTTAACTGAATTACATTGTTAACCTTAGCTTGTCGTAATTTTATAACCCGTGAAAACATGGAGTTAGAGAAATACATGATGTAATATACATATTTAAGTATAATAAAATTAGTCTAAATCTGCCTTGCATATGACTACATGTATTTGTTAACACAGTAATTACTTATGTATTACAACTTGACATGATGAATGTCTATGGAGATAGGAGAAAGGGTGATGAATATTGAATGTCTATCAAACAATTGGATTATTGCACAAGCCATTGAAAATTGAAAATAAAAGAACCTAGAATGTTGCTAGAGTCATTACCCCATGATGGCATTGGGCCAGGTAGTCAATAAGTTAGCATTTAGATGCTGAATAAGTAGTATAATTCCAAGTTTCATTTGTTTTAAGGAAGAAGAATACAATTAGTTTTCATGCAAATTTAAAATTATTAGTGTTTGTATACTTAGTCTTTGCCATTTAATTAAAAGCAAAGCAATAGAAATTAATGTGTAGGTTACTAGAATACGATATTCATTATTTGCTTAGCTTTTATTTCCTCGTTAGATTTAGTATCTTCTTTGCACAAATTCACAGTGTTTATAGTGACTGTGTGATTGGCTCAGATCTCTGGGAACACTCTAAACGGCTATGTGAGCCATCAAGAAAAATAACAGATGAAATCTTACAACCTCAGTCTCAGGACCTCTACAGTTTCATTTCCCAATTAGATGGAGACAGGGTCTGCTCTTCAGGACGGTGCCATAGGGAGCCTTTCATCCACCACACAAACTTTGATACTGGCTGAGATTATGGACAATACTGGAAGAATGTAATCAATATGCAGGCAGAACATACATTTAAAAAATATGATCTCAGTTGACATGGCCACTCTCTAGAGAGCTTTATAAAGGGGAACAAAGAGAATAGCTCTTAGCATTCAAAAGCATAGTTCACTTTCTCTAGGCTGACCCTGCCTGCATATGTTTTTGCTTTTTATGCTTCTCACAGGACGAGCGTCCAAAAGTGACACAGTGGATGTGTCAATGACAATATGTGTGCTCCTGGTCAGTGCAAGATTACACCCTGAAAGTGTCTACTGTGGGTACCAGGCTGCTTGTTCTTTGCTACAGCAGAAAGATATACAGGTAGATATACAGGAGCAATAAGAATAAGGATAATGACAGTATTTCTCCTCTCTGGAATAGATGGCAAAGGATTCTGTGAAAATGTTTCCACCCAGCATTGCACAGTTATCCTTGTTTAAAATATAGATTCATTGTTTTTGATTGCTTGTGCCCATTTTATCTTTTAAAACAAAGGGTGTCTTTTAGGAAAAGGATTTCAAAACATATTTTGGGGATCTTTATCAGGTTAATAAATGAAAAATGATATATTCTTTCTTTTCATCTCGAATTGAGAGTCCTTGTTAATCCACCCATCTGCCATTCTTACTTTTGTTTCAAAGTGTCTTGGCTTCCTGCACTGATGTTGATAAAGAAAAATAATTAAACATGGTTAGAAAAGGTAGTGCATATATAATATTTATATGTTTTATATGTACTATATATAGTGTATATATAATGTATGTATAATTATATATACATTAATGTTTTTTGAATGAAGACAATTGCATATGAACACCCTCCTGTTTTGAGATTGGGTATTTCAATCTGAAGCCCAGACTAGCTAAAAACTTACACTGTATCCATGGCTTTTCCTGAATTTTCAGCGTTCTCCTGCCACAGTCTATCAAAGGTTTGGACTATAGGTATAGTGGCTATGCCTAGGTGAACAAGAGTAGTTTTTGAAGTTCAAAACATGTACTCTTCTGTCTTAGGCTAACATTGAAAACGTGTGTGCTTTTGTTATTTTCTAATTATTTATTGAACAATGCAAAGGTAATTTACTTCAAATAAAAACATTTGTTTTCAAATATAAAAATAACAACTGTCAACACTTAAACATTTCATAATCTTTTTGTCATAAGTGAAATCACACATGTTAAAATACAACAGTTAGATTTTGAATCTTCTTCAGGCAATACAAATAGATGTGAATGTGGAAAGCAATGAAAACCTTTCAAACATTCCAAAAGTTTGCTAGTAACCATGGAAGTGTTAGTCTGCTTTGGAAGGCACACTCCACTTTAGCGGTTTGAATAAGATTTCTGTCAACTTTACATCCATATTCACAATCAGCATCATGTCCTGTTAAATGTTTGTGTGGGAAATTCTCCTGAGTAAAGAAAAGTTTATAGCTGAAGGGCATTATGGATCTCCTGGAAGAGAATTTTAGAGTAAAAATGATTTCTTCAAGAATTCTTGGATTATGCACAGTCATATGCAGGTTAGAAGTTTTTACTCCCTTGCATTTTTCCTGGGACTACAATATTAAGAACAAGGCAGTATCTCTAGCATTTTCATGACTTTCTCATAATCTAAAATCACAAATGCAAGATGAGAGAAATAAAAGGGAGTTTTTAGCAAGAATTATCATGAGAAACCTTTGTTATTTGTGTTGCACAGGAGGCAACACAAATAAGGAGGTTAGGGCTACCCTTGGTTGGCCTTCCTAATGTAACCTCTCTGTGCCTTAGCTTCCTATGTTTACAACTGGATAATAACATCAATTAAACAATGTTAGTATGAGAATAAATACATTTATATTTCTAAAAAAGGATATCTGGTGTGTGATGGTGGAAAATGCCTGTAACCTCAGAACTCTGTCATCGAGGCAGGAGGACTGAGAAGTCTGAGTGTAGCCTGTATTACATGGTGAAGAGCGGAACACCCAGGACTACAGGGCTAAACTTTGTCTCCAAATATCAAAAACAACAGCTACAAAAATCTTATAATTTTGCATAGACTATGTAAATATTACTTAAGTAAAACAAATACATGATCATATGAAAATATTAAAATATACATTATACCTTGTATTGCTTTCCTTTGCATTATAGATAATGAGTTTATAAATGCAATTTTTTTTCCTCAAGAAAGCATAGGAGAGATATCGTGATAATAAATGAAATGAATTATTAATATAATAAATGGCTATTCATATTTACACATAAATATCAATCTCTGCAGTGCATTTACCAAACAAGGGAAGATCCAAATTTATCATAAACATGGTAAATTACAGATATAAAAGTACAATTATATTCACATAACACTTGAAATATAGTGTAATTCTTAGTTTTCTATGCTTTCATTATACTGCAGGGGTTATTGGTAGAGCAGAGGTGATGTATACATGTGATACTTTGTAGAGTGTCATGCTGCCAGGACACCTGCACAGATTGGGAAAATGAGGAGTGAATGGTAAAATGTCTAAAAAAGAAGGATTTATGAGATGTGGAAGAACAGAGTGAATACGCAGGATATGAAGGATAGGCTGCGTAAGAGACAGGGATTCTTTTGTCTCCAAAGCATCTAAACAAAAGGCTTCATTAGACAATACTGTGAAGAAGGATTCAGATTTTGGATAGAGTATTGGAAAAGATGATTTTAAAATTATTGAATTCATGAACGGATGTGACATACATATTTATAACTTGTATAGGAAAGTGTTTCTCATTATTAAATTGTTTTTCATTATTAAATACTTGATTGACAAAGGTTGAATGTATTCAAAGTAGAAGATGTGATAATTTGATTAGCTTCTAAACTGTGTACTGATTACCATAATCAAATTGATTCACACAGGCTCCACATTCCAGCTGCATGTTGAGTTTCTCAGAGCTTTTCCATCTTCTAACTCAAGTACCTTCTTCCCCAGCCCTTGTCACCACAGTTCAACCCTGAACTTCTAAGATGGCTGACTTTCAAAGCTCTTCTCCAGTCAGGATTCCACAAAATACATAAGGATCAAAGAAAAATCATTAAAGAAAAACAGTGGGGGATTAATTTTCAGAGTTGGTAAAGATAATCTCTGATGGACATAAATATTTGCACAAATAGAACCTAGGCATACACATAAATGGGTGGCTAGATATACAGAATGGGTTATGCATACACATTATATTATTAATGAATGCAATGTTATATTGAAGGAAAATATACTTTAGTAATTGATGTGCACATTTTTGTGATATTTCCATTCTGTAAAGGAAAGTTTGAATTCTTCCATGCATTACTACATCATCAGGTAAAGAAGAATACAACTAACTGACCAACCATTCAATAAAAAGAGTGTCTTAAATTTTAAGACATAGTTCATTTGTTATATGTCACGTAGGCTTGGAATTTAATGGCTAAAGTTAGAAGGCTCAAAGTGTCAAGTGGAAAGTATGTCAGATATTGAAAGCTTTGTCTTTGTCTTGGGGGTCCTACAGTCTGTGTTATTGTGTGTGATGTGAACTGACCCCAGATGGACCTGAGAAGTAGTTGAGGTGTAAAATTCTAGAGTTTGGCAAGTGGTACATACTTAGTGTTGGTAGTTATTGGTGATGAACTGTAAGTACTGGGTAATAACAAGTTAGTATGCAGTTTCAGTGAGTAATCCAAATGAGTGAAGACTATATATCTCTGTGATTCTATATATACATTGCTGTTTTTACGAATCACAAAACAAAAATATCTTGTATCCTAATCAGCTTGTATTATATGTATTTAATAGATCTATACACATTTTCTAAAGATGTCAGCTCTAAGTACTTATAAATTTCTTAATTTAAAATGTTGATTCTAAATACAAGTGCATTAAAGAACTGACTGTGCTGTTAACTATGCTTGTATACACAGTAGAAGTAAACTGTATATGTAGGTGGTACCCTCTAGTGGCTACAACAAACACTGTCCTTTAAATAGGCTAAACTATGCAATGAACATTTGTCATGAATGAACACATTTTCAGGATTTTGGTGTTTGGGTTCCAAAACCTTCACATTTTTGTTAACTAAGAATAAAAACTGGAGAGTTATACATGAATAATCTACATTCCACCCAACAGAGGATGACAGGATTGTCCAATATTTACTAATGCCACTGGCATTCTAGGTTGTCATAGCTTCTCTATCCAACAATTGAACAATATATTAAGAAACATGAAACATTCTAAAATAGGTTTGAAATGTCATGTTAAAATTGTCTTCTCAAATTAAAATAACACCGTTCACTTGTAAAACATAAGAGACAGTTCTAAATTATTTGCTCATGTATCATCACACTTAATCCTAACAATAACCCTAAGACGGTAGACAGAATTGAAATTGGTATCTTACATAAAGTAAGATTACATTCACAGATTACGGAAACTGTGACTCCTTGAATGAGATTCAAGAGCAACCATTCAATACATCATTAGTTCTGATGTCTGGGTCCCTAGCTCAGGGTTCTGCTCATTAATGTGTTGAGTCTCTTCTTACATGAATACTGAATTTATACTGTCATCTGGGTGCAGATTCTTTGAGCTAGAAATAATATTATAAGATTAATAAATATATACCATAAAGAAAAGAGCTCACTTATATTCATATATAACTTGGTAACTGTGCATACTTTAAGCTAATATCTAGCAAACAGCGGAAGACAATAACATTTACTCTGGGTAATCTGCTTGGTTATTTGTTTTGAGACAGGGCCTCTTCCAGGCCAGACTGGCCTTGAACTTAGTTTAAGTTGGCGTTGAACCCCTGATTATCTTCTTCTTCTTTTTTCAGACAGGGTTTCTTGGTATAGCCCTGGCTGTCCTGGAACTAGCTCTGTAGACTGGCTGGCCTTGAATTCACAGAGATCTGTAGCAGGCTTTCTTTTAGGCCACCAACCAGCTCCCAACTTATGACATGGAGACATATTATTACTTACGAATGTTCCACCTTATCTTATGCTTGTCCTACTAGCTCTTGCAACTTATTTTAACCTGTTTCTCTTCATCTACATTTTCCTTCGGGCTTTTTAGTCGTTCTTTCCTTCTGTTGACCAACTTCATGTTTGGCTGGTGGCAGCCTACCTGGCTGGCCAGCCCTAGGCATCTCTCTCTCTCTCCCTCATTCTCTTCTCTCCTCCTTAAACCTAAATTCCTCCTCTTACTTATTTTCTCTGCCTACCTGTCCTGCCTATCCCTCTACTGCCTAGCTATTGGCTGTCGAGCTTTTCATTAGACCAATCAGGTGCCTTAGGCAGGCAAGGTAAAACAAATGCAACACATCTTTACATAGTTAAAGAAATGCAGTATAAACAAGTGTAATAGATCTTTGACTAGTTAAACAAATGCAGCATAAACAAATGTAACACACCTTTACATAGTTAAAGTAATATTCCACAACATAAACAAATGTAACATGTCTTTACAAAATTAAAGTAATATTCCACAACAGAGATCCCCCTGCCTCTGCCTCCCTTGTGTGTGGGGATTAAAGGCACGTGCCACATCTCCGCTGCCTGGCTCTGTGTCCGTTTCTTGGTAGCATGAATTAGAGGCAGGTACAGCATTTTTTTGTCCTAATATTTGACCTGGGAGTTCTCAATACTGAAGTAGTT
Organism: Peromyscus maniculatus bairdii; assembly: GCF_049852395.1. Classification (NCBI taxonomy): domain Eukaryota; kingdom Metazoa; phylum Chordata; class Mammalia; order Rodentia; family Cricetidae; genus Peromyscus; species Peromyscus maniculatus. Next base: position 62,249,579 of record NC_134863.1, on the reverse strand, counting down.
GGTCAACTATCACAGTACAAAAGATTATATAGGGTAATTATTTTAAAAAAGTGGGGCTTAGTGATACTTAAAAAATCATGATTTCTTTAAAAACACTACTCATAATCTACCATCCTAAATTTTAGAACTGAACAGATGATATAGACTCTTAAGAATCATTGAATTTTAAATAAGAACCACAGAACTTCCCAAAAGGATGATTACAAGCTACGATCTGTTTCATTAAGTTGTCCCCAAAGTTTTAATGAAACAGCTAAAACAGTTATAAGTGACAGCACGGGGGTTGATTTGAGACTATTGATGACCAACAACCAGCTTTTGGTCTTTGTGAAATGGAACAAGAAACACTCTGGATTAATACTATCAATGGCATTTCCATGAGATGTGTCCAATATCTACTTGTTTTCTGATTCAGTGAAAAATAAAGCTTCACCAACAAAATTAATTTACATTTACCACCAGTGATTGATCGTGGACAGAAAGAAAACCCACCATGTCTAAATTAATTCTGATTGTAATTCCTATGGAAAATTGACTGTTCATTTAACAGACACCAGAGTCCTTATTCTGTTTAAAGGATGCTCCAAACTCTAGAGTCTGTTTTCAAAATCTAAAACAACTATGCCTTCAGGAAGGGAGGCTAAAATCTTTTTAGATTATGGATTAGCCTATAGAAAAATGTCTGCAGCAAATCAAACAGTGAAGGGGAAGATGAATAGGAATCTCACTTACACAGCATAAGCAAAACACGGCTCTCTGAACAGATGAAGATAGGTCTCTTCTGTATCCCAGAATCTAATCAATATTTATATGTATAATTCAGCTTAAAAGGGCTTATTGGGAAATGCTACCGTTTTTACTATTTTCTACAGAGAAAATATTTTCCAGTTTCAAATTACCCTGGACTTTTGAATTATAACCTGTTTTTATGTTCAACTTATTTGTGTATTATTTATCCTGCAGTTATACATAAAAAGTTTTTACATTCAAAAAAGGACAAATACTATAGAATTGTATGACATGAAATATATAGAATATACAAATTCATAGAGACAGAAAGATTAGATGTTATCTCAAGATGGAGAAGAAAGGAATATAGAACAATGATTTCCTAAGTACCGAGTTTCTGTGTTGTGTGATGGAAAAGCCCCACACTTTGGTAATGTCAGTGCTGTGCTCATGAACCTGTGACAGGTTTGGTACAGTGCATAATCAAAAGTGGAAAATTAATGCTAATTGTTCATATGGCTTATACACATTGTGGTGGCTAGTTATTATGTCAAGTTGACATAAGGTTGGGTCTCGTTGTAGGAAACTTCAGTTGCTAAAATGCTCCCAGCAGATTAGCCTAGGGCAAGCTTGTGATGCAATTTTTTTCATGGATCATTGCTGTGGGAGTGCTAACTGTCTGTGGACAGGGCGGTGCCTGGGCTAGTAGTCTTGGGTACTATAAGAAAGTAGGCTGAGCAAACCTGGAGGAGCAAGGCAGTAAAGAACACTCCTCCATGGGCTCAGCATCAGCTGCTGCCTCCAGGTTCTCACCCTATTGAGCTCATGTCCTGACTTCTTTCAGTGATGGACTACATGTGGAAGTGTAAGCCAAATACACCTGTTCCTCCCCTGGTAGCTGCTGTCACGATGTTTTATCACAGTAATTGCAACCCTAAGTAAGAAATGCATTATCAAAACCACAATGCAATTTACCATTCTTTTTTCCTTTTCAATATTATGAAAAAAAAAAAAAACTTTCATGAAAGCTTTTCTTTCCCTAAAACTAGCTTTCGTAAAGTTACTTTGGTTCTGATAGTTTAGAAGTTCACTATTTACACTAAGGAGAAACTGACTCTGACTACCTGAAATTTCCCACTAAAGTACACGTTTCTACCCTCAATCAATAAAGCATTTAGCTTCATATTTATAATTTACACTGAGTTTATGTGTTCTAATACATACTCCATAAAACGAAAAAAAGACAATTCTGCTTTGGATCCTTTGGATGAGCAAAACAAGATTTTTTTTTCCCCGCTTATAAGTTCTCAACATTGAAAACCCTACCCTAATGCATTTTAGCTATAATTAATGTTTAAACAGGAAAAATGTACAAAAATAGAAAGAGGTATGATAAACAACATTTGCATAAAGTCTCATTACTATTAATGCTTGTTAAAACATGTTTGATCCTTCAATGAAATGAATGAGTAATATGCAAACTTCAGGAAAGGTCATGGGTATGCTAATTCATGCTGGATTTACATTTGCAAAGCACTGTATTAAAAGGCTTTAAACTAAACACTGTCTAACCAAAATAAGTATAATTTCCTCCTAGTCATTCAGAACGTCTGTTTTTAATTACTTATTCACCTTTTCCTTAAGCTTTTCAGAAAACTACACATGAACTGGCTATTTACCTTGTAAAGTATTTTAGCACATCACCTCTAAAAAGTGTTTTGAGCTAGGAGAGACTTTCAAATACAGTGGATCATATCAGGGGCCATGATGCAGTGCATGTTTCTGATCTTATGCGAAAATCATCTTAAATCAGGACAACTGGAATTTTCCATAAAAGAAAAATTCACTCTACACAGTCCTAGAAATTATAAATCAAACATCTGTAATTGTTTCAAATGAAATAACTGTATAACTTTTAAAATATACATAGGGGAGCATGGGTATTTTTTTGTGTGCGGTTTTTTTTTTTTTTTTTTTTTTTTTGGTCTTAATTTGTATTCTTGTGAGGAAAGAGGCCGCTTTGGATAATTGGTGCAAACATCTCCACCCTCCAACTCCAGGCTAAGATGCTGCCATTGCATAATATAACAGGTCAATCATCTGGTGGGCATCATGTCCTTTTTGCAGAATTCCCACACTCAGATGGCTGTCAATGGGGGTGCCAGTGAGGCGTTATGCAAAGCCCCCCAAACACTTTGTAAACTTGAATCTTTGAGCACAATGGTAAAGTTCAGTTCTGGAAAAAGATAGTGTACTGAATACACAATAAGGAGCTTTGTCTGTTGGGGCTTCTGTTGAAGGAGAAGGCTACTTAATCTCCCCATTTACCCTGGGGATTCTAACTGTTTTAATGTGTCCTTTTTGAGAGTCTGTGAACTGTAGAATATATGCTGGTAACAACTTTGTTTGGGGCTTTCCTCCAAAAAGCCCAAAGCTGCCAACACAAGAAAGCTGAACCAGTGGTACCAAGAAACACAAAGGAGACCTTGAGCTGTTTGTGCAAGCTGCCTGGCTAGAGTTTCATGTCATGCCTTGACGAAGGGTCTAATTCTTTGGCTCATTTCTTAGGAATCTAGCTTTTGTGGCTGTATGGGAAAGATAACTTCTTTGTCCAATTAGGAAAGAACAGGAAGATTTGATATACCAAAGCCCCATGATTCCTAAAACATAAAAGGGATCACACTATATAATTCAATGAAAAACGATGACATTTACTACTGCCCGGTAGATCATTCACTCTATATTAGGATCTATTAATATCAGATTTTACAATGAGATCATGTGATGAAATGTTAATATTATTTTTCAATTATCATTCCATACCTTACGTAAGTATACAGAATAAAATATTACATAGAAAACTAACTTCAATAAACCCTTTCAGAATACAAATGCCTTTAAATAACTCTATTTAAAATATCCTTCAGATTTTTGGAAAGTTATGCATGTTGTTCAACTGAACACATTTAAGATACTAGAAAGAACATTTACAGGTATGTGAACTAATTATTCTACTTAAACAGCATTCCTGATTCCATCTTGACTAAATGCCTGTGACTAGATCTGTTAGTTTCTGGAAATGTTTTATATTAATTACTGATACTCATTTGTGGTCATGATTAAAGTATAAACTTTAATCAACTAAAAGATGATTTTTCTAGTCCAAACACATTATAAATCTCATTTATTAAATATAAACTCAACATGTGATTTTAAAAATGTATGTGCTGGTGGGCAGAGGTGGTGTACACTTTTAATCATAGCACTGGGGAGGTAGAGGCAGGCAGAGAGTTCCACACCAGCCTGGTCTACAAAGCTAGTTCCAGGACAGCCAGGGCTACACAGAGAAACCCTGTCTCAAGAAAACAAACAATAACAAAAAGTATGTGAATTGCCTTAAAATGAAAATGTTAAAAACCGTTATTAATAGTTTTGGATTAGTGCAATGCAAGAAAAAAATCTGAATGTAGAAATGTTAACCACGTGTAATGATTAAAGGGCCCTGAGCCTCACGGTGGGGCTAAATTAAAGGCCCAGATCACCCGAGGTAGTAATCCTCCCAAAGTGTTATCTTCCTCCTGAGTTACTCAGTCTCCCACCATGATGCCCCCTGTGTCTCACCACTTTCTCACACCCAGGTCTCTTGACTCACTGCACACTAAGGTCTATAGTCTGGAGAAAGATAGACTGAGCTCACACGGGGCTGAAACTTCCTTTGTTTGATGTAGTCTCTATTTCTATTGTTAAATAGTTTATAAATTATGGTGAGGCATTCATAAATGTCCTCTGTACAAATTGGGGATGTTCCACTACCTTTTTAAAAACTATCCCAAAATATTTATTTGTGAATGTTGACCAAGAAAGAGTAGGCAAGGAACAAAAAGAAAAAATGAAAATATTAAGATATTTGGCTTTGGAGTATGAAATAGAAGTATTAAAAGAGACATAATACATTTGGTAATTATCTTCAAATGTGATGGTTTATGAGTATTTAAAAAATAATTTATTTTTCCTAACTATCTCTACATCCATCCACCCATCCATCTATCCATTCATCCATTCTCCTACCTATCTACCTGCTGGCAAATTCCACATTCATGTACTTATGGTCTACCATTATTTTCTACATAGAAATAAAAAAAAATCTATGAAGCAGTTTATGTCAGATAATAATCAGGAAAGAACAACACTCAACCACAATATTTTCACTTCTTTACTAAAGTGGTTGTGCACTAAACTGAAAACTCAGCTAAAAATTCTTGCTGAGAAACAGTAGTTAGCATAGCTCAATCCAAATTAACATCAATACTCTGATTTTTCCACACTGGCCAAGATAGACAAAAAAGTACAAGCAGAGAAGAATTCACCTGTTCCAACTGAAGGGCCCCTTTACTCAAAAGCACTAACTAAATCTACAATGGACAGTTTCTCCCAGATCTTTGAATTGACAAACACATTTGGAGGGAAGCTACACACCGAACCCAGGTATAAACTGAATTTCAGGTGTGGTCTGTGCTGCACTCTGACGATGAGTTTAATCTTACAGAGGAATATTTGATGCCATGAGTGACACCTCCTTTTATTCTAACCTCAACATTGGGAATCAAAATGCTGAAGTCTAACCCTAACTTGGGATGGCTCCAGAATCACTAGTTAAAAGGTCAACGTGTGTGATCTAGGATGAGGTGGTGGACTCGGTGTCTGAAAGTGTAATTACAGAGTTGCTGGGTTTAGGTTCTGACTTTTTCATGTCAGCTAACCATGTTCCAGACATTCAGTATAGGTGTCAACTTCTTCATCTGAAAAAGATGACAAACAAAAACTCAGATTTTGGGAATGTTAACACTACCTACAAGTCAGTGAGTGCTTTCTATTTGTTGGGAATTGAAAAAAAAATTACCTTTTATATAAGACATTTATGAGTTAGGCTTATTATTATTTTCTAAGTAATTAGCACAAAAGAATATAATTTTTTTAAATGTGTAGTAGGATTATTGAGCCCAGGAATGTGTATTTCAGAACCTAATTTTTAGCCAGTACTTGAAATCTCTGTACACATCCTCTATAGAGTTCTGTACATGGGAGTCATCTATAAAGGTCAGCTAACATAATTCTAGGCAGAAGAGCCTAAGAAATCTACAGTCCTGCTGCCAAGAGATAGACATTGGACATAGTTTTTAATTTATTTTTTCATAACAGAAAAAGTCAATGTTGAGCACCGCAAACTTTATAAATTACATTTAATATAAAATTACCTTTCTAAGATCACAAGTCCTAACTCATGACAAATATTATCAGCTGCCAATATTTTAAATCTCTCCTTAGAAATATTATTTTGAGTTATATATTTTGTGTGAAACCAATACTCATGACTTTAGCTATGATTTCCTTGAGGCTATAAACAACAGTTAAAAGAGGAAAAAAAGAAAAAAAAAAACCTTCCACAGAAGGCAGAGCTGGCCCTGAAAGAGTGTAAGAGCTAGCCTTGACTCTCAGGGGCTGTGTAGCACAGGCCGAAGAGAGCAGCCTCCGCTTCCAGTCTGGGCAGCTCCCTAGAGCTGACCTTGTTGTCTGGACAGAGGTGAGCCAGCCCTGAGGGCCTGAGACCAACAGACTCCTCCCCACTCCCCGTCATGGATGAGGGAAAGATGCCCGCCCCCCCCCCCCCCCCCCCCGTGCCCTCACTCTGCCCCTCGCCACCTGGGGCAGGTGAGAGAGATGGCTTTGGGGTCACAAGATTGAGAGAACCAGCTGCCCTACACCAGCTACAGCACACAAGAGAGCAGGCCCTGCACTCTGCCTGGGCAGCGCGCTACAGCAGATCTTGTCCTGTCGTCAGGGTCGCAGGGGAGCCAGTACTGAGAGTGTGGGAGCAGAAGAGCTGACACTGCCTACCCCGGAGTATGTCCCCTAAAGCAACTAGGAGAGAGGGCCCTGCACCTTGCCTTGGTGGTGTGAGTGTGGGTGACCTGGATTTGAGCAGCAGCAAGGAGAACTGGCCCCGCTCCTTGCTGTAGGCTGCAATGGGTGAACTAGCCCAGGAAGTGTTGGCGAGCTTGCCCTGTAGTGATCATGAAGGAAAGCTGGCAGGCTGACCAACCTAGCTACCACCCAGGCCCAGACTAGGCCTGTGAGTGGGTCTACCCCAACATCTACATCATCTATGAACTGCTGGAGCATGTTAAGGGGCCGGTCATGCAGAGCCAAAACAGTTTTGCAGGCTCTCCATGACACGGGAGGACAACAGGATAGCAGAAACTAGAGGCCTCCAGCCAGACCAATGACGCATGGTAGTGAACGCTTGCAAGTAAAGACGAACAGAATAAAGGGTAAACTAAACCTTCCATGACAAGATTCTTCTTTTCATTGTCTTTGTTTTGTTTCTACTGGTTTTTGGTTTTTCTTTTAAATTTGGTTTTGTTTGGGGGAAGATTGAAAGGGCAGAAGAAGGACTCCAGGGTACCGGAGATGAGTGTGCCCTGAATCCATGATGTGAAATCTATAAAGAATCAATAAAAGCAAATTAAAAAAAAAATCTTCCAAGTTCAACATCCTAAAAATTGTGTATTTAATGAAGTAGTTCTGATGCATTTTAAGGTGCTTAGAACCAAATTAATGATTTTTCTACTTAGTAATTCCCAATGCTTCTACTGAAGGTATTTACACCCAAAGTATCATTGCAAATCTGCAAAAATCCCGAAATACTAATATACATGCCTGGAACATAATGAGTCACGCTGATTTAATTTACACTGTTTGGATCAGAGTGAATTTTTACTTTCAGGTGCCTTCAGTGACAGAGACTTGATCTAAGAGAATGTCTAGGCAGTTTGGGAAAAAGATACTTTTCAATCAAATTGAAGAGACAAGGAAGAATTTGCCCTGCTACACACAAGAAAGTGATGACCCACCCATTGTGTGAGCCTGTTTTTGCCACATTTACTCATTTCTATAGCGCTGAAACAGTCTATCTTGCATTCTTTTGGAGTCAGAGGATGAAGGGAATTCTGTTCCCATGGCCTATAATAGCAAAATACGGCAAGTTTTTTTAATCATTGAAATAAGAGAAAGTATGCTCAGCTATACTTTAAGAAGGCATGCCACATGTAATTTAGCCTCAGGAAAAAAAAAACACTTAATTACCATGAGTTTCTTTTAATTAGTGAGAAATGAATGTAGTGTAAGTTCTTCATGATCATGTCAAGCCTGTAACTTCAAATCAAGTATTAAAAAGTACAACTACTGTGTTTTCTGAATTTATTGATGTATTTATTGGACAAACAGCCAATATTATTGGTCATACTATTGGCTGAATATCTCTATAGTTCTCATGTAGTTCACAACTAAGAAATGACAAGTTAGAAAGCTGAGAGTATGGCCTGATGGCAGATCACTTGCCTCTCATGCCTAAGGCCGAAGGTTCAATCCTTAGTACTGTGAAATAAGATATATTAAAAAAAAAAAAAAAAAAAAAAAGACCAGTTGGATTTGTTCTTGTGTGAACTTCTGGATGAAATGTTATCCAGGTACATTGGACAACAGTTTTACACTTCAAGCGTCTCAGTGACCATTAATTAAAGCAGTGATGCTAATGTGTGCAGTGAGCTTGGGTGGTGGCTTTGTGATCATTCTGTAGGATAAACATTTTATTCAATTCAAAAAGAAAATCATCTCGGCATTTTCTTTCAGAGTATGTGAGGATGAAAACTGAATCCCTCACAACTTATCTGGAAGGCACCAAAATGCCTAAAGTAAAGTTAATTTGTCCTCTGGGTCCTAAGAGTGAAGCTTAGTGACACTGTTTGCTGAGTTTGTAAACACTGCGTGAAGGGGCAATGTGATACTGAGATCCCTAAACAAGCAAGTCCTTTCCTTGGTCTAACAGGATTTCTTTTTTGCAAGGAATAAATTGTCTCAAAACACTTTATATATGTGGTCAAGAAATATCATTAAGCATTTTTAGATGAAAGCCACGAAGCCTTGCCTAAAGAACCCATAATATTCTCTAGGAAATGGGAGTTTATAGTTTAATATATCAACACAATAGGTAAGTTTAAAGTGTTTTGCAGTATACCTTTCAAGTTGGGGTTTCATAACAAAGTTTTGACAACTTGAAAACTTTAATAGTCTTTTAGTTACAAATGAAAAGAGAAATGAATATTACGTATGGAGACTTAGCTCTTTAAAAATAACTTAAAACTTTTGTACAGGGAATGTACAATTTCATCAGAATCAAATGGGTATTAGTAGAAATAATTTATTTTTAGTGTAGTGCAAGAGATAGGTATCGTGGTATGTAAAAAGCTTGCTGGGTTTGCATGAGGCATAATAGCGTTTCCGGAGCAACGCCTGTTCAGAGAGAGCCCAGCTAAGCTAGTGACATTGCTTGGCTGCAAACAGCTGTCCGGTAGAAGTTTTAGCTGCAGCTGGTAGGCTTTCCACTAGAGGGCAGTCATATGGACAAGTAGAGCTCTTTCCTTATACACTAGTGAAAAACAAGTTACAGAAATCTCACACCCAAAAATCAGGACTTCCTCTTCTTTTTCTAATATATACTTTTATGTGGAAGGAAGCGGTCCCCGATTTTCTATATGTATGCAGATACATATAAATACTATTTAAGAGAGAGTTATTCCATAGGCAACAACTAGTAATAATAGCAATGAGTATTGAAAGAAAGACTACGTGAGGGTTTTCTTTCTTCTACCCTTCATAAGGGTATTTATAAAACAAGGTTCCTAAAACTTCCTATGGATATGTAAAAATTTGAAAATCAATACCTGAATCACTCATAATATCATCAAAAACTTTGATATGAGCCTTTAATATTTACTACAGTTACTAGTAACTTTTAGACATCTTAAAGAATTTAAACAAAAAAAATTAAAATCATTTCTCATAGAGAAGTGTCTTTCTGAGCAATGAGAGAGCTGATTCCTGTTAAAACATAGAGGGTATTCGAGGCCTTTGTCTTTCCCAGGACACAGATCCACAACTTACTTTGTAAAAAGGAAAATAGAAATCATGTTTTAAAAGGTATTCAAAGGATTTTGCGAATCTTGAAGCTAACCCTATATTAATTCAATATAAGCAACACTATATCAAGATTACACCTGTTAATTATTTCAAAAGCGTTAAAATTTCCCAGTAATATCGAGGCAGACTTCCCACCCTCTTTTGATAGCTTTGATAAAATCCTTGACTCTCAGTCATCTTTTGCCCTGAAATGAAGTGACAGGGTTGGCTTCACTGTGCTCCTGTCTTCCTGCCCTCCTTCTGACATCCTTTGCTCCACACTCCCCTGCTTGGAGCGCCTCTCCATCTCACCCTGCCTCCTTCCCTCCTTTTCTTCTCTCTATTCTGTAATTAGGAAGTGCAAATGGGTGCTAAAATAAACGTGTGAGCTTTGAAATTTGAGTAAATAACGATGAAAACATCAGGGGTAAATTCAGAGGACACCTTAAGGGGAAAAAAAACCCCAAAACTATTTTTGTCGGAGGGAGAAAATATTATTAAAGCGGGTGTGAGTAAACTAACTGATTTTAATCTGTCTCAGACAGTATTGATAACTGTTGATCAAGTGCTGATGAACTGCCTAAAGAGTTCTTTCTAAAGACTTGTTAAGCGGACAGTTCGTGATTTCCTGGTGTCAAGGGCACCCCCATTTACATATGTTTAAAACTTACTTACTTCGATTGTTGGTGGGAGTGCAACGATTTTGGAAAGGAGAAAGGTTCTCTCCATGGCCTTCTGTCATGGGCAACAATGGTCTCACAAATGCTCCGCTCAAGGAGTGGCTCTGACTGTTGTCTTCGATTTCACACTGAATTTGGTCTGTTTCCCATGGGACCATACTTTAACTCTGATGGCTGGTTGATATGGGAAAGTATTCGGTTACTGGCATATCTGTTATATGGCTCATGCAAAATAGAATGGTTGTTGAATTGATTTAGAGCTGTTTAGTATAAACATCTACCATCTTGTTAAATTGCATGAGATTAATTTTACTTACAAAAATGTTGTAGAGATTAAGTTGCTATCTTACAAGCCCTTTGGGTAGGGATTGTGGGTAGAGAAAGGATCCGAATGTAGGAAGACTTGAGGCTTGTTTTATTTTATAATCCATGCAGGAGTTAAATTGCGGTCCTTTGAGTTTACATTTTCCAAAATATACAAATTCTTACCAATGTTGTAAAAATATGCAGGCTTAAATTGTATATACTGGATCGCTAGGTTTAATTACTTTTTAAATAAACACAGTCAGAACTTTTGCAAAGAGAGTGGCAGGAAGGCAGGAGACATGCTTTTATCCAATGAGCTTGATTTACTTAACAGAAGGAGTTTTCTTTTGCCATGAGTAGAATACTAAGTATTCTCAGTGAAGTTATGCTATTTAATGGTTATAAACTTAACAATTATTAGTTTTTGCAGATTTTTTTATCAGAATAATCATTAATAATAGTTGTTTGCTGTGGTGATATATTGTGATCCCCAATATATTGTGCACCTTAATAAAGCTTATCTGAGGATCAGAGGAAAAACCCAGTCACTAAATTAAACATCGAAGTCAGGCAATGGTAACACACCTTTAATCCTATCATTTGGAAGGCAGACTGGATCTCTGCAAGTTCAAGGCCACACTGGGTAACAGAGTCAGGCATGGTGACACATGCCTTTAATCCTAGCACTAACCATAGAGGTCTGGAGGTCTATACAGATAGACAGGAAGTAATGTAGCTGGGTCGGCAAATGAAGTGAGATGCAGAACAGAAGGTCCACGTGGGTATACAGGAAGTAGCTCTCTTTGGCTAAGGATTTCCAAGTGGTATGAATGTGGCTGGTTTCTTTCTGCCTTTCTGATTTCTCAGTTTCTACTCCAATATCTGGCTCTAGGTTTTTTATTAATAAGACCATTTAGAAACTCATCTTGCAGGTTGCTAGTGGAAAAAATTATACTCTAAGCTTGATGTTAAGCAATCTGTAGGATTCTAAAGTTTAACTCCCGACATCAATTGATGTGTGTGTGTTCATGTGTATAGTTTGCAGTGACAAAATCTGCTCATTTAAGAAACTTAAGTGGAGCTGCCTCATGCCTGTCACTTTAGTATTCTTGAGCATTAGGCAAACAGCTATTCACCTACATTCACAGTCTGTCACTATGTTGACCAGAATGGCTCAGTCATCGAGATGCCAGTGATCTAGCCTCAGTTTGTAGAGAAGTTGCAACTGCCTACACAAATCACTGTGCCTGGCTTAACTCTGTTATTTTCTCTAAAAACAGCACTTCCCATATCAATGAATAAAAATGTCCTCTTAAAATTGTTGACTCATCAATTTTATTGTTCTGTCATTATTTGTTTAATTATGTCCTCAAAGGAGTTTAGTTTGTTCTGGTTTATTAATATCACAAACAACAACCCAAGTAAACCACGTGGTGCAAAGTTTTTGTGCTGTAATCTTGTTGAGAATAAGTTCTAGAAATGAAATTTGCTGAGTCAAAAGGAATAGATATTTCAAAATTGGAAGTCATTACCAGCCCTTTTACACCCAAACTATCCTTAACTTTCGTTTTCATAAACAGGCACCACGTTCTCTAGACTGTTCATTATAGTATTTGCTACCATGAAACTAAATTGTATTGATTTTTGAGAGATTCATACTATACATGCAGCTTCTCTGTGTTTAAAATGTGTGCACATAGAAGCTAGTTGTAGCTCTGTTTGTATTGTGAGGGACACATAACACCAAGGGTGCTTGATAAAGCCTGAAGGAATTGTATTTTTTACATTTACCTATAATTATTATCATGCATGTGAATGTACCTGTGTATATCTATATCCACCTTTATATATGGATACCTATATCTATATCTATATCTATATCTATATCTATATCTATATCTATATCTATATCTATATCTATATCTATCTATCTATCTATATATATATATATATATGAAGTTAAGGAAGAATTTGTCCAAATTATGCAAGTATATCTTATAATATTCTAAGGCTAAGGAGTTGTTAGGATATATCATGCGATTTCCTCTCTTTGAAAAGTAAAGGGAAGAATGAGAAGGCAGAGTCTATGTTTTCAGAAAAATACTCTGTCTCCCACCCATTGGTGTATGCACACACGTGTGTGTACATGTGTGTGTGTTTCCATTAAATAGATATTTTCAATGCTAAAATATTTTAAAACTACCATGTAGGCAACATGACTCTATAGGATTCTGTGACTCTTTTCTTAAAGTGCAAAGAGTCAATCAGTTAAATTAAGGGGTGCTTACATGACCTGTTTTAATGGGAACTCAGAGCAGAATCCGGACTGTGATAGCTTGTGGAAAGACTTTAGTATTCCTTTGAAAACAGCTGTTACATGTGTGGCCTTGACTACAAAATAAAACAAAACACCACCATCAAATTTAATTTTAGTGGAAAAGGTGTAAAAGAGTCCCTGAGATAACAAGGTGGCCAAGTGCAAAAAGAGATAGGCTTAGTCAGTATCTAATTGGTTTAATATTTTGTAGTTACCACACAGAAGCTTACTAATAGTGTTTCTGTGGGTACAATCATTGGTAAAACAATAGGGAAGGTAGGCAAGAAAATGAAATGCAGGGTTTGTTGCTAACTATTGACTACATTATGAGAACATATAGACACGCAGTTGCTGTACTTTATAATTTTAATCTATATACATGTTCAGATAGGGTAATTCCATATAACATTAGCATTCTAAAAAAGGTATGAAAAATCTTCCAAAGAATCAAGGAAAAGTGCATAAAAACTGATACCCAAAACTAATGAATTAAAAATTTCAGGTTGTTACAAAATTGTTACTGGACCATCTTCTGAGGTGATTCAAAATGGAAAAATTTTATCACTTCCTTTTAAGATACCTTATTGACAAGATTTTAAAGTTGAGCATGGAAGGCATATTTTAAAACATATCTATAATCTATGAAAAACTATATTCAATAGAATTTGTTAGCTGTATGGGAAATCAGTAGTAAATACTTAGAAGAAGATGAAATATCTTTTTCTCTTGTTGTCTACTAACTAGAAAATTCACTTCTATCCTTAGGTTACTACCCAAAAGAAATACACTGCTATTAAAATAAATTATTCACATAGGTATTTATGGATAGTCTATAAATTTATATTACTATATTAGGTAATAAGTAGGATTGAGAGTTTAATAAAATATTGCTATTAATATCAAGGACCCCACATTTAGTTTAAAGAGGTAAAAACTAAAATTGATTAGAGGTGAGACTGTGGACCTCTGTATCTTCAGTTCCTGAGTGCACGGAGAATGGATTGTTCTCAAAGGCCGTTGAGCTCATTGTCATCATTGTGTCTGTTTGTGTCTTCTACAATACTCTAATTTGATTAAGATTCAGTGGAAGAAATAAGGTGACCTTTGAAAATCTTGTCCATCCCCCAGATCTCATCTGCAGGTTCTTGGTAATATTTATAGTATGGGTCATCAGAAGTCTTTTGGAAAGGTAAATATGGACTATCTTACAGGAAGACTTGACAATACTATAAGACATATTTTTGAGCCTAGAGAAGCTGTAAATAGAAAAGGCAAGAATGGGAAAGCAACTGCAAATTCAGGGAAATGATGAGGTTTGAATTTGACACCGCAAGATACAAAGGAGTTGGATTGGTGAAGAAACAAAGTATATGGGAAGGCTAAGGAGACAGATTGCTTTGTCCCTATATTTCCCTTCATAACACAAGACACAGACATAGGATGCTCTATATTAGTCTCAGAAATATTTACAATATTAGCCCTTTAAAATTGATCATAATTGAAAAACCATATCCTACAGAGCTGAAATGTGAATGTCACAATAACTGATATGATAGACACAATCAACATGAAAGCATGATCTCATGGAACATTCTGCTGTCAGAGTCTACACATGGAAGTGTTTATAAACATACATACAAAATCTCTTAAAAACTTCAAAATGGAGTCAACTTGCAAATGGGTTAGCTCTAAAATACTCTCAGCGACAAGCATATTGTCTTTAAATTAGAGGCATTATCTGAGTATAAGTCTGGATTCTTCATGGATTCCTCCCTCCAGACTCTGACACTGTTTTAGAAAATAGAACTAAGGTGCTGGGTCTTTCATTGAGAGGTGTACATGTGCTTTGTTTCAAGTAATTTAACACATGTGCTTGTTAAAAACACAAAGCAAGAAACTGCCCAACTAAGACCAATTTGAGATGACTGTGTGACATGTGCTGTTTTGTATGTGGAAAACTAAAGCTATTTTTACCTGCAGCTTTAAAATTGTAGAATAAAATTGATATTGTGCCCAGTCAATTTCAAGTTACATCTTAGAGTTAAAAGAGCAGTTCATCAATCAAGCAATCAATGAATTTTTAGCAGTGTTGTCTATTTTTTTTAAGTTTCCCCTCAAACTAGTGAGGAAAACACTATTAAGCAAGAAGGCAACATTGAATTCTAATTTATTTTAAGACACATTCTTTCTCACATTTTTTTAAATCCTTAAAATTGGATTATACAAGTTATCCTATAACTACCAATTTTAGAAGAGATGAAATACTCAAAGTCAGAGTTTTCTTGACCAGGTTCAGCTTGTGAGATAAAAGGCACAGTTCTAAACTGTTGAAGATTATTACAAAATATTTTTTTCTTTAATTTCTATACAAATCAGTAATAGAGCATGATGAATTAATTTGCACATTGTCCAAAAAGCAGAGAGTCATTTCTTTCCCTCAGTATGTTTAGAAGAGTTATATCATGTAAAAAGTGAAGATAATAAAGCTAGAAAGAGGAAAAAAATGGGCTGATGACCGAGAATGGCAAGGGAGGCCTGTTCATTCTCATGTACATTTGTGTCTATGCAGATAAGATTTATAGGCCGAGGACTTATCCATATGTCTTCTCACTCTCCAATAGTACAGACTTTCAATTGTAGACAAGACAATATGTAAATACCTTACTTTCTCTTGTCCTTATGCTGAACTGGAGTTTCTGATGTGGCTTTAATAGAGATACAATCCTGGCATAGACTTTTAATAGCTAGACAGTTGTATCGGATCCTAAGAGGAATCTTAGGACCAACAGTTCCAACACTGGGTTCTCGTTGCCATTGTCTTGCTGTGACCTTGCTGATGACATGATATATTAGGCATGCTGCAGAAAGAACCATGATATTGACATATGGGAGGAATATTCTCGTGGGCTGTCTGTCTCAATGCAGATTATTTACCCTTAAAGCAAAACACACATGGTCCTGTCCTGGGCCTGTTAAGCATTTACTGAATCTGGATGACAAAGGTTACACCCTGTGGGAATAAATTTCTAAACTATGTAGCATGACTATATATAGGAAACAGATGAAATATTTTATGTGGCCTTAAGTGTAGATTTCACAGAGTTGTATCTAGTTATTAATTTACAGTAATACAGAACAACAGAAGGGGCTTCTTTAAAAAATACTGTAGAAGGGCTCTTTTAGCTTTCTTTTGAGTTAACTTGTCTTTCGTACTTTTGCATTTTGGTTTCATATTTAATTACTTTTTAGTTTGTATATGTATGTATGTATGTATGTATGTATGTATGCACACACCCATCAAGGACCCTGTGTGGAGATCAGAGGACAACTCTTTGGAGTTGGTTCTTTCCTTCTACCAGGTGGGATCCAGGGATCAAACTCAGGTCATCAGCCTTGGCAGAAAGTGCCCTTGCCTATTGACTCTCATAAATAATGTCACTGACCACAATGGCTACTAAAAATGAATAAAGATACAGTTTCCTCCTGCAGAGATGTTTCCTGACAACCATGAGCTTCCTCATGATAATGGACGATGTAATGTATTTTTTTTTCCACATAGATGATAATGTATCCCGTCACAGGGAAAGAAAAATAAAAGAATTTTATAGTCTTGGTCAACTTTTATTTTTTCATGGCCAAAGAAAATGAAGACATTATTTTTCCTCACAACCTTGATCTTCACCTTAAGTGAGCATTTAAAAACAATATTTGATATTTTCCTAAAAGTGTTTTTGTTAACAGCTACAAATGATCCTTGTCTTTCCTTCCTCTGAATTATTTTTCTTCTATCAAACTACATTTACACTTTAACACTTACATCCATTGAAAAAAGTGCCCAGCAAAAAATATTGTGCATATGAAGTGGACACAGGATAGAGTAACGACCACTGTACCTTATCTCAGAGTGTAAACAACCTAATAAATAAGGGGAATAGATAGAGAATCTTAGCAGGTATGCAGTGACTCTCACAAGCAAGGAGTACTTCAGCACCAAAATAAGATCTTTTTTTGGAACAGATAAAGCCATCTCCAAAAGGGTAGCATTGAGAAATTAAATGCCAAAGGATCTTTCAGCTAAGAAAACATGAGGAGAAGAATAATAGCAGTTTGAGGCTGAGCATTTGAGTTTCTACCTAAGGGGAAAAAAAAAAGCAGATTTTATTTTGAAAAAAAAAAGACAACTATACATTTGACTATGTACACATTATTTTTTATAGTTAATTTTGAAGAAGACAGATTTATCTCTATCCATTAAACATGGGAATTAACAACTGTTTTATCATCAGACTAAGGCAAAAGCCTGTAAAGTGCTGGGATTTAATGGAGTTAATAATGGATTAGAAGTTGGTTGACTGGAATTTGATGAATATAATAAGGAAATGTATATGTCTTTATTTGTTTGTACACTAATGAATTTATTCTCTGGAAACTCAAGTACTATACTAGGCAGTTTTTAAGAATGTTCTGAAGATCAATTTAAAGAGACATCATGTTTTGGGAGATGGGGAATTTAGTCATGTATATTATCAGTGTATCTGATAGCAGGTGGACCCCATACTAAACTATAGTATGCTTGATGTGAGAAGTCTCAGTAACTTGGGGAAGAAATTTCATCCTAATGAAATGAATAAGTCTTAATTTATTCCGTTCTGAGTAGTTTTACTTTTTATAGTGTTGAGAAATGGACACTGAATATCTAAATATAAAAATTTAAACAACATAACAATACACATTTGAGAATAATGATTTTTAAAATCTAAATATGCATATATGAATTAATCATTATACTCTACTAATGGCCATATAATGACTTAAGAAGTAAGATTTCATTTTATGTCTTCTCACAAAGAAGTTTATCAATTTTCTCAGGTTTTCATCCTCTGGTACTATGTGACTGAGGTCCATCTTGCTCAAATCCTACACTTTTTTTCTTCCTTATGCTGCAATCCTGTTTTTTTCTACATTGCTTTCATCGCCACACAGAGAAAAGGGAATAATCTGGGAAGTTGAATTTAAGGACATAATTGTGTGTCTCCGAAAAAAAAGTTTAATTAAAAAAATCGGCAAACAATTGAAGAATCTCATTTGGGGAAATCATAAGACAGATTCAGAGCTTTCGATCTAAATTAAGCCCCCTAAATAGTAAGGTAACATGGCTTTTATTTATGAACTTAAGATAATTTATGTTAATTAACAAATAATAATAGGTTCCCACTAAGTCTTGAAGCATCTATTTGCGACCATGTTGAGGGCATCCTGGTCTTTGTGCTCATCAGATCCTCCTGTGTTGTAAGAAGGTCCATAATGAAGACTTTGGCTAGATTTAAGCAGAAAGGCAGTTTAAAGGGGAGACTTCAAGACAAGGTGATTTGAACTCTTAATTAGCAGATGGGTCCTTTTGAAAAGAAGCCCGAGGCACCACTGTTCTGTTCTTGCAGTGAAGAGATTTCTTCCAGGATAATCTATAACTGAAGGGACTTAGAAAGCTGCCCGGATAAACTGAAGGTTATTAGCACCTATGGCAAAGAAAAGATAGTAGCTTACTCCTTCCCCTTTTATTTCTTTCTCATTTATTTTCTTTTTGTAACCAGGCACTGTGCCAATGAAGCAGATGGTCAGAGGTACATACTGAGGGCTGTGTGTAATGCAGGGATGTAGATGACTTCCAGGGGCAATGGAAGAAATAGCTTCCCCGTGACTGGGAACACAAAACAATCATTTTAAAAATCGCAGACATAGCCACTCTAGCACCTGAGAATGCTCTGGAGAATTGAGATCAATACTCCATATAAGACAGAGATCTAATTCATGAGTTAACAGACAAATTTGGTGATTCGAGCCATATTTGGGAATGAATGCAACAACAAATGAGCCCTGCCAAATCCCGCGGGTGGACACTGCAAACTCTATTAGCAATTCATGGTTTAATGCTGGTCTTGTTAATGTGAGTCACTGTAAACAAAAATTTGCATTTATAGAAGTGGTCCCGGATAATGATATCTAAGGAAGTTACTGAATAAGGATATGATTCTTTTGGAATGAATAAATAAGACATCTGCCACTTGCTTAGAGGTTGCCGCTCTACCCACAGTCTCTGAGTTTTTCATTCTTTTGCTGCCCGGAACTTCATGTTATCCCACATCCTTCTGCTTAAGGCTCTGATGCTGAGCTATGCTTTGGCATTTCACTACGTTTCTGCTAATACGAACGCCACAGGATTCCAAAAGGAGAGAAGTAGTTTTCCTATGTGTGTCTCCTCCGGCAGTTCCACGTCTGCATATAGCACAACATGAATGGCACGTCTGCATATAGCACAACATGAATGGCAAATGTCCCCACAATGTTGTGTAGGCCATAGAAATATCAAACATATTTAGAGGATAGAACTTAGCAGGATTTCGTAGCTGCTTCATCTGAAGAGTTTGAGGGAGTGCAGAGAGTTACGTTAGGGTTTAAGTTTTAAAGTGTGCTTGGACAAAATGTCAATAAATGCAAATGAGTTTTGTAGAACAAGTTTCATGTGAACCAATATATTGCTCTGCTCACAGAGACTGGGTTTAATTGAAGCTGATCTCATTATACTCTGGGGGATATAGCCAGAGCTTTGACCTGCCTTATTCCAATGCCATTATTGAATTGTGTTCTCAGTATTAATGTTGATCATGTGTTGTATGCATGCACATGAATATGTTTTTATTGCAATTGTTTGTAAAAATGAATATAAAGTATACACTTCAACACTCACTGAACACAAATAATGCCTTCCATTTAAAAACTTTCTAATGCCAATAAAAATGGACCATTTTCTGATTCAAAGGATATACAGTTTTATAGCACATATAACATTTTCCTCTTTTAGTTATTTTTACAATCATCCATCTTCAGCTAGGAGCTGTAACACTGAAGACACACAGTGTGACTCTGATCATATCATCCTGATTATGTAAACAGAGCTCAAGATGTTAGTCAGAAACTCTGGAAATCTTGGATTTTCAGTCAGAAGTATAAACTTACCCAACACCACTGATTTTAGCCATAAAACATATGGGTGAGGCAGGGCTGTCATTCAGTTCTTCTAGGAAGAGGTCACAAGGTATCCTAAATATTCTCTTTCCCAATTTTTGTGAATGAATTTTATTTGTATTACTTCTATAATCAATAACCAAGTTATTAAATACACACTAGTTATGTTTGTTTCAGTGACTGGTTGACAAAATAATAAAAGTTGAAGTAGGATTTGTCAAGGTCATTAGCAAATTACTTTTGCCCCAGTTTAATACAGCCCTTATTATCCTTGGGATTTTATTACCGAACAAAAGACACTGAAGAGTAGTATACATCTAAAGAGAGAAGCACGTGAAAATCATTTGTGCTATTTTGCTCTTGATAAATTAATAAAAGAAGTTCATTATTTATGATAAGTATTATTGCCAGATTTTCCTTCATAGAACATTTAATGATTCTTCTAATTGATTGAAGTTAACTATGTTTGTATATAAAATTAATTGTTCTAAGTTCTTAATGGATTGAGATAAAATTCCCATGTGCATTTAATGATCAAACCACAGACAAACTTAAAATAAAATTATCCAAATTTGTCCTGATGTAAGATCAAAACCAGCTAACAGTGCAAAATTCTGTCAAACTATTTTTGTTGTTGGGGAACCATCAGACATGCCTGTGTTCAACTTAACTAACAAATGTAGTTGTGGTGGTATATAGTTTCCATGTCCTCTTTGTTTCTTAGACTTTTTAATTTTAGGTTTTTGTATTTCAGTTTGCATATTAATTGTACACTAAAGATGTAAAGAAAACATAATTTCATTGAAGAGTGAGTGTGAACCAATACCTACGAACAGGGATGACCTACTGGTACATTCATAAATGGATCTAAGACCTTGGTGTTAGGTCAGTTTTTGCATTATTGACCGAGGCTCAGTGACTCTTAAGAGATAGGGTTCACACAGACTTGGAAAATCAAGCACATTATCTCCAGATGAAGGCAATAATTACTGTGATAAAGGAAGAGTGACCTTAGTTTGAACAAATGGAGACTTTTTGTTAAGTAAGCAATTTACAACAGCAAACGGCCTTACAATTGTCATACCCTGGAAAAACGGTGAATTAAATGGGATCACTATTTCTTTTAGAAGTACAAAATATCTAGAATTATTATTAATAAATTCTAGCATTTTTCTTATTGCAACTAAAGTTTCCTACAAACTATGAACAAAAAGAATGAAGAGAGACAGACACACAGACACAAATTTGTATGTACACCCGCTAGTTATGTGATTCAAATTATAGTCAGCAAAACTGAGTAAAATTGAAAGTCAAGCTTTCTTTTATTGTTAAAGCAAGTCATTTATTAGATTTTATCTAAGGCATTCCAAATTAATGAAGTTAAAATGAAGGACATGAATAAGAAAATTCATTTTAATTTAGGAAACATTACATTTTGTCACAGATTCACAATGGCTGGAAGAGTAAGGTGACCCCTGAGAAAGGGTCGTGGCCTTAATACTTCTCTGAAGCAGTGGTCTCCACTTTGCTAGCACATTTGTACCTTTTACGGAGAAAATTTTTGAAAACAAAAAATTCCCATTTCTGGTTGCCGGGACTTGGGACTCTGACACACTGGTGAGGAACAAGTCCTGAGATTAAAACCATGTCAAAAATGAATTATTTTGAAAAGAAGAGTGAACTCCATGGAAGAGGAGGTGGGAGAAGTATGGGATCCAGAGAGGATGGAGGACACCAGGAGAACAAGACCCTCTAAGTCAACTGAGCAAAACTCCTATGAGCTCACAGAGACTGAAGCAGCAAGCACAGGGCCTATGCTTGTCTACACCAGTCCTTTGTGTATATGTTATAGCTATTAGCTTACTATTTTTATGGAACTCCAGAGTGTGTGAGTGAGTGGGTCCCTGATTCTTGTGACTTCTCTTGGGGCTCTTTTCCTTTTGTTGGTTTGCCTTGTCCAACTTTGATATAATTTTTTAAAAATCTTAATTGTATTTTATTGTGTTGTGTTTTGTTGCTGTCTTTTAGAAGCCTGTTCTTTTCTAATGAGGCACAGAAAAGGAGTGGATTCAGATAGGACAGGGCGGTGGGGAGGAACTAGGAGGAGTAGAGAGAGGGTAAACTGTAATCAGGATGCATTGTATGAGAAAAGAATCTATTTTAAATTAAGGGGGAGAAAAATAAGAAAAGAAGAGTGAAAGTCATGTAGAATAACCTCACACTTTTGTGAAAAATTGGGTTATTTCCTGAAATACATGATGATGTAAAAATGGCTGACAATTTATTTTGTCAAATTGTTACTTTGTATATCAATTACAAACCCAATGTGTGTAGTAGATACTAGAGTCAAACATAGTTATAATATTGTGTGGATTGTATGTGTTCTTTAACAAAAGCAATAACTTCTAATCAGTTCTTCTTAATGGATGCATATTGAGTTACTATTAATGAGTACTTAAGAAAACATTGGTCAAATTGTTCTTCAATTCTTCCCATTTTTGCTCTTTAATTATTGTCCAGCTGTATAAGTTAGATATTATTAACATTATTCTGAAAATAGAGATTTCTAAACTCAAGACAACATTATTAGATTATTTTAATTAATGTAGACACAATCCATGTTTCTGGATGGAATTGTAGACAGAGATAGCCATGTGCTTCTCCTTATGTGAAAAACAGGACATAGCCATATCAATGGAAACAGGGCCATTGTTATAAAAACTGATGCATGAATTAGAACTGAATAGAGTTTAGTGTACATTGGAGTATGATCTGTGAAAATTTGCTCCTAGAAGGGAAGAGAAGATATTTTTTGTGGATGACATGGAGAACTGATTTATATAAGGAAAACCCAAATGATTTCTATATACATTAAAACCAGAGATGTGAATGATAAGACTCTCAAGTCCACAACAAAGTGAAAGAGAGTAACTCATAAGCAAAATATGAAAGTATGACTTGAGTGAGAGGAAGGATCTCTCTTTTATATACTATGGAGAAAGATAATGGTGAAAACATATGGATAATAGTCAAAACTACTAAAGAATTCCTGAAAATCAATCAGAAAGAAAAGTGACTCCCAGAGAAAGATGAAGGAGGTGCAGAAGCAGCAATCTGAAGAAAAGCAATCCCAAATGATAACTCCATACAAAGGAAAGCCACGAGTCATTAGAGACAGGAAAAATGAAAGTTAGAAGATTCAACGTAGTTGTACATCTAACAGGTTGACAAGTCCTGATCTACTGGTGAGAGTGTGGACTGTCGCAGCCTTTCTGGAGGGACATCTGGCAATGTGTGATGTCTCGTTAACCTCTCGGTGATAAAAGTAAGTATTCCCAGACTTGATTTGGGTTTCATGTATACATTTTATCTCATGATTTCCATGCCTGTGGTGAATACTAAGAGGGATGGAAGCATATTGTCTAAACTTAATATGGACACTGTTAAAAATTTTATAGGAATGTACTGTTTCCCCCTTAAAACTTGAAAATAAGCATTGTGGGAGAAAGATGAAATTGCATGGAAAAATTTTCTCAATATGGGTATACATAGTGCAAAGCCTACATTGCAGGCCATACATCTTGAGAATGGAGGATGTTAGACACATTCAGCCCAGTGTTTGCTGTGACTACCAATTGCTCTTTATAGCATTCCTGAAGGCATAAGGCTCTGGTAAGCACTTCTGCCTGTAGACTGGATTGTCCCTGCCAGTTGCTAGTGCTCTCTCATTCCTACCTGTTTTGCATCTGTTAAATTGGAAGTGATGTAATGTGTGTATGGAAAGCCTTTGGCCCACTTGGAAAAACTTAATCAATGTAGCAAGATGACGAAAAGTTGCTTTTCCAATGGCTGTACACCTTGCTTAAAATTAAAGCAACTTTGAAAAATCAGGTTATAGAACAATTGAATACATATGCATACAAGAAGGTCAAGACT
This sequence comes from Peromyscus maniculatus bairdii, assembly GCF_049852395.1. Taxonomy (NCBI): domain Eukaryota; kingdom Metazoa; phylum Chordata; class Mammalia; order Rodentia; family Cricetidae; genus Peromyscus; species Peromyscus maniculatus. Next base: position 62,225,573 of record NC_134863.1, on the reverse strand, counting down.
AATTAATGAAGGCCAGTTCATTGCTGTCCTATTTGCTATCTGACTGCATAAGTTACTGGCACCACACCGTAAAGAAAACATTGTAATAAAAGGAGAATAGGCAACAACAAAGTCACAGTTAAGAATGTACTCCCTTCAAATATCCTTCCCAAGCTAGACCTAGCATGTCTCTCTATTTGTTGAGTCAGCTTTTCTGGATAGGTCTCAACTAACAATAACCTGAAGCGGACACAAAGCATATTATGTATACACTAAAATTGCAAGTGGTAGAATATACATATGATTTTGTCAAAGAGAATTTAAACATGAAACTGATGTCAGAGAAATGCTAATACCTTATGCATAGTAACGAGAATATCTATATCTGGGTGATTTTAGTAAAGAACAAATGCTCAATGTATCAGAGGAGTCAGCAGAGTAAGTATTATTAGAAATTGTTTGATATTCATGAATTAGTAAACTACTAATTGACATACCTCTAGCACTCCAAGAGGTTTTAAACATTAGATCTACCTATATTATCATTTGACTGAAATGAAGTAAGGCAATTTTAGAACTAAGTAACAGAGTTTCCCCCTTTACACGACAAATTCTATCAGTTGTAGCAGGCTACAAAAGGTATAAAAGGTAGACGACCTATCTCTATAAGTGATCATACAATTCCTCACTGTGGGAAAGAATGCCTGTACAGTACCATGAACATACCATACAACTGTTTTTTTTTCAAATTTACTTATTTTTATTTTATTTTATTTTATGTGCATCGGTGTTTGGCCATGGGTGTCGGGAACTCTGGAACTAGAATTACAGACAGTTGTGAGCTGCCATGTAGGTTCTGGGAATGGAACCCAGATCCAGATCCAGATCCTCTGGAAGAGCAGTCCGTCCTCCTAACCACTGAGCCATCTCTCCAGCCACCTTTTATTTTACATTCAGTTTAATCACTAATATGATGCTGATATTTTTTGTCTGGGTTTTAATCTATTCTCTCAGTCGCCTGTAAAACAAATTTAAGCGAATATAATTTGTGTCTAAAATGATGGATTTTGGTCAATTATTGTTTTTACTTCTTTGATACATTTATGAAAACACCCCCAAGACATAACTGAATGAATGTCCAACTCGTGTGAGCTCTCAGGGGCAGTGGGAGAGTAACAGCGCTCACACAAGTACTCCTCTTCCACTGCTGAAATGAAGGTCCCCCTCAGCTTTCTGCTTGCTCACCTGCCTCATCACTTATGGGCATCAATGACAAAACCTTAAAGCCTGCCCAACTACTTTTACAAAGTTAACACATTTCTACTAATATTTCTATCCAAATCAAGTTTTAGAGTAATGTGTTACATTAAGGTAGAGTGGGAATAACAGAATCTGTAGCCAGAAGTTTTGGTTTATTTCATTTAGAGTTGAAAGGAAAGCATTGTCTAATTATTGAGTATCATTCTGAACTTCTATTTGCGCAGCTATTGTCATCTATGGACATAAAAGCTAGAAGTAGACACAGGAGAAAAAAGTTAAAGGAAGCCCGTGTACAGTAGAAACTGGGGTGAGTACGGTGTCCCAGGTCTAGTTGTTTCAGAGTATCCCCAGGCTGAAACTAGAGAGTGAATAGTCTGATTATGTTCAGAGCATGTTCATTAATGAATGTGTCTTCGACTGCCCCCTATTCTCAAAATGGTAATTGAGCTTTGTGAATTCTTTGTGAACGGATTTGGTGGGTTTCTGTTAGTTCCTTCAACATTGAAAAGTAACTTTTAAAAAAATCCTGGCTTAGCTACTCATAAAATCACAAGACACCATACATTTTCAAGCATAGTTTGGATGACGTAACTTTGATGCATTTCTCTATATTCTTGAATCAGGCATGTCAGAGCACACTTTTTCTTTAAAAAGAAATAGATTACAAGAAATGGCTTCTATAAAGATCTTTTAAAAAATGCTATAAGGGCATGTCTGAATGTACATTAAAATCACAATACATCAAAAGCCTGGTTACTAAGAGTTAGATTTTAGTCAAATGCTCTTTTTTTCTTTTGACTTTATTTTAATAGAGCTCTGCCAATTTTGAATGCTTGCTCTATTTTGTTCTATGCCAGTTTTCAAATGAGGGGACTAAAAAGACACACGGCATGCTGAGTAACCTGTATTACTGTATTACTGGCTCCGTGATTCTCATAGTGTTGTTAATTTCTTAAAATGCTATGATTTTACATTTTACAAGCAAAGAAACTTAAACACATGCAACAGGCATTCGATTTTCACCACAGAAATGAATTTTAACATAAATTTTCCATATTTATGTTATATTCTCTTTCTTACTAGAAAAAAAAATATATAGATTCTGCTACTGTATCTCAATCCTTCCTATAACTACTCACCCAGAGGTGCACAGCATCGTGAGTTGAAGAGCATCGCTCCCTAGCACATTTTATATTTCACCACATGTGTATGGCTGTCTTATTTCCCCTATACAATTAAAGTGTTTTAGTTAAGAAACTGATATGTCATTAATAGTATGTTTTAATTTTTTTTTATTTTATTAGAACAAACTGAATAGCTCTTGAATTAAAATTCACTCCATTGATCTGAGAGTTCAATCTTTAAAATTGATTTGGGAGAAATAAAAAGCCCTTTATGTAGCGGTTGTTATGAAGTGTTCCATTTTTTTCATGACCTTTGTTTCCCACTTGTACAATCATTTATACTGGAATTCATTAGCCAGCTCCTGAAATGGAACACTAAAGGCGGTGTAAGTAACCACAGGTTAATTGGAGAACTGTGGTAATTTGCAAGCTTAAACATGCTGACTTTGCAATTATTAATAATACATGAAGCTTACCACAGATAACCCCTCCATGGGTATAAGAAGCAACTAAGAACACAGGCTACTGTTCCTGGATCTGACAGTATGTCATGTCAGGAAAATTGCCTTAATTTCTCCTTTATTCAGTTTTATCATGCACAGAATGGAGATAATACAACCCAATTTGCCAAGCAGTTGTGGAGATAATGTGTAATGATGTCAGCATTACATGCCAACTAGATAGAAATTACCACAGTGAATATGAATTGGGGGCATTTTGAACTTTCAGAACTATCACAAAAAATTAGTTATTGGTTCATTGATTCGCTGAGAAATCTCAGATTGAAAGAGTTTTCGTGTCTGTGCTTTCTCTTGAAATTCATTTTTTTTTTTTGTACAGTGTTTTGCTATGTAGTCCAGGTTGGCCTGGAACTCACAATTGTTTTCTAGGCAGGCCTCAACGTTATTGTCTTCAACACTGAGGTTCTGGGATTAATGGCGTGTGACTCATGCTTAACTTGATATTTTGATAATTCACAAATGACTATATTAATAATTTTAAATTGATTTTTCAACTGATAAACAATGAAAATATACCCATTAACAGGATGCTATATGATTTCAATACCTGCAGACACTGTATAATGTTTGAATCACATCAATTACACACCTTCTCAAATAGTTATCATACCTCTATGTTGTAAACGTTCAGAATCCTGTCTTCTAGATTTACAGAGTGTATAATACATAACTAGTTTGTATATCACTTTTTAATAAAAAATAACTGGAGTAATTCCAAGCTTCTTCAACTCTGTTCTTCACGATAGATACAGATTTTTGGAAGAGAGGCCTATTGTGCACCCGATGCTAACTGATGGCCTTCCTTAGGCAGGGAATATGAGATTTGTTATCTCACTTGCAAAATTTGAAATGAGTGAAACATGAATGCATCCAACAATGAGGCACTGGCAGTGACACATTGTGTATCACCTGTGCTGAAGTGCCAATTGAGAAAGGCTCTAGCTGATTTTCTGGTGCATATAATAAACCCATGAAAAGGCATAAAAAGATCTACATGGTGGGTTTCCTGCTTCAGATGTTTCTGAATTATTTACAGAAATGAGTCACCTAAATTTCTTGGATTGGGGACACAATAATCTTTTTTTTTTTTTTGTCTTGCAGTTGTATGGCTGTGGTAGTTGAAAATTTGACTCAGCATGTAAGACAAAATGAAATTAGCTTTTAAGGTTTGCTCAGCAAAGGGTTAGAGAATCTACCGAGGAATGTATGGAACACTGGAAACTGAAATACAGTTGCATGAATGAATGCAGATAGATTTGAACAGCCGTCCTCTGCAAACTCAAGCATTCCTCTATCCCCTAGGCAGAAGGAAGGGTTATTTATTCCACTGTGGACCAGACTTGCTGGGAGGTCTGAGTGTAGTGAATGTATTCAAGAGGACTCATTCACTTAACACCAGGCTTTAAGTCTTTGTCACCTCTAGGGCAAAGACCAGACTCAGTTTCCAATAAGAGACATCAAACTCTAAAAGAAAATGTTTACTAAAGTTTGACAAATTGTATTAACAGAAACCTGAAGAGCATCAGTGGGATAGTGTTCCAAATGTGTTAGACCAGCCTTCTCTAAGGTTATTGCATGCAGAACAGAGCTGGATTCAAGGGTTACTTTGAGCAGCTGGAAATGGTTCTGGCTGTGTACTTGGTATCCACTGAAACTAAGACCCAAATGATGTTTTTAGTAAATAAAGTTTAGATGCCAGAAATTCTTTGGCATTGAGAGAGGGAGGAATTCATGTGGTATCAAGCACTTGACATGTGGCAAGTCCAAAATGAGATGTTTTTAAGTGTAAAACTGTGCAAAAAGGAAGAGTAAAGCATCTTAATCCTACCTTTTATATTGATTCCATGCGGAAAGAATGACATCTTGGCTATATTAAGTTAAACAAAATGTAAGTTTTGAAAGCCGTTTTACTTGTTTCTTTTTTTTTCTTTTTACTTTGTTTTAAAATATGGGTGCTAGAAAATGTAAAATTATACATGTGGCTTACATCTGGCCTTAAACTCCTACTGGTCAGCGGTGATGTAGAAGGATCAAAATGTTGAATGAATTTATCATTTGTGACAGAGTTAGCCGTTCTCTAACTCTACAGAAGGAGGACTCAGAAAGCATTGCCTTCAATAGACTGGTGGAAACAGTAGACCTGGTGAAGAGCTGCTACAGCCAGGAAAAGTAAGTTAGCTGTTGTTTCAGTGCATGTAATCAAGGCCAAATGGCAGCAGATAACTTACACTCAGGATGGGAATTGTCTTTTTATCAGTCAGTAGAATCCCAAGAACATTTTGCTGTGGTTGATTGCTCCCTGCAACTTGTTTCCCTACAACTGAAATTGTTGGGGTTTATACTGATCTCATTACATTTCAACTGAAAATCCTTTTGAAGCCTAGTGCATAAATATCTGATGTGAATTATGCACAGACAAGTAATAGCCTTTCTAAAAATTGCTGGGGTATGAGTTCTTACCCAGTACCAGGCATGAAGGAGTCTTGTAATAAAGGAAACAGGGATGGGGGCTTGAATAAAACTATAGAATGTTATCATATTTAACACCATCATTTTCTTTCCTAACTTTTCCATTGGAATACAATTTATTAGGATATCTAATATAATGGAAGAAAAAAAACGTCAAGATTGTTAATACATACATATCTAGAGTGCTACTGGCTTACACTTGTAAAACAAGTTTGAAATTAAGTTTACCTGCTAGTGTCCCTGAAACCTTTACTATAAACAATTTTTTAACTCTTAAACACATTGCTGAATCAGTAATCAACACAACTGATTTATGAATCAGTATGGTCCCTGGCCCGAATTTTAATAGTAGGTAGTCCTTAGAAATGCTCCTCTTCAAAAAATGTAATGTAGAAGTAAAAGAAATACCACATCTCTGTGAAAATATGAGCCAACAGTGACAACATCGAATAGTGAAGTGCAGAGTGCGTATGAATCCTGTTTTAGCTCCACTGAAGTTCGTTCTGCTTGAGAAAAGAGGCATATCTCAGGGAATGACAGTGACTGCTGCTCATCAGATTTGGCAGAGATTTCATTGCAAAAGACCCAAACTCCATTAAATTCTGTCTACTCTAAATCCCGAGTCCTGATCGTCCTAGTATTGCATGTATCTTCATCCTGGCTCACTATATATGTGTTCATGCTCATATATCTTGGTCAGCAGGGACCAGCATTTGCTTTGCTTACATTGAGAAGGTACAGGAATACCAGGCAAACCCCACAAAATTTTAGAGTACTACCTACTGTCTGAGTACAGGATATTTTCCACAAAGTTCAAGACAAATGGTTGCTTCTTGACTTTCATTTCCCAGTAAATATGTCGGTTAGTTACCATTGGATTTAGGAGGAAGTATACACTCCAAGAGAATGACTTGCTCTTTCATTTTAAGAAACTCAACAATTAATTAGGCTTTCACTTTTGCATGTGACCCAGATCCAATTTGTATAACAAGGCAGCTCTGCTCTTGGGCTACATGCTATAGTAAATCTAATTGTGTTAGTGTGAGATATGGTCTTTCTGTCAATTTGTGTGTGAGTCATCGCATAGATTCCTAAGCCTTTCTAGTAGAGCAAGATCATATCTTTGTAATATAGCGACCTTTGGAAATATTGCTTCTGTCTTGTAACTTGGGAATGAGAGTGGCTGGTTTCAACACTCTTGAAGGGTAATCTAGCAATCAAGTGGGTCTTGTTTGGGTGATGTCAGGCCCTTATAAAGTTAGATCTGCAAGGAAATTTGACAATGTAAAGTAGAACTAGTGTGGGTAAACTAAGCCCAACCCTTAGCAAGTTCTGGAAATATAAAAATGTTGCATTAAGGACAGTGGATAATTCAACTGCTATAACTAACTGGTCACACCTGGTACTGCTCAGGTTACCAGAACAAGAGACTAGATATATCTATCTAGGATACATAGGAACATAGAGGAAAACCAACTACTACTGCTCTAAAAACAAACAAACAAACAAACAAACAAACAAACAACAAACAGTGATAAAAGGACTCCTAATGACATCTGCTATGCTTATATATCAGTACCTTGCTCACCTATCACTAGAGACACTTCCTCCTATAGCAGATGGGAACACATAGAGAGACCCACAGTCAGATGGGGAGACCTTGGAATTCTCAGCCACAAATAGAATGTCTCCATCAAATGCCACCCCTAGGACTTAGGGAAGAGGAGGCAGAAAAAGCCAGAGGGGATGAAGCACACCAAGTCTCTCCAACTCAACAGAATCGATGTACATGTGAATTAACAAAGACAGAGGCAGCATGCACAAGCCTGCATTGGTCTGTACCAGATGGGGTCCTAGAGCTGAAAGGAGAAATGGACACATGCCCCCATCCCTAATACAGAAACTAGCTCCAACTGGTAACCACTTGCAAGTGAATATTACGTTTTCTCCAAGGGAGACTCACTGGGGAAACCAACTACTTTCAAGGGTAGGCTGCATGTTTAGCAGTAGATGGCCAACAGGAAATAAACTCAATGGTATCAATGGAGGCTCCTTGTCTCATAATATTGTTACGGCTTTTCAATTTTATCTTATTTTTAATTTTTATTATACATATAAATATAAAATAAGAAGTATATATTTCCTATAGGTCCTTTGTGTCTATATTATGACTTCCAGTTTAGTGTTGTTTTGGAATTCCTTAGTGTGCAAATGGATGAGGCTCTGGATCTCTATCTGTTTCTTGGGCCTTTTCTAGGGCTCTTTTCCTCTGCTTGTCTGTTTTGGACTATTCCAATGTGTTAGTTTTTGTTTTATCTTATGTTATTTTATTTTATTATTAGCCCTTAGAAGTTCTTTTTTTTTCTAATGAGAGACAGAAATGGGGTGGATCCAGATGGGAGGGGAGAAGGGGAGAAACTTGAAGGAATAGAAAGGAGGGGAAACCATAATCAGGATATATTATGTGATAAAAAAAAAGAGCTATTTTCAATAAAAGAAAAAAATATCACTATCTGGTCAAATACTTTCCCTGCAAATATTCTACTATTCTAGATTGATTTAGTAAGAGTGGGTAAAGAGTTGGGAGGATGCTTGTTATATTTAAAAAAAAGGAAGCTGAAAAATGTACCAATAGCGATTCAGAGATGGAGATATGAAATGAACCCTCAGAAATGATTTCAAACTAAGGTAGTGTTAATTTTTAGGCGAATTATTCTCTATCATCTTATATTATATAGGGGGTTTCCTGAAAATAGGTAGTAATATTCTATAAATGTCATTTAATTATTTTTCCTTCACCTGCTTGTATGATTCCCTTATGAAAAATCTGCCAAGAGTAGCAGGAGTACAAACCATGTATTAGAATAAAAAATGTGATTATTACCTTTCAAAATCAAATGGCCACCAATAGTGCTGACCTACTATTGACGTCTACCCATGATGAGAGTAATATTGTACAATTGGTACAATATAGTAACCCATGGTGCCCATCCATGTTGGCTAATTCTCTTCCGTTTTTTTTCATAGGGATGGAGAAGTGATTTTTTTCTTCACTGGAATAGATGCTCTGTGAATGAATGTTCTTGATTCAGACCATTGTCCATATCAATCACCTTGTTCTGTGTCAGGCGATCACATACAGCACTTATTCTGAAGGAATAATTTCTTTCAGTAAAGAATTAAAGGAAAGGAGTAAGGGCAGGCTCAGTGACAGTGGGAGGAACCCCTGAGCTTCCAGCACATTCAGTTGCATTGGCATTTTGGTGACTTAAGTAAGACTAACATTAAGGTTTTGTTCCCCCATAGTGGTCTATGTTAGAAGAAATGAGGATGTTGTTACACACATTGCTAGTCTAGACAAGATTATTGTCTAGCCTATAATATTTCTAGGACTCCCTTTTCTAAAAGCCAAATTCGATTTCTATTCTCTACTATGCTGAAGGCAGGAGTGCCCTTGTGACTCTAAAGCTAATTGATGATTACTTGTAGCAGCATTTATGAAAGGCTGTGTTGAGATGCTAAATCTCACAGTCTGGGAAAACGGAGTGGCTATATAAGAAAGTCCCTCTGTCATGAGAAGTTTGTGTGAGATATGGATTGCTGTGGTGCTTCTGTGGCAAATTTTGGTTTTCTGACTGTGGCACAATTGACTCCAGTTCCACGCCACCAGCATGATTACCAACCTGCCCCAGATTCAATAGTTTCTATGCACAAGTATGTGGAGGAAGTTGAGAGGACTTAAAGAGGGTTGGAATGTATCTGTGATGATTTGGTGCTAAGTATGATCAAAATACATTGTATGAAATTCTGAAGGACTTAATGAAAATACTATATTTAAAAGAATTTCTTTGCAGCAATGTAAAGTAGAGTTGAATGTCTCACTCACGTAGTGAATAGCTACATGCTTCTTGCATAGTTTTCATGTACTAGTTATTTTTAGATAAGGCTGAAATTGGGCTGCTTTTCACTGTGCAAGAAAATTTCTATTTACTTAATGAAGGGAAATTATTACTGCGTAATAATCTTTGTAAACATTAGACATTAGGAAAGGCTAGCTAATTCTTTTTTGTTTTTTAAGAGAATCAAGTGAAATTCCAAATAACATTCCTTCCTAGAAATCAGAAAACTAAACTAAAACAAGGAGAGTAATTTGAAGAGTATTCTTTTTTTTCCTTCATTCTTCTTTATTAAGAAATTTTCTACTCACTCCACATGCTATCCACAGACCCTCCTTCTCTCTCCTCCCACCCCCCAGCCCTCTTTCCCAAGCCACCCCACCTCCCCACATCCCCCATATCAAGGTCTCCCATGGGGAGTCAGCACACTGAGCCTAGGCAGGTCCAAGCCCCTTCCCACTCTAGGCTCTCTGGACATGGAAGACAGTTGTTTGACTCGAACTCTTTGGGGGGCACCCAGGCAGGGGGGTCGGGATCTGTCCCTGGTCTATGGGCAGGCTTCTGGAATCCGGTGCCTGTGGTGTGACACCTTGCACAGCCTTGAACAGTATTCTATGTAGTAGATTACACTCTGCCCAGGGATCTGTGAGGAAAGCTCTGAACCTGGCGCTTGTCTTTCTAGGTGAGCAAGGACTCATTTCCAGGGCCACATTCTATAGTCAAGGCATAAAATGGTTTAGCGACAATGTTAATTAATTAATGAACAAATGAAGTTTCTCACTGGATTTTCGGATTGGCCAGTCACTTTTGTTGTAGATGCTACAATTCAAAAGTTATTTTTGAAAATTTCCTTTAAAATTTTGTTTGTTTGTTTTTCAGTTTTTCAAGACATGGTTTCTCTGTGTGGCCCTGGCTGTTCTGGAACTCACTCTGTAGATCGGGCTGATCTGAAACTCAGATCCACCAGTCTCTTCCTCCTAAGTGCTGGGATTAAAGACATGCACCGCCATGCCCTGCTCTAAATTTCCTTTTTGCATATGAGTACTGTATTTACATAATGCTCCCAGACTCTCTTTTCTTCAACTCCTCTTACATTTCCTCCTGCCCTAATACCTTCTCAAATTCATGGTCTTTTTAATTATTATTGTTACACACAAACACACATCCGCTCACTTACACTCCTAACTTTATAAATACAAGATGCTGAGTTCATTCACTGTGACTCATACGTATATGTGTTTTGCTGACTGCTTGGGATTGGATCACTAATGAGGCCTTCATTCCCAAGCAGACTTTAGTCTCTCTGTCTTTCCCTCAGCAGTCATTAATTGCCTGTAACTCATCATATCAGAGTGGGGCCTTATGAGATTTCAACCACCGATATTGGCAATTCATATTTTTAATCTCAATTACTCATGTATAGCATTGTGTGTTTGGATATGTTTACTTAAAGAGTACATGCATGTTAACATCGTTTGAAGATGTTACTTGTTGACATACATGAAAACTTTTAGTATTTGAGTACAATTTTTAAAATTAACAGCAAATTTTCAGAAGTTCAAATCAAAGCTACTTTTTTTAAGGAGACATTACACGAGACTTTCCCAAATCAAGCCTTTATAAATTTTTCTTTTTCTTTTTCAAGATTTATTGCATTTGGTGTATGTGTCTGGATGGATACTTGTCTGTATGTGAACAGCATGCGTGCAGAAGTCAGTGGAGATAAGAGGGTGTTGGTTCCTCTGGAAGTGGAACCATAGGAGGCTGTGAGCTGTCTGATGTGGGTGCTGGGTAGCTATCATAGCATGGCTAGGCTGTTTCATTTCTAACTAAATGCTCAAATGGACTTAAAATACTCAACCTCATGTAACTGAAAGGTCCTGTGAAGTTTATATGCAATTAATTTTGGATTAATTCACTTCTAAAGTATTGAAGCAGACCTCCCACATTATCTGTATGAGCAATACCATCTTCCTGTGAGGTAAGATTATCAGGAGTCAGAAGCCGCTGCCTACAAAATGCTCCTAAAAATCCTCTGTGCACAGAAGACAGTCATAAATTCTGGTTGTTTATATCAGCACAGAAGAAGAATATTCACATAGAAAAATGGAGTTCTTTTTCGATTTTACCAGTGAAATTAGGAAATTAAGAATGTATGGAGACAGGAACTGGGTAACACCCTTGTAAAGCAAGTGTGAGTTCAAATCCAGAAAAACCCAAGTGAACCTGGTCATGGTGGCATGTGTCGGAAACCCAGCACTCCTACTGTGAGGCAGGAAATGGCAGCAAAGCAAGCCCTGTAAGCCTGTAAACGTGTTATGTTAGCATACAGAATGGCAAACAAAAACCCTATCTTGAACAAGGCAAAGACCCACATCAGATTTTGTCCTCATGAGTCCTTGCACCCCTATGAACACACACACACACACACACACACACACACACACACACACACACACAGATATACACACACACAGACACACATACACAGACCTCCTTCCCAAAAAGACACATACACATGCAACACACTCAGGTACACATACATAAATGCACACAGGCATACATACATGCATGCACACACAGACATAGACACACACACACACACACACACACACACACACACACACACACACACACATACATACATACACACCAATACACAAATGTGGGGAGATCCAAGAATTAACACTACCATCATATAAAAGTTAACAGCTGAGACGCTGAGATTCCAGAATATAGTTTGGGGATCACATTTGTGTTTCTTCAGGCAAACATATAATTTGATAAGGATATTGCTTTCTATATAAGGTAACACATAGTTTGTTTTTCTCCTAAAGAAACTATAAACAAAATTTACATGGATGTGATAACATGGGGTGGAAAACTTTGATTTCATTTGAAATTGCTTGGGTATTCCTGGCAATTCTTGGTTAGATTTTACTTTGACTTTGACATTGACATAATCCTGATTTTTTATTTAAATATGCAACTTTACATTTATTTTTTCCAACATACCATTATAAAAGCAGCAGGACCCCCTTATCTGTAGTGATGGGAATACTATCTTTGTTATCTTATGCTGAAATGGAGACAAAGAATATACTTTTAACATTATATTCATCAAATTTATAGACTTTTTTCTTATCAAAACATGGTTAAAATTCAATTTCTTTTCTAATTACTACTTTCTAACCATATTATGAACACTATCAGGGATCATTAGCTCCCACTTAATTTTTAATTTTTACTTATGGATAAGCTTTGATTTATTTATGACTGAAATTTTTACAAAGGATGATGTAAATCTCACATGGACTATATATCTATTTCATAAATTTAAATATTCTTACACATATTACATTTTTCCTATTTTCAACAATGTTTAGATTTTGTGTAATTGGATAGCAATGTGCTCTTCTGAGAAATTCCAAAAAACCATTGATGATTACATATTCAATCTTTTTAGGCTTGTGTCTGGTCCCATAAAGTGCTAATTTGAGACCCTAGCTACCTTGTTATTGTGACAAAGGCTATATGCTGTGAACTGTTAAATAACCCCTAATATTTATGCCATGCTTGGTTAAACAGGAAATGGGCTATTTCATTATAAATAATGCACAAGTCCACTTTAATAACCCACCACGATGCCACCTTAGAAATTGCTTTGCATTTATTGATCACTAAGAGCGAAACTGAAATATGGGAAAACATTACATGGCCTTATATCTCTAGCTACAGAGAAGGAGAAGAGTAGTCCATGTATTCCTGCCTTTATACCTCACATTTCTACTCTCCCCAATTATCTTAAGTAAAGCACTTCAACAATTTAGATAAGCATAGTATATGATATAAAAGGCAAGTAGTAAAGGAGATTAACATTTGTAAACTAGGTTGTTAATGAAAACATAAATTCATGTGTATGACATGAGATCCATAGAGTCTAAGACAGGTCAGGTTGACAGTGATGGTCCCCAATGATTTGAGTGTCAGAGCAAGCGTTGGAATGACTAACTACGTACAGCAAATATTACACTCCTAAGAAAATATTCAAAACTAAATAGGCGAATTTAGTTGAATGGGTGTGAATTTGAATTTGAAGTGCATGGCCATTTTAAGGGGTTAATTTTGTATTCCCTAAAACTGTCATTCAAATGTGTACATATTGCTTTTAAAATATGCCTATAAAATATTGGGGTATGTTCACATGCCACCTGAATAAAATGAACAAACCTATATTAAACACCTGACATATTTTCACTGACATTTAGAAATGCTATGCAAATGTAGCACTAACACACAATTCCTGGTAGTTTCTCTGGTTAAGTGTAAAGGAAGTTTGCTTTAAAACTAATCCAAACTAATGACTCATTTTCTGTGTTGCGTAATATGAATCATATTTACTGATAGATCCAGGCTTACTAACCTCTGGATGTTCAAAATTACAGGTAATTTACATTAAATATGCAAAGTTCTTCCTGAACAAATAGGACATCGAACTTTCTCATAATATATAGAGATTTCTGCAACTCTTATCTGAGGCCGAAGGAATCTCTCTCTCATACATACATGCACATACATATCCACACACAAAAGAAAAAATGAAGTCTGTAGCTAATTTCAAGCAATGCCTTGAATAAAGCCCGTGAGATCTTTCTTATCATGAACATCAAGTGGCTGAAACATTCTTTCTACTTTGATTTTCTTATCAATGTCAGTAGCGGTTTTAATGAGAAAAACAAAACAAAACAAAACAATGAATCCACATTGAAATAAAAGAGACCCAAGGTCCATGTTTGATTTACAGAGCATAAAAGAGTTCCTGAATTAACAAGAATTTCCAATAACATAATGTATGAGTAAATGCTCTTGATAAGTGAAGGATTCAGTTATAGTTTCAAGAAAATGATGGTCCATATGATTAACTTTTACTCACTTTGCAATAATTTTATTGCTTTGTTTGTTCCTTTGTAGAAAATAAATATAATTCTATAAGTTTATTACTCCACATTAATTTATCTATGGTAATCCCTCAAAGGGGGGAAATACATGGAAATCAAAATATTTAAATGCAGCATTTGGCATTAAGTGCATTGTTATTTAAGTACTTCGAATGCAATGCTGTGACATGATTTATATATAATACTCAGGAAATCTATAAAAGAGAAAGAGCAAAGCCCATTAGCGCATCTAAACAATGCAGTTTATCCAGACAGAGTGAGTACAAGGGAGAAATACGCTGATGAGAATACCCCAAAAGGAACGCTGTCTTTGATTCCTCCTTTCACAAATACAGACTACCCTGATTTGTGTGTGATATTAAGGGTAATCTATAGCTCTTTCTCTTGCTACATTTCTGGAAAAGAATCACAAACTTGCCATCACTATAAACTTTGGTCAGTTAGCCATCTGCTCTCTGTGCTTAGGAGGAAAACAAGAAGTAGGAAATCTCAGGAATGGAGACTTACAAGCATGTTAAATTGTTAATAAAGGTGTTGTTAATTTTGGTGTTTATTCCAAGTGTTTAAAAACCAAAAATTAGGATAAAAGGTGAAGAATAAATCTTTCTAGTGAAGACAGCGAAGATGCTTCTAAAGTAAATTGTCAGCTTATTGTTTTGTAACACAGTGCAATGTGTCCCCTGGCTCACTCTGTTTTGTATAGTCATGTGCAAATTGTGAAGACACAGAAGAATTCTCTTATCTCTCACCTCCACTGAACTCCTCCTCTTCTCTACAGCCTACCCCATCACACAGCCCAGTAGTGTCTGGGAAGAACCCTGTCTGCCAGCACCACAGAAAGGACATAATAAAACCTCTACCACACCAGACCTCTATTATATTATTATCTGAATCAAAAAGCTTTAAGTGGTGCCGTTTATTCTTTATCCTTGTCTAATAAGTCTCAGTCAAATTATGTCAGAGTAAGAGATTGCAATTGTGTTACACAATTCGACTTCTAACTCTACTTAGAAATTATGCCAGGGAAGATTCTTGTATTTTATGACTGATCATTCTTAGATTTTTGTATGTAAATTACTCCCAACACATTAACTGAATCTGTACTTTTATGCTAATGTATACATGTATCTACTTCAGATGGGATTGCTTGTCAAGATAACCATGCCTCATGCAAACAAAACCCAGAGATATGAGTTTGTCATTATGAATTGTATCACAGTTAAGAGTTTGCTTAAAAGTACAGCTAAATTTGAAATGTAACCACTTGTAGGTTTCTTACCTTTTGCTGAAGCTAATTTAATAAAATATTAAATCTAAAAAAAAAACCAAAAAACAAAAACAAAACGTTTCCTTTTGAACAGGTTATGGCATCCACGTTTCAGAACGTTAAACTTTCTATTAAAAACAGACAACCGCTCTAAGTTCAGTTTTCATGCACAGCTCTGTTCTCCAATGTATTCACATTTGCAGTCGGACTCTGCAAGGACAGAAAGAAGTCTGGGAAATGAGGACAGGAAGGTGCTGCGGCTGAGAGCTGGAAGCAGGGATGGTGAGAGATTTTGCACAGGTGGCTGATGATGGATGGAGGTGGAAGCATTTCAGGAGGAAGTTAGCATTTGGGAAAGAGACACTCTACCTGTGTAGCCCAGCGAATTGTCATCATTATCAGAGGTGGGGGCTGGCGTCCCGTTGTCGTGGCCCCTCTCTAGGTCCTCAGGGTCTGTCGGAAACAACACCAGAGCTGCTGATGGAGTCACAGAAGTAACAGTAGTTGCCATTTCGATCGCAGCATGTCCAGACACAAGTAAATCCACATGTGACAGAAAAACACACAAGGACAACACACAGCACACGTCTTCCTTGCCCTTCCTGCAGCACACTGATCCCTGGCCAGGTCTCAGCACCATGCTTACACTTTCCCCTTCTTCCCCTTAATTTCCCTAATTCTCTGCTCTGCCTGCACCTTTGCTGCACTTCAAAGCTGGCTAAGGACTCCGACTGCCCTCTGTGAGGCCGCCAGCATGACTGAGGGAGCATATGGAGGAGGGAGAGGGCAGGGTGGCTGGATGCTAGCATTGCTAATTTTCTACCTTATTGTTAATCAAAGCTATTGACTGTGATCACTCCCATCATCGCTTCATCTCCTGGCAATTACAGACTCCAGGGACTGTACTTCAGATGAGAGCAGGAGGGAGTCGGAAAAGAAGGGTCTTCGTGGCGGGGCTGAAAGAGAATGGTATTATAAAAAGGCTCCACTTGTTTTCCCCTTAGAAAACAGTAAAGGAAGCAGTGCACATCTCATGTCTTTGGAAGACAACAATTTCTGCTAGAATAGGGCTGAGAAAAATGGAATGAGTGTCAGGGTAAAATAGCACCTAACTTGGCATATTTTTTGTCTTTGAATACTTAAAGACATTCCAGATTCCTTGATAGTCTATATTGCAACCATCCATAGAAATGTTATCATCTTTATATTCTTAGTTTTCTCAAAAAAAAAAAAAAGCCTTTTAATGTTTTTTTTTTTCCAACTGGACATTCATTTTCCTATGCAGAGTGGTTGAGATGAGGGTAATACTCAGGAGCTGAAGTCCAGTCTGTGAGTGGCAGCAGTCTAGTGATGCTGTTGTTATGCGCCGTATCTACACGTGCTAGATAATTTCGACCATCACCTATTGTTTTGCTGCTGATAACTAGGTACAGAAAGAATGGAGACCATGAGTCTAGCTCCTAAATCAAATAATGCGGAGTCATGGGTCATTCAAGTTGCAGTGTTCGATAGGCTTTTATCCCCTTAAACAGTATCTGCAGAGCATTCTTCTGTGTTGCATGGGGAAGAGCCCCTGCTTGCTTATGAAAGAAAGTGAGTCACTTGGAAATGGGGCAGGAAGCACACACAGCTAGTGTCCTCCCTCTAGAAACATCACAGGCATCATTACTTTTGTGTCCCTGCTTGTTTTCAGTTAGGGCAACACATTTTGTCTCAGGCAGCGGTATTCAGGAATGACTTAGGAATTTTTAACAGGAAGTAAGTCTTTCACAAATCCGCAAGGAGGTTTTACCAGTTACCTGCTATTATCCCCTCTCACTTTCATGCTCTCCATGTTCCCCACCACAAATGTCAAAGAATGAAACTGTTGCGGTTAATGTGGGAAGAGAAGGGTTTGGATCTGCACAGACAAAAGGGGAACATGCTCATTTTGCTTTATTTATCCTTATCTCTCTGGGGATGGTTTTGTCATGTTTATCCTCAAAAGTGAATTTGGAAACATCATGCAGTGAATGTGTCTGCTCTCTAGCTCCTGCAACTTGTTAGCTTGCTAGATGCATGAACTGTTTAGGTCAGAATTGTGTGTTCCATCCATTAGAGAGTCTGGGGAGTAGATCTCATTGTGTAATTTGGGGCAGTATTAGTTACTATGGTGCTGGACCACAAACCAAGGAAACCTCGCTTAAAGGGTTAAAAGAATAAGGGGATGAAACAGAGAGAGAAATAGAAATTTGTTATTCATGTGTATGAAAAGGTCTTTAAGGGAGGGTGCAATCCTGCTTCTTTAAATGCTGTTAAAAAATACCCACAGTGTTCAGGGGGTGACTGTAGTTTTATGAATTAGTTTTAGTAACAGGCACAGACCGTCAAGGGGAACCTTACACTTAATTATGCAGGTGTAGTTTATTTATTGTGGCTGCATTATTTCTAATCACTTTGTTTAAAGCATGGTAACATTCTTCCAAATATATGACTCAATTAAATTGCCTTGTTTATGTAGTATCATAAAACTGTGGCATAAGGCTTGTACATTTTTGTTACTGATACCTTCCTAGATATGTGGATATTTTCCTAAAATCCATGCAAATAATGGGAAGTGAGTTCATTATCATTAAAATGAGTTGCCTAAATCTACTTAAAGGAAAAAAAAAAAAAACCTTCACCTAACTCTTAACTTATTCTTAGCGCTCTGTAAACTTACCTCCTTATGTCTACCCCCCATGCCAGGGTCTCCTTTTAGGCTTAGGGAGGATTAGAGTGTGCATTAATCAATCAATTTTTTTACCATATCTGCAAAGCCCATCCTGTCTATCTAATACTGCCTTTAATTAAAGACATGCTGGGTCTAAAGGAAATAGAAGGTGCCATTTTCACTAATTTTTCTTCTTTCTCCTCCTTCTTGTCAAAAGATACCGATAACAGAAAATGCCCCGTTGCTTCGCTCTGTGTGAGCTGGAGGCTGAATGTTGAGTCCAAAAGATAGCTACTTATTTTTTGTGTTGTTGTTAAGTAGTATTGATTACTCAGCCACAGGCTAGAAGATAAGGAAGTGAGAGGTTATTCTCTTTTGGCATATTTGAAGGAGGGTTTCTCTGAGGTCTCTGAGTTTGGGGTCCTGTAGGCTTGAATTCAAGTGGGTGAAGCTACTGTTTGTTGATTTAACCCTCCATGTCATCTGCAAATGCATTGGTACCTGGAGCTTTGGCTCTCATGGGTGTGTTACTTGGATGAAAATGTAAACTCCCTGAGTCAGGCACTTCCATTTTTTTATTCTTACACAGAATTGAAATGAAGGTAACAGAGGGATTAATGAAGGCAAATTTTTTATTTAAGTGACTGATTCTAAGTAAGAAACAAGTGGAAAATGAAAAAGAAAACAATGCATTTTCTCCTTTAGTATTATGTACTGGAGGGAAATTGCAGTATGTGAACTCAGATGTTTTTGCATCCTCGGTCTCCCTGGTAAGCCAATACTAAATATAAAGTATTTTATGAATTATAAAAGGGACATTGGAATCAAATAATTATATACATCCAAGGTTGGAAAAAAATTCCCATCAGATATAAACCTCCAGGGAAGTTAGTGCCTATTTCGTGTTCATGGTCTTTCATTGTTAGGAAATCGTGTGTTTTATTTGTTTGTTTGTTTGTTAGGAACAAACCCACTTTTTACGTTCTCTGTCCCTCAGCTTCCATTCTAATCTGGGGGACAGACCACTCTAGGCCTTACTGAATGACTGCCTTATCACTAGTCAAATTCTTAAAGGCTTTGGTCTCATAGTTCTCCAGACATCTCATCCTGCTTTCTCTACGGATGCCACCATCCAGCCCGAAGGCTCCCAGTGGTTTTTATAAGTTGATGCAACTTCCATATTGTGAATGCTCCACCTACAGTCCATGGCCAATTCAATGTCCTGTCCTGTCTACACCAACAAATTTCACACTTTCACTTAGTAAACATAACACTTGTCAGCTACTACTTCAATGTAATCTCCTAGTGTCCCTGATTGTGTTCCCTATTTTACATAAATGTGCATACATTTTCACTATTTTACACTTCAGTAAATGCTGTTGTCTGTGGTTATAAACAACAATAGACTTCATAAAAATTAGCCTTGGTATGTATAAAAAAGGAATTGCTTGACTTTATCTTCTGCATATAGGGCTGTTGATTATACTTGAACCAATAATATGCAAAAATGTTTGTGTGTGTGTGTGTGTGTGTGTGTGTGTGTGGTAACAGCTTTGTACTATAAATCATTTATCTCATATAAGATATGTAAGATATGCATGTAAGATAAGATCATATAAGATATTCATGAACCAGCCTAGGGAACATTATCTATAATTATTAGACTATGCAGTTAGAATAATTAAAGGGTGAGGCATGAAATGGTAGAGAAATATACTGTGTGAGAAGGAGTTCAAGAAAGAATATGGCACATGTTAGCAATTAATCTACTATGGAAACATCAATAGTCAAAGTGTGGGAAGATCATGTAGTCTAAGCAAGTTTGGAATGTGCTGGAAATGCTGCACTGAAGATTTTTTTCCCCCTCCTGTAGGAAATGGCTATTTTCATAGGATGAAAGGTCATTTGAGTCTTGACATACCAGAGTTCTTTAAGTTGTTCACTATACCTCAGCAAACAGTGTTACAGTATGGAAATACAGAAGCCCAAGAGAAAAAAAAATCTGATCATCAATTTGGAGTTTCAAAGGTGGGCTTGATAGTTCATGTCTTTAACTCCAACACTTGCTTGGGATGTAGAAGCTGCCACATCCCTATGAGATCCAGGCCAGCCTGGTCTACATGGGAAGTTCTAGGACAACCAGGGCTATATAGTTAGAAGCTCAGCACTTGGGAGACAGAGGCAGGAGGATCTCTGAGTTTGAGGCCAGCCTGATCTATAGAGTGAGTTCTAGGACAGTTTAGAGATACATAGAAAAACAAACCAAACAGTAAAACAAATTTGCTGTTTCATTTGTTTATATCAACAATTTCAGTTGATTTTGCGATTGTGACTTATACATTAGGATTTTTCACAATCATCATGTTCTTTGGCTGCCATGTTCCAGTCAGTCTGGTTCACCTCCAGGAATTTACATTAAACACAAAAGTCTCCCTTTTGGTCTACTGTATAGTGTTAAACTGGTTTCTTTATAGATTTGAATTATTACTGCACCACACTTTGGCATTAATTGACATTTTGAAGATGACCATTAATAAAAGATTAGGGGAAAGCAAATGAATACAAACTACTATCAATATGAGAATTGTGTTCTACAAATTGGATCAATTCCCATTGATTCTTTCCTACTAATCAAGAGGAATGCAGGGAATGGGTCCTCTAAATGAAGTACTGAAAACATTTAATTAGAAACCCAGGCAATGAATTACAAAATTAAGTACAAAATTATGAAGATTTAATCAGCGTCAGAATCCTACAGGATCAAATCAAAATTAAATTTTAACTTCGGCCTTTGTCATGTATGGTCAAAATGATTATTGACTGGACATTACTATTTACTCTATTCTTTTGAATTGGAACAAAATGGAGATATATGAGGATTGTAGAGATTTAGAGGGAAAATGAATATGAGAAGTTGCTTTTACATAGTATACACTTTAAAAATTTAGAGAATGAAATAACTTTTTAAATGCACAATGCAACCAAAATCTACTACCCTGTTTTAGAACATCAAACATGATACATGTCATTAAAATTGTGCTAATACCTGTTTTTCTGTCTTTTGTGCTGTTTATGCATGTGTGTGCACATCTGTGGCAGGCAAACACACTTCCATGTGGAGACTAGAAGAGGATGAGGGAGTTGTGCTGTATCCTCCTCCTTGTTCCCACAGTCTCTCATAGAAACTTGCCACTTGGCTAGTCTTGTTGCCAGTGAGCTCCAGGAATCCTCCTACCCCTACCCTAGGTTCTGGGGTTACTGTCACACACAGTAACCTAGATTTTTGTGTAGGTGCTGGGGTTTCATACGTAGGTTCTTACATTTGCACAAAATATGCTCTTCTTACCTACTGAGTTCTCTCCCAGCCCCCTACTACATTTTCATAAATTATTTTTTCAAAGTAACAACATGGTCACCATCAAAGTCTACAATTACCTTTATATTTACTATAAATGGAAAATCAAAGACTTTCCTTATATTTATTCTAAATTTAAAAGGACTATAGTTATAAGAATTATTGTGGACAATAATTGACAGAAACTTGGTTTAGAACGATGAACCACAATGTTTATGATAAGATATACTTTCAAATGAAATTTTTACTTACTGAATATCTCTTCCAAAATTTGAAAACATCTTATACTCTTAAGAAGAGAAAAATTCAGAAATATTTGCTATTTGTCCAAAGTAAAATTATCTTAATGATAGACAGCTAATCTTAGCCTATGATTTGGCATGACAATTATAGATAAAAGAACAAGTTTCATACAATGACCTAAAAATGATTTTCACATGTTTTTATTTATGTGATGAGGTTGCTGAATAACTCAAGATGAAGTAAAAGAAATAAAAATTGCACTGACTATAATCACAAATATTATTCATATTTCAAAATTTATTTAGCATTGCAATTCCATGTATATCCCTATGTATTTTTATAGCCAGTCATGAACATATGAGTGACAATTGTCATCATGTTCTTATATGTAAGATACAGATACTAAAGAGCAAAGAAGGCCCCAGTACTATGCAACTGGCAAACTATAGATTGGAAATTTGATTCCAAATGACTTCACACTCCAAACACTGCTCTTTGAAACACATCTCATGGTCTCTTTACTCATTGGCTAGGTACTAGATGGAATTCCAATACCGCATCAACAAGGCAATGCCAGGTTAGCTGCTCTTCTCCAAACATTGAACAATAAGGCCTGGTAGTTTCATAAATTTATTCCTTAGCTCCTTTGAGCACACCCCCAGGCTTTCTTCATCACCTTTACTCACAAAATAAAATATTTGATGAGGTAGTCAGTTGACTATAAGCAAGAAATACACAAAATTGTTATTAAAATAGCGACTTCATATAATATTTCTAGATAGGTTGGTTTGGGAATTAAACTACCGAGTAAAGTTAAAAATATATCCAGATTCTTTGCAACACTTACTTTTTAAAAATATTTCTTAATGATAGACATACTTTTGATGTTAGTTTAAGGGCTGTTAAGACATGTCCATGAACAATTTCCCATGCCTCCCTCTAGTGCTAGGCTTAAGAACAAGTGTACATCCATAGACTGTTGTTACATGAGTGCAGGCAACATTGTAGTCAGGAATTCCAGATAGAGGTAACTTTTCTCAATGAATGGATGAGCATCATTTCCTCACTTGAGTCATTTCACTCCCCCAGCTAAAGTCCTGTAGTTGTTGTAAATCTAACTTGTAACTGCATATGGTAAGTTACTGTTTCTGATAGAGTGCGATCTTCCCCCAGGTACGTGTATATTCTAAGAAATGGGCATTTTACTTACAGTGAGTATTTGATTCATATTTTCCTAGTTGTCTGTTATATGGGGATGTGATTAATACAACCTATATCAAAGAAGATGTGATGAATAGCAATAAACTCAAAACCGAAGGAAACTCTTACATCAATGAACCACAAAGGAATTTTAAATATCTTTAGTTTAGGGGAGTCAACTGTACTTTTGTTCTGAAAGCTCCATTTGATTTAGGTTATCTCCAAGGTAGATGTATAGATAAAATACAGATAGACTTTATTTTGAATGGGTGTATTATTTTTTCTGGAGGCTTCTCTTGAAACCAAAGTGATAGGATATCAATTTGAGATTAATACTTGGTTTGTTGATGATACATTCCAGGTTTGAATCTTCAAAGACTGCTACCATTCTGAAAAAAAAAAACCACATTAGAGTACACAAAAATTCTAGAATGTCATTTTGTTTACGTGATTTAGAGGCACATCAAGCTACAATGCAAGGGTGAGTAGCAGACATCTAAGGCATATTTACATACAACGTCACCAAGAGATGTAAGTGTAACAACTCTGCTAGCACAAAGCATTCCAGCGAAGTGTAGGGGAGCACAGACGGTAAGGAGTATGTCTGTGACGGAATATCAAGAACAGGGAAGAAGCTTTTAACTCATTGAAGTGCAACTTAATTCAACAAAACAGGACAGAGTGCTCTCACTATGGAAATTGTTCGATTGATGGAGAAATGCTTATAATTTTAAAACCATTTGTTGCCAGACCTCTTCTCACAGAGACACTGACAGAGTCGAGCTCTTAAAGTAATTGGGAAAATTATTCTTCAACATGACAACATGTTTTTTTTCTTTGATGTCTGAATGTTTGGTGTAGGAATGTCACAGGGGTTTTCACGGAAGCAGGGAGTGATGATGACTACCCCCTTGTATAATTAGAAACTGAGCCGATTGTCCAGTTGAGTCCTGTATTTATTCACAACCCTCAGATCAAATCCTCAGTAACATGTGATGTGACAGATACCTTGCTGGGGTGGAATTTAATCTTCCGAGATTTGCTGTCTTGAACCTTATCTGTGAGAGTTAATTTCCGGTTCATTTTACTTAGTATCTCTGGCTGGCTCCGTCTGTTGGCTTTTTTGTTGTTGTTGTTATTCTCTCCACCCACTTTGCCCTGGTACTCAAAGGCTTTTCTTTATTGAGCTTAGCATCTGCTACCATTCCACTCCCTTCCAGTCAAAGCATAAGGTAACTTCACCACAGGCTAATTAAATAGTGCTTGAACTCAGTTAACAGGTGGTGTCCCAGCTGCCCTCAAAGCACGCTCAAATACAGTTAAGTGGCAAGAATGGCACAATAGTAATGACTAAATTAATAAAATGTTCCTTCTAGACCAAAAAGAAAATGCTACTAGTAAGTCAGGAACAAATCAGATCATTCATATTTTACAGTGGTTGAAGTCTGAGCTTGGGGGAAGATGAAAATATCTGAGACTGAATAAAAAACCCAATGTCCTATTCTTTGACTTTGCGTTATATCTCATTAGAGAATACATCAATTTATCAACATTTTCAAAAATATGTTAATAAGCCTACTTGCAACTGATGCCACGAATAGCCATGATCAATGATGGATTCAATGCTTTCTTAAATTTAATCAAGAATCATATTGTATATTCAGTGTTTTGGAATCCCTAAGACTAAGTAGTTATTGTCATTTAATTTAGGTGATTTGCATAAGAATATGTTTAGGAGCTACTAGCTTACTTAAGCATTTATTTACTTTAAATATTTATTTGTTCACATATTGGCTTTGTTCCTGTCATCTATAAAATGTAAAGTCCGGGAGGCAGAGCCAGGCGGATCTCTGTGAGTTCGAGGCCAGCCTGGGCTACCAAGTGAGTCCCAGGAAAGGCACAAAGCTACACAGAGAAACCCTGTCTCGAAAAACAAAAAAAAACAAAACAAAAAAAGTAAAGTCATATTTATTTCACAGCTGTGTTGTTACAAAGGAATCACTGAAGTTTGTGAAGATTTCATCACATTTCTGAACACCTAGTTGGAAATCAGTGGGTTATTTTATTTAATAGTATACGTATTTCAAATTAGAGGTTTCTTTCAAAAGTCATTTGAGGGCTGGAGATGTGACTCTTTTCTCGAGAAGCACAGAGTTCTCTTCAGAACACTCACAAGAAGAGGTTCACAACAGCCCATAACACAGCTCAAGATTTGATAGCCTTTTGGGGTCACCATGGGCAGTGGAAACATGCCCACACATTGACACACAGACAGAAACATACTTTAAAAAACTTTGCAGTCTTTTAATAACTAAAATATATCTTACATGTTAACCTCTTTTTACTTAAAAAATCATTCCTGTCATTTTTTATTGAAAAAAATATTTTTTTTTCATACAATATATTCTGATTCCGATTACCGGTCCTCCAAGTC
This sequence comes from Peromyscus maniculatus bairdii, assembly GCF_049852395.1. Classification (NCBI taxonomy): domain Eukaryota; kingdom Metazoa; phylum Chordata; class Mammalia; order Rodentia; family Cricetidae; genus Peromyscus; species Peromyscus maniculatus. Next base: position 62,200,175 of record NC_134863.1, on the reverse strand, counting down.
TTCCCAGACCCTGTGCTTCCCATCTCCCTACCTCCCCATCTACCCACATCTACACCCTTTCTTGCTTTCTCTCACTAGAAAACAGAAGCAGGCATACAAAAAGTATGTTGCTGCCTTTTAATGAGAAAATGTACATTCGACTTCTACGTTAATGTGGCAATTTGGAGCCTATAGAAGAGAAATTTTAACATGCAACAGATTGATTACGGGCTTGGAAAATTTCAGTTTCTCTTAGCCACATTTTCCGCGTGTTCAGGATAGGCCACTTCAACATTCAGGAAGATTCCACATCACCCTTTTGGCTTAGGGATTTCAGTTCACTTCATTGCCCGATTGGTTTATGCTCATGAGACATAATGAATTTGAGACAGATGAATTTGCTGAAATTTATCTCCGAAGGCAGGGGTGGACCATGTGAGTGGCTGGGTGGGCAGAGAATGACACTGTAGCTACTCCATAGATTTCTTCACTTGTAAAAGAGAGCATTTCCCTGAGCCAGAGATGCTTCAACACCTGCCCCCTTTTGCAAGATCCGTTAAGCTGGGGCCTGGATGCAAAGTGGGCCAAATCTGAAGCAACTGAGAGAGATCCTCTCCTCACCTGCCCTGCCTCAGATGTTGGAGGAGCCATGGCAGCCATCCCTCTGAGACGATTAAGACCATTTTCAAGGCCGTGTTCACTGAACTGCTAAGGGAACAAATTTCCTCCACAGTCTCTTCATTGTCCGTCTTTTCTAACCACCGTCACGGTTTCGTCCTCTTCATTCTAACGTGCTTTTGATTATTGGGGTCATTTTATGCCTTCAGCTTGCCCAGAGGTCACTGGGATTAGTTGTGTCAGATAGAGTACCAGAGAGAGAGTGAGGCCTCCTCCCCATTCATCCAGATGCATTGATTTCCCCTCAGTGTGAGTCCACAGTGGCAGGGGTGGTTGCTTTCTTTTCTAAAGGCCCATTTGTTATTTCTTCGCACCCCTCCAGCGCTGCTCAGGAGAAAGCTTTGGGGAGCAATGGCTGTGGTTTCAGAGAAGACTAGTCCCAGATGATCTGACCAATTTGCCCTTGAGTCTGATTCTAGTATTTAAGTCTAGATAGCGCACAGCCACTGGATGATTCTACTTTAGGACATTAAACTACAATGTAAACAATCTCCTTTTTTTTTGTGCTAGTCTATGTAGTATGCAAATATGCTACATATATGTAATTACACAGAGACGATTAACTCAATTAGATGCTGTATTTACCAGGTTTGTTTTTTCCACCCTACATTTTGTTTGCTTTTTCACTCTTAATTTGCAGTTTTTAATTCTTATTTCGGTGAAAATGTCATCATCACAGGTATTAACATTAACATGCCAGGCATTTTTTTTTTTTTACAGTAACATATGCTTCGCTTTGGGATAATCTTCACATCATTATTATTGTAAGTCAATGGAAATGTGTAAAGACAAAGACTATTGCCGTAGATTTTTTTTAAAAATGTAATTTGTATGCATGCATGCACTAGTAGCAAGTGTCTTGAGCCACTACTCCCCTAAAAGTCTGTTAGGCTATCCTCCATACTACTATTTACATTCAAATAGTCGTGGGAGTAATTTAGTATGTACAAGTCTTTTCTGGACAGCAATGTTCCTGGCTAGTGTACTATCATTTACTGATGCCCAACAGGAGTCAATTCTCAGTAAGGAGGCAACTGAGTAATGGATCTGTAGTTGGTATGATTATCCATGTAGTTCAGAAAAAAAGAAAGGACAAATTATGGTTTATCCACTTGAAATTATGGCCTCATGAGCAAGAATGCATTTACTTTCTGTTTTTCTTTGAGTAGTCTGTAGAGGTATCCTCTCATACTGTAGCTCAGGCTGGCCTAAACTAAGTTTTCAAACTGTGCTTGAGCAATCTTTTAGCTACTGCCTCCCAAGTGCTGGGATTTTCAGTGCAAGTTACCACACAGCATAGGAATGTATTCCAGTCACTGTACTGCATACTCTGATTTGAAAACACCACAGCATTTCTTTTTTCTCCTTCATAGTACAATTATCAGAGCATTAGGGAACATGTTTGTTTGTAAATTCAGAGGCTCTGCAAAAACCTTTTCCAGATTAATTAAGATTTTCCATAGAGCATTCAGAATGCTGGCAGCATTCATAAACACATACCCGATTTTGTTTCCAAATATGAAGCTAGTGTGAACCCTGTTGGTCAGCACACGCATAACAAACGGTTAAAAAGCTGAATATAGTAACTTACACTGTTACCATTGGGTTTTCATGACCTCTTTTTAATAGAGGTCTTAATTGTAAAGAAACACATTTTCCTACAAAATAAGTAGAACTGTTTATAGATATGGAATATTTTTTTCTGAATTGTATATAGTTCCAGAATTATGATAACTATATATGAATATTTTAGGAAAATATAGAATTCACAAATACACATTATTAGCTCTTTTAGATGGATAAACACAACTGAAGAAAATCTCTGTCAACTTTAATATGCAACATATACCTTGGAAAATATCATTGTACTTCCACACAAACCTTAAAATTGCAATAGTAACATCAGAAGTGTCCTAAGATTGGCAGGTTTCATTTAGGAATGGATGGTCAGAATTCCATTAGTAGTAAGTTAATGTGAACAGATTAAGCACCTAGGAATGCATATCTTTATTATGCTTTTCTGGGATATGAGAATGCTTTGTGTTAATGCTAAAATATTTATTTCTATAGAGTGTATATTTGAACATTTAAATATGATTCTAAAAATTTCCTGACATCCTAGCACCTGGCTACTGAAATTGCCAAAAAGTATAAACCTTTCATTGGCTAACTATAAATTATGTGCTTATCTATGGTTTCACAACACTTAGTTTAAAAATAATTCATAATTGTACATAATCCTGGCAATGATTAGTAACTATAAAACATAATTGTGTAGGAAAAAACACAAAGAGTAGAAAAGATTTCAAAGCAATCACAATGTGGGTATTTCACTGATCATTATAATGTAAAACAAGATAATATATTGTATTTAATTGTAAGAGAAAAAATATATCATTGTCAATTTTTTTGTCAATCACATAAGCAACATATAATGCCATTAAGATTTCTGCTTTCTATGCCACAAAAATATATTGCCCCCAGAAGGCTTTTAGATCATAACATGATAGAAACCTCCTGATATTTCTGCAAGCATTTAACACCCACTTGCATCTGCACAGGGTGTGGAAAGTTAGAAGCTTTTATTTGATGTTCAGTAAATTTGAACAAATATTTTTTTAAAAATTTGAGATACTTTTAGGCTCAGTAAGGAATACAAGAAGGCCTATTGTTTTTTCTGCCTAAATTTCCAGAGTGGTAACACCTTGAAAAAAACTAAAAGCATTATTATAGCTACAGTATCAGAGTCGCTACAAGCTTGGCAAAGAGCCTTTATATCACCTAATATATCTTACTAGTTCTGTGTTTCTAGACACATTCAATTTTTTCCTGCTCATCCGTGCCCTGTATTCTGGAAATACTAGTCTATTCTCCCTGTATATTGCTTTGCCATTCTGAGACATGTTCCTCATTAAACCATACAGTATGAAGCTTTTTGAGAATGCTGTTTTTAATTAGTAAAATTCCACAAAGATTCTTCCAGGTTTCTGCATGTTTTAAGAGTTTAGGTTTGTTTTTATTGCTGTGTAGTTTTCTGAGATTTAGAGTTACTGAAGTTTGTTGACCTGTTGAGGTATATCTTGGTTGTTTCCAGGTTACCTATTGTGAATGAAGATGCCACAAACATCTGTGTGTAGGGTTTAGGGTTAAGCATACGTTTTTATCTCTCTGGGATAAATGCCCAGAAGTGCAATTACTAGACCATATGGTAGTTGATTAATTTTTTGACAAAGTGCCAATTTGTTGACTGTTTTATAATCAACCAATCAGATTTTGAAAGGCACTCATGTTTGTTGGAAAAACTACCTTTGTCATGTTAGAAGTAAGTGTTAAAAGTAACATTCTACAAACTCCTTCCTTCCTTTTCCCTCCTTCCCTCTCATTCACTTGTCTTCTCCCCTCTTTCTAGCACCCTCTTGCCTTCCTCCCTGCTTTTCTCACCTCCCCAACACTTCTCTCTTTATATATGTGTATGAAATTTTGGCAGAAAGCACAGACTTTGAGAGTCTAATTCAAAGTACAAAAGACAAGTGGTATCACTGCACTTTTGCCCCTCTATGGATGCAGAAATTGGTTTTGTAGATTTTTTTTATATATTATCTAATAATATCCTATTCTTCTTAGAACAAAAGAGGGAAAAGCTACACAATGCATATCAAAAATGAAGACAAACTTGAAATAACCTTTGGTACCTTTTCTACTTGGATAGTAACAAGCAAAAAGCCAATTAGAAACTAACAAACAAATAAATAAGTAAATAAGAATAAAAAAATGAGACAAATTTGTTCTCTTCTTATTTGGATTATAATCCATCTTCTTAAATAAAAAATTATTTTATGGTTGAGTCTTAACATAACCATAATATGTTTCAGTCTTTACTGGTGCTTACTTATAAAGAGGACTCAACAAAAATATATGTAAAAGAATCATGTTCTCTGAATGTTTTTCTATAGTTCCTTAATATTTTCAAGTACTTAAAAGTTAGAGTTATCTCAGTTTTATACAAAAGTTCAAGTTTTTTTTGCCCTATAAACTTATATTGCCAGTTTTTAGTACTGAAAAAAATCAATTAAAAATCTTGATAAATTTATTTTGACAAGGACAATAGTTAAGTTATCTCATTACAAGAGCAAATCAAAAAGAATGGATAGTCTTAGAACATGGGGAAAATGCCTATCCTCTTGAATAGTCAGTTTTAGGTGTTCAACGGGAGTTGAAAATATTTCTGATTTCAGAAATGCTTACCACAAATAATCTTCCCATCTCAAATAATCTTCCCATTTAAAGCTAACTATCTTGCTTTTCTCAATATAAAACTATAAGGATCATAGGATCGCTGCCATATGAAAGGCTCTCTGTAAGGAAATATGTTTGACATACTTAGAAAACCTTACAAGATTTTATAACAGTTTTTTTTTGCCAGCAAATAAACAGAACAACAAAATATAGGCATTAAAAAACAATGGAAGAAAAAAAATACCCTAAGACTCTATCAAGTTCTGTGAAAGGGACTGAAAGTATATTGATGAGAGTCAGGAAGTGTTGTTCAGGATCTCAATCATAACCTTTCATCTGATAAATTCTGACATCTTGGGAAAGAATGTTCAGATCACACTAGTATTATTTCCCTTGAAGATGATAAAATAAAATAAAAGAAAAGAAAATGCAGTAGAATAAGATAAAAATGATCAACTTCAGAGTGTTCTTTGAGTGGAATGGATGAGGACTGATGTAAACAGATATGGGTAGTACAGACAATAAAATTAGAGATAATTTACTTGGTACTAAGCAAAAGCTGGTGCATTGTGTGTTCAATCTATGAAACCTTTGAGAATAATCCAAGTGATAAATTTATATTAAAAACAAGTGCAGAGGAAAATTCCTACTTAGCAGAATTGCCTAAGGAGTTTTCATATGCTACTTATATTTATGGAACAATACAATTTATTTTGAAACAAACAGAAGACTTCATTAAAAAAAAACAGTCTTAAATGTTCTAAAGCCATAGCATCACCAGAGTTTAGAATTATCCTCACCCCTCTCTTCTGTGGCCCACCCAGTATCAACCACCTTTCAGGACTGTCCTGTGAAGAGATGTGCAGGGTCTTAGGGTGGGTCCCAAGGAAACAAAGAGAGAGACAAAGGAACTATGGAAAACTTTTTGAAAAAAAAATTGTCTGGGAAAATATAGAACAAGGATTCTCTAAGCTATAAGGATTTCTTGTCATTTTTGTAAACACAATCACTGCAAAATGTTTACTATTGTATTTGTAGAGCTGAGTGCAGTTCATCAAATATCAGAACACAAAATATGTATATAAACATGTATATATGCTTACTTTGGACTGATCCCCACTTTGGACTGACCTGGAATATTCAGAAATAATACCAGTAGAAATATATTTCCTTTAAGATTAATTTTCATACTGTTATTAGTAGTGTGAAGAATTAAGTATATATTACTTCTTAAACAACTGAAAGTTGAAACAGAAACAATACAAAGAGGAATGAAAGAGTAGAGAACATTGGAGGAGAGATAAAAATGAATCTCACACAGCTGAACAAAGGGTGACAGGTTTTTAATGGCTTCTGATTGTTTAAGGGCTGAAAATCTGAAGTGGCTTGTTTCTCTGAATACAAGCAGGAGACAGAGCTAAGCATAAAGAAATGTTGAAAAACATATATTAAAACAAACAATCAAAAATGGGCTTTGGCTCTGTACTGAGAGTATTACTGCCCTTAATAAAGAACAGGGAAAAGCATAGGAGTTGTTTTTGTGACAAAGGTAGATCAGCATTCATGTCTCTATGAAACAGCATAGAGCATTGTGGATCAAAACTGGAAGATATATAATGAAATACATAAATTTACTTTTCAAATTGTAAGGAAAGACAGCCCTGAAAATCAGAGTTTAAATTCTAATTTAGCCATTCTTTAGGAGGTAACTCTACCATCTGTCAGGCAGGAACTCAAAATGTATGCAGTAGACAGATAATAGTTGGTTCTACAATGATTTAAAGGCTGATTTTCCTTTGTGCTGAACATCCAGCCATGCCTTCAAAAAGTATTCCCGGGTAGTAAAACCCAAGCTGGGCAATCTGTGACAAAGACTTTTTCCTGAAGAAAATATATAAACGGAGTGTGTGGGATGGGCTGGGGGTTCTTTGCAGTCCTGAATACTATTTTCTGAGATCAAAGAGGCTGAAGATAAGATCCCCAATATTCGGGAATGAGCTCCCTGGGCAACTATATTTCTTACACAGCTGTTGTCTCAGGTTCCAATTAGTTGCTTAGAATATAAGCTAAATAATCCCATCCTTCAAATGACTTTAGGAAATTGGGTGTTAGGGAGATCTGCAGCACCATTCAATCAAGTGCTCCTTGAATAGGAAAGGGCCTTCCTTTGAATGGGAAAAAGTTTGATCCCATTGAAGGTAATCTGTCATTGATCACACCCGGTGGATGAGATGGTTAATGGCTCTATTGATTCTTTTTGGCGCTGTTTTATAATCAGCCTGTAAGCAGTGTGAGGCTGAATATGGGATGTTTTCCATTTGTTATTGATGCACCTAAATTATTTTTATTCATCATTGTAATTATTCAAAAGGAAGCTTTCAATGTCTGTAGGTAGAACTGCATTTTAATTCTTGGATTCCTCCTCTTCTTTTCTTCATCTACTCTTCCTCTTCTCCTCCTCCTTCTCTTCCTCCTTCAATTCTTTCTGTGACTCCTTCTCTTCTCCCGTTTGAATGTTAGGTATTTCCTATATTTACAATTAGTTCTGGGACCCCTTTTATTTTTACTAGGAAAAATATGAAAAACAACATGAGCAGCTAACTTTTACAAGAAAGTCTGTTATACACATTTCAGAAATAGCTTTTGTTTCTCCTCTTTCCTAATCCTCCTGTGTCATACCTCACTGCTTATTTTTTGTAGGTCCCTACAGTTTTTAAATTCCTACTTCTTATTGTGGTTTATGTGGACCAGTTCTAGAAGGCAATCTGTTTTCCACAGAAAGAAAAGAAAGGAATACACAAGAGTTGGCTGGCAAACTCAGAATAAAGAAGGGCACTCAATATAAATGAAAAGCCTGTAATCTTGCATACAGAACAACTACGATAACGCTTAAGTGTTTAAAAAATCAAAAGAAAGAAATGCTAGCTATAAGATATAGGCCTGTGTGTTGATTGGCTTTCATCAACTTGACAGAAACCTAGACACATCTGGAAAAGGGAGTCCTAAATGAGAAAAACTCTTCCTTAAGATTGTCCTGTAGTCCAGTCAGGGGAACACTGTCTTGGTTAATGATGGATATGGGAGGGTCTAAGCCACTGTGGGCAGTACCTCTCTTGGGCAGTTGGTTTTTAATTGCATAAGAAAACAGGCTGAACAAGCTATGGGGAGTAAACAGCAGTCCTCCATGGTCTCTGCTTCAGGCTCTAACTTCAGGGTCTTGCCTTGAGTTTCTGCCCTGGGTTTCCCTATGTGATGGAGTGTGACCTAAGAGTGGTAAGCAGACATAAACCCCTTTCCCCCCAAGATCCTTTTGGTCATGCTGTTTTGCCATTGCAACAGAAGTCCAAACCATGACAGCCTGAGATCCAGAGGCAAGATCTAAAATAATACTTCATGGACTAACAAAACAGAACAAATGAGTTATATAACAGATGAAAAATATGCAAATCTGTTTTCTAAGTTGAGCTCATTGGCAGCAGTATACGGACCGTCTGTGAGTATTCATGTCCATGTCTACCATGCTAATAAAGCATAAAGTAAGTTCAGTCCTAGAGCTATCTGAAAGCACCAATATAAAAATTAAAGCCTAATAATTCTGCAAAAATCAATTCTTAATATTCACACTCATTCCTACGGAGCATTCTCAGAAGTGCTGAATTTTTAATATATGTTGTCTAATAAGAATGATGGATTGGAGTAATAGTTCATGTTGATATCATTAATAATTAAGATCTAGCTATGATATGAATATGACTTTAGAAGTAAGGTGCTCAGATCTGTAAAATCAAAGCTGGGGTCTCAGCTCTCCAAAGGGATTATTATTTCTGAAGAATTGGAATGACATCATTATAAATCCAGTGTATTCCCAATAATCTGTTCTTAACTCCATATTTACATTGGTAGTTTGATATCCTTGATGGTGAGAGCAATTATATTTGAAAACACTATAATTTCCAGTCCTTGGTTTAGAAAGCCAGTAAACCACTGTGCAACCCTCAATTTCCCTTGGGAAATTGTATTTTTATTAAATTATTTATTAAAAAACTAAAAGATTTTCAAAAATTCTATACTTAATATACCAATGAGAATATAACAAAATATTTATCAGTTTTTTTAATATATATCAGTTCTCTATTGTGAAACAAGCCCTCAAAATGTGCTTTACTATTTAATACCTGTATAGTAACCTGCTATCATTGTTGTTTTATCCTTTCTCTAGTACATTTAAAGCAATTATGTTTTCTATCCTTTCTTAGAATATCAAATAACTTTAAAAATACTTATGTAGTTTGATTAGTAGTTCTTAAGTCAACAAATATACATAATTATGATACATTATGATGTTTTAATATATATATTATATAAAAAGTAAACTAACATCACACATTTATTTCTTATGCATAATTAGTTCCTGTGAGAATACCTAGAATTATTCTGTTTCCTTTTTAGTTGGGCCAGCAATTGAACTCTGAGCTTCACACATACAAGTAAATGCTCTCACCATGAGCTATGCTCCTTGGCCATCTATTTTTCCCTTTGAAAGCCAACATTTTTGACATTTCATCTTCCATCTTTCCAATGAACCTTTTTCAACACTGATTTTAAGAAAGGGATGCCGAGAACATTCATTGTCTTTGTCTGATTTTTCTGTGGAAATCTTTATTATCCTTCAAATGTCAAGGAATGGATGTTGAGAAAATAGTTCAGTCACACAAGCATGAGGACCACTAGCATCCACATTAAAGAGCCAGGAAGATTATATGTTTCTAAAATCATAGTGCTGGGGAAGGAAAGACAGGAAAATTCCTGGGGCTTACTGGCCAGCCAGCCTGGCCCTATTGGCAAACTCCACATTCCAATGAGAGATTTTGTCTCAAAATAAAACCAAGGTTGATGGCTTATGAGGAACAACATCCAGGGTCAATCTTTTCACCACATGAACATTCTCACAGCTGGAAACACACATGCTTCCATACACAAACATGGACACACTGAGAGCATGCGTTAAGTTCTGAATTGAACGTCATGTTTTCCTGTTCAAGGACTGGCTTAGACAGAAGGTTTTGGTCTGGAAATGTATGAATTCTTATATTTATATGTGTGTCTCTCAAATTTGGGGGGCACTGGCTTGTCTATGTTCTTCCGTGGTAGAGCCAAGAAAATTCTATTTTCCAATTTGCCCCACTGTGTACTTACTGCTAGGGAATAGTGGTGATCTCAGCGTTGATGGTTGCTGACTTCTCAGGATGGTAGTCACTGAAGTGTGACAATCTCGTACAAGATGACAGTGATGTATACCCAATTTAAGATAATTTTTTTCACATGAAATATTTCTCGATGTCCTGCTGTGCTGTTTAGTGACATTTTACCCTCACCAGAACCTTTTCCAAAATTTGCATCAAATCTTGCCAATACTGGCAGTTTTTCAAGCAAGTTGAATTCCTGTATTGTGGTTAAAGCACAGCATGACATGTAACTGAAAGAAGTAGATCCCACCACAAGCAACCACTTCTTTAAACTCCATCTATGAGAAACAAATCAGTATCTGCTAAAATTTCAACACGAGACTGAAGCAGAGGCAGCCACATCTTCAGCCTCCATATCTAATTCTAGCTATTTTTCTATTTCCATATCTTCAATTACTTCATTAAACCATCAGACCCCTTCAGGTAGTCTGTAAGAATGATAATCAGCCTCTTCAAAACCCTAGTTAATGTTGATATTTTGCCTCCAACTCAGAAACCATACATATTCCCAGCAACATCTTCAGGGGTGAATCTTCTCTCTGATCTGCCAGATAAAACACTACATGTGGAAGCTATACAACTTGAAGTTTGAAATTTCTTTGTGACCTAAGAGCTTCAGGATAAATCCCTTGTTAGGAAACATTAAACACCATTGAACTAATTGTACATTTACATAACAATGAGTGGGCAAGCAACTATGAAGTAAATCAGCAGTAAATATTTTTGCTTCTTGTGGGAGAGGTGAAGGAGCAAACTGTATATATGAGTAAATTTTTTTCTGGGTACTCAGAATCAATAATAAATATAAAATACTCATTAAATAATGGAATTATGTTTGAGAAACCAGATGTAGGATAGATTTAGTATAATATTGCTTTTTTTTTCAAGATAGGGTTGGTTTCTCTGTGTAGCACTGGCTATCCTGGAACTCTGTTTGTAGACCATCCTGGTCTTGAGCTCACAGAGATCCACCTGCCTCTGCAACCTCCCCCCAAGTGGTGGAATTAAAGGTGTGCAGATTTAGTAGAATTCGTATTAAGAACACTAGAAGCTTTGGAATGGGAGACAAATGCTGATTAACTTCAGTCAAAGACAACAACTTCATTATCTTCAAATGAGAATGTCGACTCTTTGTCTGGAGCTTTCCAGTCTGCCACTGACCTCTCTTCCTTTGTATCAAGTGCTAGATGAATTATCTTCTAACAGATGCTGTATGGACTCTCTCAGTTGGTCAGCCTGTGGCTCATGGAACATTTTCATCAGACAGCTGGACCTTTTACATGGCTTGCTGTAGTATCTACATTTGACAGTCCACCTTCACTCCTCTGCTTAACTCTCATTGTCCATGCTGTTCCTTGAGTTTTACTCAACTCTTCTAACAACACAGAAGTAAAGCTGGCACTTTCCTCTGGACTTGGACTCAGCTCAAAACATTGAGGTTGGTTTGATTTTCTTTCCAGATCGCTAAAGCTTTCTTCACATCAGCAATAACTCCAGTTCACCTTCATTATCATTCATGTGTTCAGTGGAGTACCACTTCAATTTCCTCCAAGAACCCTTTCCTTTGCATTTACATCTTTGCTCTTTGCTCAAGAGGCCTAACTTTTAAACTGAATTGGCTTTCAATGTACCTTTCTTATAAAATTTGATTATTTCTAACTTTTCATTTAAAGGGAAAGCTACAAAACTCTTCCTTTCCCTTGGAGACTTCGAGGCCAGTGTAAGATTACTAATTGGCTTCATTTAAACATTGGTATTGTGCATTGAATAAGCAAGTCTAGGGTGAGAAAACAGAGAGCTAAGAGCCAGACACAAACTTGTGTATTGAGCTCTTTGCTTTGGTTGGCATAGACAGTGGGGTTCCAAAGCAATTATAGCTACAGCATCAAAGACTGCTGACTACAAGTCACTGTAAAAGATAGTGATACGCTAGAGCTTGAAATATTATGATGTTTATCAAACTGAGACTCACTGTAAACATACACTGTTGAAAATGGCACAATGGAGTAGCTCAAGGCAGGGTTGCCCCACAATTACAATTTTTAAAAAAGTACTATTTGTCAAGTTCAATAAATACAATGCAAAGAGTTATGGCTATAACAAATGACAATAACGGCATTTCAAAGACAAGAGTTTGGCTACTAGGACTTATGTAGGAGTATTCTGACGTTTAATACTCAATAAATAATGATTTTAAGTTGTAACACACAGTATTTATCCTTTGTATGAATCTTAGAGCATATTGATGATTCAAAGATATGGACACTTAAATATTCTTAAACACTGAAAAGAATATAAAAGTTTTTAAACAATAAAATGTAAACTACAAACACTTGCATTGGATTTTGAAAAGAATGACCATCATTTCTGAATATTCACCACATATACTTGGGTTGTGGAAATCTAAATTTTGGACTTCACACTTGTAAGGCACGTGTTTTATCCACTGAGCCATCTCTTGCCATAGTCTACAATATACTTCACTCCTTTATCTTAAAGAATAATTTCCAACAATCTTGACTATGTTCACTACAAGCAAACATTGGCCATTCTCTTCAAACATTTATAATTATATTTTGAGAGTTGATTCTTTCTTGTGTTTGGAACTTACTCCTGTCCTGGTGAATTGATTTCTGTTCTTCATTTAGAATTCAAGTCATGTCCCCTGCCTGACAGTGATCCTCTCTGACACTCATGTCTGACCTTTGAAATAATGATGCATCCTTCTTTTTCTTATATCCTTCTGTTCAGTTTTAAAGTACCTTTCACAAATGGATCTTGCTTTGCACACATTTATTTGAATACAGGCAGCATGTTGTCCTTTCCCTGTTGAATTTAAAGTTCATGAGAAAGGGCTTCCATAATTTAGTTTTGAAAATATATTTAATCTCTTTGGTGTGTCCAGTTCACTGTTCCAAACATGTTTAAAAATATATATTATGTATTTAATTTGTGAAATAACTAACAGATACTATAAACTCAACACATAAAAAATATAGGTCCTTATGGGGAAACTGGTATTCTCACATGATTAAGGACTCATCAGCTAGAGGAAATGGAGATGATTGGTGGAAAGAACTTGGCAGAAATAACAGAAGAAAATATCACATGAACTTAGCACATGCTTACATAAAATATACATCTGTGGGACTTCTCAGAAATCCATCTTATTGTTGGATAAACTCAAAACTATTTGAATGTGATAGGAAAAATCAAGATCAATTTCCGTTTATCTCACCATGGTTTCCTTTTGTGTTGTGGCAATGAATTATGTATATAAACGATTGGGGTTTTCCTTATAATATCTCAAGTTTAGAAATGCTTTCCTTATCCTCTTGGCTCTGTAACTTACTTTAAGGCAGTAGATTCGAGAGCTCGGGAGAGTTTGCTTTCTTTACAATCTAATTCTGCTATTTGCTACCTCAATTAATTTCTCTGAGTCTCAGGTTCCTCATGTAGAAACTGATAATGGGCTGGGCGGTCGTGGTATACACCTTTAATCCCAGCACTTGGGAGGCAGAGCCAGGTGGATCTCTGCCAGCCTGGTCTACAGAGTGAGATCCAGGAAAGGTGCAAAGCTGCACAAAGAAACCCTGCTTAGAAAAAAAAAAAAAAAGAAAGAAAAAGAAAAAAGAAACTGATGAACCATCGGAGTCACAGAATTTGTGCATGAAATAAAATAAAGATGATAATGTTCTACATATGCTTGATTTTTGCTTAGTTTATTGCTAACATCTCTTTCTGTTTGGGCAGTGAGATCTTAATATTTAATGATATCTATAGACACTTTTTATAAATATTTATGTAGATTAAGTTATCAGGAAGGGCCAAAAAAAGAAAAGAACAGGGAAAATAATGACACCAAGGGTGAAATAGTGATGGCTGTGTTCCAAATAACTTTTCTGGAATCCAGAAGTCAAGTGACTGAAGCAAGCTCTAGGGGTCAGATAACTATGATGCCCCCTTATTTTTCTAACTAATACTCATGAGCTCATAGATAAGAATCACATTTAATAAATAGAAAGGAATGAACATGTCTTAATTTTTTCTTGCATACAAATGTTGGGACATTTCTTTCCATAAATGAAGGATTTTAGTATGTTAAAGTGGCTTCCAACATGCTGGAATTATGAATCAGAGAGTGCATTTACATACCCTGATCTTGGCCATAGATAGCACAGACTAGGAACCTCTGGTCTTTGCACAGCTGTCTTCCCAGGATACATTGTTCCAGGGTCAATACAAAAATGATATTGCTTCTCTAGAAGTACATACTTCAAAGAGGAAGAGACTAGCCTAAATTGATGAATGATGAGAGTAGCCTAATTCTTCTCTCAAATACTACATAGACTTTCAATTTTCTGCAGTTACTCAAAATAAATAAATTCTCTCAAATATTACATAGGAAAAGAAGGAGCCATTTAATTATCTGCAGTTACTCAAAATAAATTAATAAAAAATTTTTAAAAAGAAATCTGTACAGACAATGTTAAGTATGCATAGATTTGTTGGGGGAAACAGTGAATTTTAACGTTTGTACTTTTCTCTCTAAAGCTACTGACTATATTGTTTTAAGAATATAATTTGTCTATCATTAATATGGAAATGATGTATAGTAGACCAGCCTGGATGATTGCTCTTTGAGAAAGTTGCTTAATCTAAAATTTCAGTCTTTGAAGTAATTTTCATCACGCTATTTGGTCTAGCCTAGTGCGGCACACATCTAAACTGATTTCTTTTCATAAATTACTTTGGTGCCTTTGACAAAATAGAGAACTTTTAATATATTTTAGGCACTGACTAAGTGGAATCCTGAAAACAATTCAGAAGAAAAAAAGTTATGAAATAATATTCAGAATCATAACCCTACACCATCCTTGAAGAACCACCTGTAAATGTGAACATGTGAAATGAAAAACATGGCAACAGAGTTTTGGGTTGAAGGACAAGAGTGTGGATGAAATTTATTTTCACCAGAATGGGAAATAGGGTGTTCAGGAAAACAAAATTACCTATAGAAGCAAAGATGATAGGAAGTCAAGTATATGAAGTGAGCAATTGGCCAGTGGGGCAGGGATTTCTGTGTTTATTTGATACTTCATGTATACTTCAAGATGAAGAAAAAAATGTCACCACTTTCAAATGAACTGGCAAAGAAATGAACAGATTTTCATTGTCTATATTCCAAACACAAAGAAAAGCATGTTCATGTATCTATAACATGAAGCAACCGTTCACTCATATGTTTATTCATTTAACAAACTTTGTTTCCTCTTACATGCTAATTTATTAGGGGAAAATGTTACAGAAAATAAGATAAATCTGGCCCTGGCTAGGCTGGTCCATAACATTAGCTCTCAGATCCTCTCAGGGAAGAGGATCATCAGCTCAAAGCCTGTCTGGGCTACAGATTGAGTTCAAGGCCAACCTTAGTAAGCCTGTGTCTCAAAATGGTCTAAAAAGGCTTGGTATAGAGATTAGTGTTATAGCACTTGCTGGATATACACAAGGGATCCTATACTTAATTCCTACTTAGTACAGGGAAGTAGTGGTGGGTGTTTCTGAGATCTGATGAATGAGGAGTCACATGCTTGAATATTCTGGCAGAAGATCCGCTGTGTACAAAGGCTCATTGGTAGGGAACAGACCTAGGTATTCACTTTCATGTAAGCAGGGAAAAAATAGCTTATTTTGAAAAGTGAAAAAACATTCAAGTATGGCAAGGTTCAGAGGACATTGCAGCAGACAGGCTTTGGAGGATGTTCTGTGGGACACAATCCAACTTTTGTTTTTAAAACACTAGACAAACTGTCATGTAGAGAAAAGCTGTGTGTGCATGAGTGTGGGAGTGGAGTATCGAAGGATGTTCTTACAATTTTGGAAAGCAAAGCCCAGGTTAGTTAGAACTAAAGGCTCCTATTCAGTAGTACCACAATACATCATGCTCTGCTTTTTCACCTTTTATCAGGGAGCAGAAATGTAGGTCTCCATAGATAAAGACATTAATACTATTACCACCACCAAAAGCAACCATTCTTACTTTGTGCTTATTCTGAGTGCCCTTGGAGCAAGTTGAATGATATCTTTATGCCCTAAGCTTTCTTAAAAATTGAAAGCAAAACTGTTATGGGGAGAGGTTAACTTGCCCAAACTTGCGTGACTGTTACTTATCAAATCTTTAATTTTAATTCTTTTTCTCAGAATCTAGAGCTTTTATTTGTAGCCAAGATTAGATTGCTAAGTGATAATGAACATGTTGGTCTAATGGCTTAGTATAGACAATTGACAAAAAGAACAATTATCCAATAAATATTAGTTTCTCTTAAAATATGCTCATCTGCTTAAGCAGGTCTCTGGTACATATCTACAAATCTTCAATATTTTAGACATAATATATCAGTGGGGCTGGAGAGATGACTCAATGGTTAAGAGCACTGAATGCTCTTCCAAAGAACCCTGGGTTCAATTCCCAGCACCCACATGGCAGTTCACAACTGTCTGTAACTCCAGTTCCAGTGATGTGGCTTCCTCACACAGACACACATGCAGGCCAAATACCAATACACATAAAAATTAATTTTACAAAAATAATATGTTGTAATTTATATGTAAATAATATACAGCTAAAACACATTAAGCTAGGTTTTATCCAATATTTCATGATTCTTTATCCTTTAAAACATTCAGTATTATATGTATAGCAATTGTAATTTCGTTGATTTTACTCCATTAGAAGCAGTTGCAATGGTTATTGATATGTAACTGAACATCTGCTCCCTGACCAAGCTATTCCTATATGCCTCTCTACTCAGTGCCACTCACTTGTCAGTTCTTATTTTATGGTCTTCACAGAATTTCTCAGTATCTGGCAGTATTTTGATTTTAAGATATACATATACATGTATATGCCTGTTCCCATGATTAAAAATTCAGACCAATGAAACAGAGGCTTTGTTCTGTTCTCTAGTGTCTACAGCTTGTCTTCACATAGCAGGTTTAGAGCATGCATTTGCTGAATTTTTTTTTTAAAGCAGCAAAATCTGGTCTCCAGTGCAAAGCCAAGTCATTCGCATCTTGGTGAACTTCAAGTTTCTTCTCTCACCTGGTCCCATCACCTCAGATCACCACCACGGGAGCCCATGTAAGATCAGTAGTAGATGACATGGCATTTTACATTTCAAAAGGAGTTTGAGATAGACCTTTTTTTAAAATTTAAAATTATACACAGCTACATATCTTTGCTGTGGAATTAATTTTCATTTTGTTGATGTTTCCTGGACTGCATGTGACATGAGGGGGATGAGATCCGTCAACACAGCCACTTGAGACTGATCAAAGCATACAGTATTGCATAAAGCAACTCACATTTAACCTTTGCAAATGAATAAGTAAAAGGAAATTCATGAATTCTTAAAATATTGCCCCTTGCTGCAGATAGCAGCTTCTTTTAGCTTTAGGATGAATTCCCATGGACATTTTTTTTTTCTGTAGACAGTTTAAGTTTTTCCTAGTGAACCTCAGTTTCCATTGAATTTTACAGAAATAATAAAAATGGAAAACATAAACCTTAACATTTTTTATTAATTCTGTGTGTAGGCCAATAACATTCAGGATACATATTCTTTTTTTCCCTAAAAGTTACATTTTAATATTGATAGTATTTCTACCCTATATGTTTGATAGAATTACAGGTGGATTCACTTAGAATGATAGTTTTCTTAGTTAGAATTAAACTATGACACTAATGAATACACACATACTCATATGCATATATACATGTATGTATACATACATATATATACATATATATGAAACATTGACAAATATATAAAACTAGTAACACACACACATACACATATATATACATATATACATATATATATATATATATAGTAACATATAGGGTATAATACATACACTAGTGGTTAGTGATGGTTTATATATTTGTCACTGTTTCCTAGGATGCATATTCTATGCATGAGCATAGGATGCATATTTTATGCATGAGCATTGTTGTGAAGGCTGAAATTTGTTTACCATTAACAATTGATATTGCCATCAGTTTATTAGCACAATATCAAAAAGGAATAAAAAAAAGCACCCAGCACCCATCTCTTTTCATTTGCTCCCTGTTTTTTTTTTTTTTTTTTTTTTGTGTGTGTGTGTGTGTGTGTGTGTGTGGTTGCATTCTGTGACAGCTGTTCTGAAAATAGACTTGAGGACAGCTCTGCCTGGGTATACACATGAGTGCCTCTCAAAGGATATATTGGCCTCCACTGCTCGTGATGCATATGGTTCACGAACAAAGACAGAAGACTATACACGTTTCTCTGTCACTGAGGGCAACAGGTCACTGTGGACATCACAGAAGGCAGAGTTTTTTTTTTTTTTTTTTTTTTTTTGGTTTTTCGAGACAGGGTCTCTCTGTGTAGCTTTGCGCCTCTCCTGGAGCTCACTTGGTAGCCCAGGCTGGCCTCGAACTCACAGAGATCCGCCTGGCTCTGCCTCCCAAGTGCTGGGATTAAAGGCGTGCGCCACCACCGCCCGGCTAACAGAAGGCAGAGTTTTAAAGGTCCATTTTGTTACGGTTTGCTTTATTGCTTGCTAAGTTACCTTCTACAGAGAAAAGGAAATAGGACACCTTTTGAAGAGGGAGGGATGAGAAGTGTGTGTCAATGTTCATGCAGGCCCCTAGGAGGTAGAGTGACTTTCTTGAATGAATTGTACTTAACTTACATGTTAAAGCTAATGACAAACAAATAAAAAAAATCTTAAAAGTCAAGTAGGCTGGTATAGGAAAAGGAAACATTTTCCAATGATGTATTTCTCTCTCTCTCTCTCTCTCTCTCTCTCTCTCTCTCTCTCTCTCTCTCTCTTCCTCTCCCTCTCCCCCTGCTCCCTCTCCCCCCTTTTCCCTCCGTCTCTCTCTCCCTCCTCACCTCTCTCTTGCCTAAAACTATCCAGTGAATTAGGTATCTTTTAAAACTAGGATGTATATATAAGATGGAGACTGATATTTTATATTTCCCAAGGGCCAGTAATTCTCAGAAAGGCCAGTTTCATATCTGTGGTGGTGTACACAATGCATGTGCTGAGAGCCGACTTAGCACTGGGCATTATTTCATCTACTCCTAACAGCCGTAAAAGGCAGGACCAGATGTGCCTCCCACTTTATGAAAGAAGGATCACAGTCTCCACGAAGTTAGAAACCTATCAAGTTTAAATGGTTAGAAAATGGTAGAATCAGAACTTGAACGAGAATCCCAAGAGTTAGCCAAATCACCCTACAAAAGTAACTTCGGAAAATAAAATTTACTTTATAGCCATGAAGGAAGGTCGGGTTTCAACCTCGCCCTAATCCCCCTAGCACAAACTATCACTCATTGGCAGAACCAAGAACTCCCCAAACGGTGCACTCAGCTTACAGTCCTGAATGTCTGCTAAATGTACTTGGAATTTCTCGGGCAAGTTTGAAAAGATCTCGATTGCTGGTCTACAGGTACCTTTCCACTCTGCCACTGACTGCGGAAGATCCTTAATTGGAGCTAAATTCAGAGTTCACTTAAAATGTCTTTTGACTTCGGTCACTGGCAGGAGTCCCTTTAGCAGGCTCAGCTCTGTCTAACTCTAACTTCCTTTCTGAACATCCCATGGAATTGACCGTTCTTTTCCAACAATACGAAGCATTCTATGTTCTGCAATACTGTAAAAAAATGACACCTCAAAAATTTCAAAAAAGATAAATAACTTTTATTAAATGAATTCTTTAAGTTCAGAAACTTCTTTATTCTGACATCCTTTTAGTTTTTCACATCATTACCAGCAATGTTTATTGGCTATATAAAATTAAAAAAAAGCCTTATGTTTGAAATATCTAATTTTAAAGAGAATTAGGGATGGCAAGATGGTTCAGTGGATGAACTGCTTGCCAAACAAAGGTGAGGACCTGAGTGTTCACACATGAATAGGGCATTCATCTTGGCTGCCTATACTTCCTAGTGCTCTGTAGGAAGGGAAAGCACATCCTCAGGGCAAGCTGGTTATCTAGACAGGAATGTCCATGTGTAAATGCTCATGCATATATATGCATATATATATGTATATTCACACATATACATACAAAATATTTAATTTTTTCACATGATCACTTCATTTGGTACAATTTATCATCTGAAAGCAATTTGATTTATTCATGGGGTAGGACTTTCATATATTTAATGAGAAAGCATTTTTAATATTTAAAATTTTATTTTATGTGTGGGTGTTTTGCCTGCATGTATTTCTGCGCATCATGTGCATGCCTGGCACTCACAGAGGCATTAAGAAGGAGTTGGATTCCATGACATGGAGTTAGGAGACTGAACAGCCATATAGGTACTGGAAACAGAACAGAAGAACAGCGAGTGATCTTAACTTTTGAGCCATCTCCACAGCCAGAGAAAATATTTTCTAACTGCCTTTAGAGACATACTTTAGGGATAGTGTAGACCAAAGATACTATGATATAATAACAGAAAACAGCAGAATTATTTTCACATTGACAACATAATAATAAAATTAGCCTTTAACTATATAATTTTTAATAGTAAAATAAAATTAGGTTCATAGCTTTATGTGACTTTCTTGATCAACAAGGAAACTAAAGTATAGGAGTGCATAAACAGACCACTGCTGGGGAAAATACTCCATCTCAGCTTTTAGATTGCTTTTTAAGCCTCTAACAGTTACATAGTCCTGAGGGTGAGAGCCTCATAAGCTTAGACACAGAAAGTAACATCTTGTGGGTTCATTGGAAGAGCACTTTAGACTGTGCTGTTCAATTTGCACTTATAAGGTTGGAGAATGCAGTAAATGGCACACAGACTCCAAAGAGTCATGCTCATTACTATCATTTAAATCTGTTTATATAACTGAACATGTATATATATATATATATAATTTTTTACGTGTGTTGACTTCAATCTCCTTGCTCCCCTCCCTTCTCCTTTACTGCTGTTGGTTTTAAATTGGGAATAGCTCTTTGGGGATTTTTTTTTGAGCTTTGTCCCTGCAGTGATTCGGTGAACACATATAATTTTTTATTGTCCACCATCACTGACAGGCTGGCCCCAAGGCACAGGGTTGTGTGCAGTATGTAATGGTTTATTGATGAGCAGTGGGAGCTGAGGCAGAGGTGGAAGCTGGTACACCAGGCACAGATCCTTGTTTAGAAAGCAACTGAGCACTCAGTAATGAGACTACACAGTCTTATTCACAAAACTCAGCTCAGGCCACTGGTCCATGTCAGGGTATAGGAAAGGAAAACAGGTCAAGCACCTGTACATTTCAAGCCACTGTGGCATCAGCATGTGAAATCCAATATCAACTCCTTATTAGACAGAATTATTTAAATCGAAGTTTTGGAAGGAATTGAGAGTAAACTAGGCTTTCAGGCAAATATTTTGAATACACTATGAAAGGAGTCTTGCCCCTCCCTCAAGAATAACTTGTTTCAGAAAGTAGTTTTGATTTGTCCAAAATAATATATGTAGGTAGCAAAACTTAAAAAAAAATTAGTCAAACAATGTGGAAAAATGGTCTAGGTAGGCACAAATGTAATAATTGCTGTTATGTACTTGAAAGTTTTCTCAATAATCTTCAATGTTCATTTGCTTTTGAAAGCCAGAAAGTACATGGAAGCAACCTTATTATTTATGTATTTATTTTTTCTTATTGAGGGACTGCAGTACAGATTATGGCCTATAGGAGCTCGTGTATTTGCTTTGTTTATTTTTATAGTGATTCACAGTAAGCTGTACTATTTTATTAAATGAATTTACTTTAGTGAACACACAGCATATAGGAAAACATTAGTAGTTTTCAATTATGTGAGTATTCCTTACAGTTTAATTTTAGGAAAAGGGCATATCCAGACATGTTTCAACTATAACTTTGAGAACTCTTTCTCAATAGTCTTGCCCATAAAGTCCCTTATATTATCATTGAAAAATTGAGTGGCATTGATGATGGAATGGTGTAGAGCATAAATAAAATTTAATCACTTTTTTAAGTTTTCTTATGAATTTTCCACTCATGTGGTTGGTCAAACTATCTACTGAATTTTTATATTTTTGAAGTTACTCACATATATGTATGAAACAACTACAAAACATATTATATAGTGTTGTAATATCCACATATAGTATTATACAACACATTATGGTGGTATTTTATTTGTACTGAAATGTGATTTTATTTGTATGTTAATAAGCAAAGTTGCTTGGGGGTCAGAGCTAATAGCAAAGTCATAGCAGAGCTGGGCGTTTGTGGCACACGCCTTTAATCCCAGCACTTGGTAGAAGAGCTAGGTAGATCTCTGTGTGGTCAAGGATATAGCCAGCATTGGAGACACATGCCTTTAATCTCAATACCTTAGAAGACCTGGAGGACTGTACATACAGACAGTGATGAGGCAGTCATGTGTTTGGGTTTACAACCAATGAGAAGGCAGAAGAGAAAGACTATATAAAGACATACACACAGGAAGTAGCTCTTTTTCGAAGAGGTAGGACCACCGCAGGAGGAAGGGTAAGGTTTTAGCTCTTAGCTCTGACCTCTTGGCTTTCTTCTTTACATTGGTTCTGTGTTTCTTATTTAATAAGATGGTTGGTTACATCTACAACACATATCATAATTTTATGTAATATATTAAAATTATCCTTATATCTGAATTTTGTATTTTCTCAGTGCAGTTTTTGGTATAAAATTCATTTATTTTTTTCATACATCTTAGTAATTATTTTTGATGTTTTTGTGGTTTTTGTGTCTCAGTAATACAATTCTACTCTATGCTGTTAAACATTCTCTTCTATTTCCTCGTGATAGTTAACTGTTTCATTGAGACTACATTTTTTTTTATCCTCTGGAAATTCAGTTTGGTGTAAAGAAGAAAATGAAAGACAAGTAAGTCTTTACTTTTTCCAGACACTAAACAACTCACTTCAACATGAGGTGAAATTTCTTACCTTTCCCCAGTATTACAAATGTGTCTGTTGCCATGTATAGATTCTCTGTCCCATGTTTGAATCTGTTTTCATAAACTCACTCATCCATTGTGGATACCTTGTTCGCTTTGTGGGCACATTGCCTACTTTTATTTACTAATAACAATTTCTTCTGACATTTTATATATAAGGTTGCTTTTTTTGGGTTGTGAACGTTATTTAGAGAGTAGTCTCCACATATAAATGATTTTAATACCTTCTCATAAATCAGTTATTAAATATAGATTATTTAATAAATCAGCAAAGAATGAAGGAAAGCACACATGACTAACTGAAGTGGAAATGTCTAAGAAATATTTATAAAAACAATAATATCACACATTGCTAAAAATGCACCCCCATTATAAAGAACTAAGCAGAGAATTGGCCCAAGTACTTGGTTTTATGCTTAAAGATGAAATGTGTAGTCCATGTTCTGGAATCTATGGATTTCTACCCAGTTTTCATTTACTGTTTGCCCTCTGTGACCCCCAATTTACTTACTCCATTTTATGAATTGTTATGAAGATCATGAATGATGGGAGATTTATTCCAAATGGGTACATTTCCACCAGGATGATTTAAATTATTCTTAGAGTCGCTCAGTTTGAGTGGTCTATCAAGTGAACTCTGTAGCATTAGGTGAACTATATAGTAGAATCTGCAATTATTATCACCCAGGCTATTGATGCACTTGAGGAACCCAGGCATCAAAATCCACTCTTCTTATCAGTACTATAAAAAATGCACACAGGTCTACTATATCATCAAAGACATTTTAACTCAGTACCAACATTTGAAGAGAGTTCCCATTTAGTGCTTGGTGCTAAGAAATTCCAGATGCAGAAGCAATCAAGTCTACTAAACTATTAGATTTATTACTGGACCAATTGCCAACTTGCAAGTCAATATCTCTTATGTAACCTCTGGCAGGACTTTAAAATGAATTAAGAAAATTACTCCTAAGTTATCAGTTTGTACTCTATCCATCCTTTCTATTCGTTATAATGACTTTCATGTTTCCGTACCCTTGTTGGACATTTCATTCAGGTCTGGCTATTAGAGTTTCACTCTCTGGCCACAGTGAATAATTTACAGATGGGTATGTTGCTAACAAAAACCCAGGAGGCATGATGGGGCTTTTACTGGAAAAGAGAAATCATTTGTGTGTCACTTGAATCTGAGTGGATGTGAAGGCCAGCTCTACTTCAGCAACTCCATATGTTTGAGGGAAAAAGGCATATGGAAAGATTCCAAAACACAGTGACATTGCTGTATATTTTACTATATAAAAAGCATGCTCACGTGTTCATTTTTCTTAGGTTATTATGTATATATTTTTAAATTCTAAAAGAAGAACACATAAAATGTAAATAAACATTAAAATAAATTTCTATTAAGGTCTTATGGTACATCAATGCTTATATTAGTTCAGTGAGACTTCCTTTAAATGTACTTTTTAAATAAAGGATTTCAAGCATTTCCAAGAATTTTTTCACTTGAAGTCAAATAATATTATTTCTCGAATTTCACTATTTCATAACATTGTTTTTTTAATGGAAGTGTTTAAAAGCTTCCATTTTAATTTGAATTCTTTTCCATTTCAGAAATGTTGTGAGAAGCAGTTCATAAAGAAAACTACTGCCTGACTCAAAATATCAATGTGGTGGAATATGATTTTTTAAAGTTTCAGTTTGATACCTCAGTGTCTCTCCAGCTTTCACAAAAAATAGCTGCTCTGATATGTTGTGTAACTGGTCGTCCAGATAAACTGTTGTGTTCTGAACCCTCTTATGACCACACTAAGATTTGACAGGATGATCAGTGAGAAATGCTAGAATGATCCCACAACAGAGTCTTCAAATAAGAGGAAAATTAAGAGCATTTGCTGATAACAAACTATCTAATAGCTCCATGATTTTAATTAAAAGCCATTTGCTGGGCAGAAGTGCCATGAACCACACATGTAAACACAACCTTCTCTTCATAGATAACACAAGTTATTCTGTCATTTTAACTGCACACATATTGGGCATTAATGCCAGTATCTGTTAAATATATTTTACTCTCGAGATTCTTCTCCAAGTTTGATAATCACATGGCACAGTGACAGATACAGCTTGCCCTTAACCTCCTCATTAGAATGGCAAAGTTATATTTTGGTAATCAAATGGGAAAGTGGCATGAAACCATAATAAGGGAAAGCCAGCTGAGGATCCTTCTATAAAACAATGCCATGTATAATTGCACTTTAATTATGCAGATTTAACAAATGGTAGAAGGATGTTTGGATTGTTATAGTCCTTGACCAAAGATGCCTGCCGAGTTCCCAAGCCAGTATAAATACACCAAGGAGCCTTCCCTGTGACTCCACTGCTGTGTCTTCTGCCGCATCAAAATACTGTTACTATTCTTTTGAGGAAAAGAAATCTATTGTTTGCTAAAACAAGCCAACTTTCTGTTTTAAGCATGAGTGAACAACTTCAATAATAAGTCATTTTCTTAACCAACTGTGTTTATGCCAGAAACCTAAACAAGAAACCTAAACAAGAAACCTAAACAGACAAAAGGTGTTGTAACAGCAAAAGAAAACAGTAATGAAAAATGAAAAAATGAGGTTTTAAAGTTATTGGTTGAAAGAAACTATGCAGAAAGTTTATTCTTGCATTTAGATATATATTATAATTATATATTATATATTAGATTATATATATTACATAATTATATATATTATATATTTTAGGAATAGTTTGGAACATTATTTAATTTCATCTAGTTACATGTTTGCTTGGGCTGTGAGCCTGAGCTGGTGATCCCTCTCATGCTTCAACTCTGAGACCTGCACCCTTGTCCTCACTGCTTATGAATCAGCTTGATGCACAGAGGCACTGGATGCTCCCTAGAACAGGCAGGAATACTCTGCAGAGTTTAGGATTTCTACAACTCCAAAATGCAAAATTTGGCTTCTGATGAATCTTCTTCAGATATGTTTTCTCAAACTTCTTGGTGGAGAGGATATAAATGGAGGAAGAATGAAATTATTTGAATTAACTGCCTTTCTTCTTATCGATATATTTTAGTACTGCTTTGATGGAGAAGAAAAGCACTATATTTCACCTCCCTGCTCTTCAGCAGTAAGATTGGAATGGAGTTCATCGACTTACCCAAACTTCAGACTTCCCAGAAGATTTTAGGCTTGGTAGATCCCATAAGGTCAGAGAGAATCCCTGAGTTACTCAGAAGAAACTTCACAGAGAAAATTGGCATGAGTTGAAGGAGACAAGACTAAGAAGACGTGACAAAAATGGCTTAGAATAAAACAGAAAGTAAATTCAGGGGAAACTGTAGTAGAAATGTCAGCATTCTTCACTTATTCTTTTGGAATCTTTCTATGTTCCTATACTATTCTTCAAAGCAGCATTTTCATATATGAAATAGAAAGATAAAAGTAAAGCCATGGCAACCGTTTCCTTACTTTTCTTTCCTTTCCTTCCTTCCTTTCTTTTTTTCTCTCTCTTCCTTCTTTCTTTCCTTCCTTCCCTCTCTTCCTCTCTCCTCCCTCCCTCCCTCCCTCCCTCCCTCCCTCCCTCCCTCCCTTCCTTCCTTTCTTTCCTTGTTTCCTAATTCTTTCCTCATGCAATACATCCTGACCACAGTTTCATCGCTCTCCACTCTTCCCAGTACTCCCCCACCTCCCCTCTCCCTCAGATCCACTGCTTCTCCATTTCCCTTTAGAAAAGAGCAGGCCTCCCAGGGATATCAACCTAACAGGACATAACAAGATGCAATAAGACTAGGCACAAACTCTTATATCAAGGCTGGGGGAGGCAATCCTGTAGGAGAAAAAGGGTCCCAAGAACAGGCAAAAGAGTCAGAGACATCCCCACCCACATTGTTAGGAGTCCCACAAAAGCATCAAGCTACACAACCACAGCATATTTTCAGAGGACTTAGTGCAGCCTATGCAGGCTCAGGGCCCTGCTTAGGAGCCCTTTGGCTCCTAAATTCTTCCCCTTCTACCACAGCGTTTCCTGAGCTCCAATGGGAGGGACCTGGTAGAGATCTCCAATTTGAACTCCCTGCCCACAAAAGCAAATTTTCATTTCTTTTAGGAGGAGAACTATTATGCAAGACAAATTATCCTATTATCTCTCAGCCCCAAATCCAGAAGTTCATTGAAATAAAAGATTACTGTTCTATAGATTCCTTTAAGAAAATACTGACTCACAATGGGTTGATCCCAGAATAGTGCTAATGTCAAGGAGACAGTGCCTATTCATAATTTGTTTACATGGATGTTATTATACATTTTCTTCAAAGCCTTTGTGAACCTCTAAAAAAATAAAACAAAGAGAATACTTGTTGGGAATTGTGCTGCAGACCATGTGAATCAGGACTCACAGGAAACTGAAGATGATTTCAGCTCCCTGAATGAAAGCATAAACATTGTGTTTAATTGGGTTGTTCCAGGCTCTTTAAAAGAATATAATAAGTTTTCCTCCAGGATGTGGGCCCTCAAAGGCAACACAGGCTTTTGTAAATTTATACTAAGTGGGGGGAATAGGGGGTGGATTTGATCAAAACTGATTAGATACATACATGGAATTCATAAACTATAAAAAGAAAATGCTTTCTTTAGGATACAGCTCTAGATTCTTCAGAGCATACAACCAAAAGCTGAATATCTGTATCATATGATAATTCTATATTTAGTTTTCTGAATAATAATCTTCTTGTTTTCATATCTGCTTTTTAATTTTTCATCATAACCAACACAAAGTGTCCAGTTTTTGCAAGTCTTTGCCAATATTTACTATTTCATGGCTCTGTAAAATAGTAGCCATCTCTGGATCGCAAATTCAGTGATATTCACTTTAAAATAAAGACTAAGATCCTAAGTAAAAAAGTGAATTTCATGGAAAGGTGCATCACACTCATGTATTTTAAATCTTATGGAGCAGCGAAGGCATAGCTTTTAGAGAGTCACTGCTTACTTGTGGCATTGGCCTGCTATGAGCATTGTTGATTGATTTCAGAATTCCCTCCTGGAAACACAGTTATACAGCTGAAGGGATACTGACAAGACCCTGTGTGGGTTGCTTTAAGAGGGGGACTGTGGTTAATCTTTCCAATGATTCCATTGGATTATTCTAAAAATTGTATTTGAAGTTGTCCATGGTGGGATAAATAAAACAAAGAACATATGAGTCTTCAGCAATAGATATTATAGATTATTAAAGGAACAACTATTAATATGAACATGGATCTAACCCTTTAAGAATTTCAACTAAAATGTCTGTACATGGCATCAAACTCCTGCAGTTTCTGTCAGGCAGAAATATCTCAAGACTAATTTGTAAAAATACACAGTGGGTTTTCTTTAACAGGAGACTTTCCAGAGGCATACATATTTGTAAGACATTGAGGACAGAGGTTCATGTCCTCCAACATCCAGTGTCTCACTTTGTGATGGGGTGATACAAAATCAATTGCCATGCTCCCTATAATTTAACTAGAATATAATCCTTCTCTTCCCACTGTTACTGTTCATAGTGTTGACAGCCACCATACTCTGGTTGTACTATTAAAATAGGTTGAATAGCCATTGTCATTTATATTTGTCTTCCTTACAGTACTCTTCCAAGCATTATATGTTCTATTAGTGTTCTGTTGTAATGCATCCAATGATTAATCTTTTATGTGTGTATGAAAGGTATAGTTCTTCCAAAGCCCTACAAGGACATTCATGATTTCACTCCCTATTTCCCAGAATGTAAAAAATACAAATTAATTAAAATTGAGACAATTACGTGATAAAATCTCATCCTATATTATATCCCAATGAGGGACAGATATAGGTTATCTATAGATTTCCCTGAGTTCCAAACAATAGCATAAAATTACAAATTTCACCCTAAAAATAAATTGTTTGCATAATTCAGGAGCATATAATAAAAAAGTCATGAAACCAGGTCAGATACATGTATCAAGCAATCTGATATGATAATTCTTTTTATTGATCAATTTGGAAAAGCTATAATCTCTGGATGTACAAGTAAACACTAACCTCAGAACTGTGAAAACATTTTGAGCTATGGTTAAGGTTCATAATCAATTGCCTTCAGTTAAGAGAGATTGACCTAGATAATTTGAAAGAATCTGATTCAGTTAGCTTCCAGATCTTATAAACAGAATGAAATCTCTCTAGAAGACTTTCTACTTGTGCACAGTTGCTCTAGTTTAGGCTGATGAGTTTCAGTTGACTTCTCCTGATGATGCGCAGACTTCAGACAGAGCTAAGCAGCTCCTACAATTGTGCAATTGCAACAAATCTTGTACTGTCTGTCTGTCTGTCTGACTGATAGCACTATTAATGCCTCATGGTCAATTTAAAAGGTGGTGACCATAAGAGCACAACAAGTTGTTTAAACTCATTCATGTTGACAACCTCTTTCTTAGACCAAGTGGAAGGTGGGAATCTCTATACTTTGCTCTTGCAAGAGCTTTGTTCAGTTGGTTGTTTATGACACTATGTTGTCAGAAGCTTAATGATTATTATTCACTAATTGCTTTCAGTTGGAATTTTCTTTTCCATCAGATTATTCTTATCACTCAAGAAAAGGTCTTTTCTGCAATTTTAGACTCAGCAAGTGATACATATTTCAATAAAGAAATACAAAACTTCCTTGAAATTTCCCCACTTGAATGTAAGATGTCTAGTGGAAAGTAAGCTTTTACTTTATGATTTTATGTTCACTAATTATTTGCAGTATCAGTGTCATTGGTAGTTGGTAGTTGATAGACTTCTTAGATTTCTAACTCCATGCAGGTGGTATTCATACTGCCTGAGGTGACCCTACAGAACTTTGAGTCTCCAGTGGAGTAAAGACTCACTCAATTTCTAATCATGTTCTAATCATGCATCTAAAGGAAGCAACAGTGACCAGTCATTTCATTTTCTGCTCTTTAAGTTATTGCTGATCTTATTGATTATCCATCATCAAAACTGTATTAAGACATGTGTATCAATATAAAAATATTGTCTAATGCACACAAAGCATCTAAGCTTATACCAGTAATTTTTAATTTAACATTTAGATAGTTCTTTAATAGTAATGATCAGTCTGGCTTCTTGACATTATTTCAAAACCATGAGATCACACCAGAGTATACGATAGGTTTAGATGACTAGAATTATATTGCATCCATCCACAGGCTGTAGCTTGGTCTTAAAATCTAAAGCACTGCTTCTCTTGTCTTAATTCTAATGACGTCTATCTTCATAACACCCATGATGACTATTACCATCTGAGTAAACTTCTTCACATTAATTATAAAATGGCATACTGCAATGCGATTAAGTATTTTCATTTTAAAATTAGGACATGTTCATAACATTGACTCAAATTTCAGAAAACCTCTTTGAATTTTGGTTTAGGTGTATTAGGCATGTGATTCAAGCAAATTTCTGTAATACATTATATGTTAATCTTCACATTGTAATATTAAGATTGTAATAGTATCTACTCTCTGGAAATGGTTATAAGGATTCTGTGAACTAATGCATGGAAATAATTTAGAATAATTTGGAATAGTTTTTTTTTCTGGGTGGATTCTACTACTATGTTTTCTCTATTGTTACAGTCAGTACTATGATAACTATTGACCTAGGACAAGATGTTGGCCAATAAGTTCTTGGTATTTTGGAGAATGTGTGTTTTAGTACTGGTCCAAGAAACTTATACAGTAAAGGATTAGAGCCTCTGGACTCATCAACATTCCACTTTGACTTGTAGGCGGAACCACACTAGTCAGTGTGTGGTTGGTCAACAACATAGAGAGTATATCCAATCAGGGGAAATACTCTCATCACCTGACCAAAAGAAATCCTTCCCTGCCCAGCTGCATTCTCTGGAGTTACATAACATGCAGTGGTTCCTTTGGGGAGACTGATTTCTATTCTCAGAAATCTTTGTGTATTTAAATAAATAAGGACAGTAAACAAGTGACATCAACCAGAAAGGAGGCTACTGGGGTGGGAGGATACAAAAAGAAGTAGAGAGATGGTGAGATGTGGAGAAAACATCCAAAAAAAATATTGAAAATTTCCATGGTGAAACAATGCAGTGTGTGCCCATTAAAATTAATCATTAAGACATATACTATCATGGATCTCAAACTAAATTTGTCAGCAACTTCTTTGCTGTCTGAAAACTGATTCTACCCTGACATGGTATTATGGTTATTCATTTTACCTTTTCTGAACTAAACCTAACACCTTTGCCCTCTGTGTTCTGTTTACTATCTTCAAAGACTCTTAAGTAACGCCTCACTCTCCATTGCATATGTTGTCCTTCCCTTATATAAGTCTTTCTTACTCTTAAATGTAGGGGCCAAATTCATATACTTCATATTTTCCATCTACTGTCAATCTATCCGCAGATGATTACTCAGCCATTCATTTATTTAGTCCCTGTGTTAGGCACTGTGATAGAAGCTGAGGATAAGGATTCTGCATTGCATTTCTCATATAAATATTACACATGATGTGATAGACATAAGAATAAATAAAAAGGATGTTTTTTTTAAAAGAAAAGAAAACCTCCCTGGAGTGGTGACATTTAAACCCAAGGCCTTAAGAATAAAGATGATCAGCTAAGCAAAGGCCTAGTATAGAAAGGGGCACAGAATGTGGGAAATAAGGAGACAATTCAAGATAGTGACATATTATACTGTTGAATACTCATTTTACTATGTTTTAGTTCTATAAACACACATATAGACAACGCTGCATAAGAACAGCTCTTTTTATATTTATTTTACTTATTTACCTCACAGGCATACTGTGGACAATCAAGAGCTACTTATTGAGATTACTCTACAATTCTATTTATATACTATTAAGATTTACTTGTTTTGACTGTAGAAAGGCACACTCATGCACAGTGTTGTTAATATTGTAGACCTAGAATATTTCAAATGTTTTACAAACACCCAAGTAATTACTGAGGTTTTTAAAATTTTAATTCATGTGAAAGATAGCCCTCTTCCATGACTAAAGTTTTAAATGGCAAAAACACCCGATAAAATTCCCCCAAAGAAGCATTAAAATCACATCACTAATAGCTGGTAAATTTGGTAAGTACTTAACTGTGATATAAAACCACATAACAAAAATGACGTAGCTTTGTTTCTATTGTTGAACCAAAGGGACTATTAGGAAGAAAGGTAGAAATTAAAATCTGGTTGTTAGTTCCATTCAAAATTCTACTAGCTCTGCAGTTCTTTTACCTTTTAATTTGAGTTTTTCAATTTCATACATGAGTACTATATGTAAATCACTTCCACCTTCTTGCTCTCCTCTCATTTAATTCTTACTGGGAAAAGTATCATGAGCAGAGAATCTCCTGGATTGGGGACATGGGTTATAAAAAGTGGAGGGTAAGGCCTACAAAGCTTACATCTTAAAAAGGAAATTTAAAAATGCACGTTTTTCGGAGTTGTAACTTATTAAGTAAGTGAATAGAAGGCAACCAAGGACAATGACAATGACCTGTAGTATTTGGGGAGTCTCTTTGGTCTTTTGCCCACCAACTGCAAGGGAGGTTTTTCATGCTTGGCACAGGATGTTTTGTTATAGAATCTATGGCTCTTGGGTGAGTATAGTCATCCTGTGTGGCATGTTATCTTTCAAACTATGCATGCATGCATGCATGCATGCATGCGCGTGCATGCGCGCGCGCGCACACACACACACACACACACACACACACGTTATATGCATTTTCAAGTAAGTTCATAATAGAATTAAGTTTTCTGTTTTCTTATGCCCTTTCAAACATCCTTAGTACTTCTTCATATCTTTCCTCCCTCTATATTATCCTCCCCTCACTTCCCAGTGAGTTCTCTCACCCATTTTTTTCCTCCTTCCCTTTCACATCACCTGCATCCTATGACCAATCCTCCTCTGCAGAGCTGCCTATCTCCAATCCCATGGTCCCCTTGGGCTTTCCTAGCTTTGATAGTTACTTCAGGTTACATTATCAAATCTCAAGATTCAGAATCAGAGCTTTTTGGCTAAGAGCTCTCTGACAGGTTATCCAACCCCTGATGGGTATTCCTCAACACATACCTGTAAGAGCAGTTCTAAATAAGATAAGTAGTATGTATAGATGTGTGTGTGTGTGTGTGTGTGTGTGTGTGTGTGTGTGTGTGTGTAATAATACTAGTTATGGAAAAAGAAGTCACGAGTGTTAGAGAGAGTGAGGGGCACAGGAGGATAGAAGGAGACTTGGAAATGATGTGAACACAGCTCTCACACATGAAGTTCTTTTAAAAAAATGAAGACGTTAAATAAAAAAGTAAATAGGTTAAAAAGTCTAAAATGTAAGTGCTTATTTAGAGAAAAAGTAAGGGAGAAGAGAAGGGAGAAGAGCAGACACTAGGGTATGTACTGTCCTCTCCACAGGAAGCAGTGTGGCTGGGCCCGAGCCTCAGCTCTCTCTCAGCTCTTTTGTAAAACGTTCTCAGCACATTGAAGTTCGGGGCCATTGGGTCAATCAAGAGCAAAAGGGGCAAATGGAAGCTTCAGGCTTTCATTTCAGAGCCTCATTGACCCACTAGTTACTGAGGAATCATTCTAAGGCCTCCATCCGTTCACACACATTTCTGTTAATGGGAATGCTATCAGAGGTCAGAGGACACTACTTAGGTTGCTATTTATCAGAAAATTTAAGTGTGTTTCCAGTTCAGGTTTGCAATACAAGGTCACTCTTCTCTTCTTAAATTGATCCAAGTAAACAAAACACCTCAACATCAGTCTTTATAGTCTACCGGTACGGCCAATTACCTGCATCTAAGACTTGCGATTTTAAATATTTTGCATTCCAACTAGGATAAAGTCTGAAATGCTCATTCAACCTTGTGCATAAACTTAAAAGTGATATTCTTATCCTCTTCATGGAACAAACAAGTTTCAATTTCCTTTCTATGTCTAAGCTAACAAGTGGCATGCATATTGGTAGATGTTTCCTAGTCTATATTGGAGGTAGAAAATGCTAGTTTGTTAAACAACAGAGGTTATTAACAGTGTATTTAATAGCTCATTTCTATTATATAGAGATGATTTATATATAGGAATTAATATATATTAAACATGCCTGGAACAATCAAAGAAAGTCAATGTCTAAAATATGAGGGTATAGGTCTTTTGTGTATATATTATGGCTTCCAGTTTACTGTTTTTATGAAATTGCTGTGTGTGAGTGAGTAGGTCTCTGTTTCTTCTGACTTCTATTGATCTATTTTCCTTGTGTTTGTTTTGTCCAATTCCAATGTGCTAGTTTTGTTTTATCTTATTATATTATATTTATTATTGTTCCTAGAAACCTTTTTGTTGTCTAATGAGAGTCAGAAAAGAAGTGGTTCCAGATGGGAAGTGAGATGAGGAAGAACTTGGAAGAATAGAGGGAGAGGAAACCATAATACGGATATTTTAATGTGAGAAAAATTTTTATTTTCAATAAAAAATGAGAGGAGGAAAGCAAATTTGAGGGCTCTTGAGCATTGGAGTGAAAGTCTTTGGTAGAGTGTGCCGAATGATGAGGCTTGAATGAGTTTTTTGAAATAGATGAGGTTGGTTTGGTGTTTGGGTGATAGAGAAGAGGCACCTCTGAAGAGATTCCTAGGTAAACGTTGGAGTGGAATTGTGGCAGAAGCTAATGTATTCAACTTAATGTTCTGAGTCTGAACTCAGAGCAGAGAGTAATAGAAGGCGCTCAAAGTCAGATTGCTTGGCACCATGGTTTGGCCACAGTTGCTCTAGAGTCGGGCTTAACAAGGGTCTTGACCTTTCAGTGGCTAGAGGGTATTTTCACACCTCTTCAAGAGATTAAGTATGAAACAAAGTCATACATGCATAAAACATGTGTTACATTAGAGGGTAGAAAATAACTGAATCTATGTTAGCAACACAGATTTTAGAGAGTTTCAGATATAATTATTCATAATGCAGACACTTACACGTCACCCATTCACTAAATTGCTTCAAAGATGATCTTAGTCAGTCAGATCAATGTTTCTTTCTGCTACAAATAAACATTTATAAATGTTAAAAAAAATAAGGATACTCTGGCCAGGGAAGCAGAAACACATTCTACCCAGAATCTCCAGTTGCTATGCCTGGCAGGATTCCTGAAGGATTATCTTCCAGGTAACACACAGCCACCATACGCTCCTAAGGACCAGAGAGGGCAACAGAAACCACTGAACAAAACACCCACCCAAGAAAGACAAGAGCAGATATCAGCACTTAGAGTTGCAACCACTTCAAACTGAGATGCCTAGATGCCAGCATTAAAAAACCAATGAGTAACAGCCAGG
This sequence comes from Peromyscus maniculatus bairdii, assembly GCF_049852395.1. Lineage (NCBI taxonomy): Eukaryota > Metazoa > Chordata > Mammalia > Rodentia > Cricetidae > Peromyscus > Peromyscus maniculatus. The sequence continues at coordinate 62,164,633 of NC_134863.1, read as the reverse complement.
ATAACATGTCTCCACCAGAGCCCAGCAACCCTGCTATAGTAAGCCCTGAGAAATGCAACGTAGCTGAAGCATAAAACAATGACCTTAAAGTAGACCTTTACAGATAGGATAGAGATCTTTAAATGAATAAATCTATGAAAACACCAACAAGCAGTGGAAAGAAATGAATAAAACAGTTCATATGGAGAAGATAATTCCCAGGGCATGTGTCAAAGAGTAGAGTTCTAGTGTTCCATTCACTAGTGAACAAGAGTGCTGTGGAATAATCCTCTCGCACACTGTAAAGATTTGTCACTTGAATTGGTTTAATAAAGCACTGATTGGCCAGTAGCTGGGCAGGAAGTATAGGTGAAACAACCAAACTAAGGTTGGTGGGAAGGAGAAGGGCAAAGTCAGGAGTCGCCAGCCAGATGCAGAGGGAGCAGGAGATGAACATGCCATGGTAATAAAGCATAAATAGAATTATGGGTTAACTTAAAATGTAAGCATTAGTTAGTAATAAGCCTGAGCTATTGGCCAAGCATTTATAATTCAGCCTCTGAGTCCATTATTTGGGACTGGGTGGTCGGGACATGGAAACATCTGTCTACACAAGAGAAATGATACATTTTTTCCCCAGAGAGTTTGTGAAGTGGTTATAACAAAGAAACCAATTTTATTTCAAATTAAACCATAGAAATATAAATATTAATCCTTAATTTTCTAATTTTACTAGGTTTATATTATTATCTATGCCTTTGATACTAATCACATGTGATTTGTTTGTTTTTCTGTTTTTATGAGACAGGGACTCAGTATGTAGCCCTGCTAGCCTGGAAATGCCTATGTAGATTAGACTGACCTACAACTCATGGCAGAGATCTACCCAACTTTGACTCTCAAATGCTGGTATTAAAAACTTGAGTCATCATACTTTGCCTGATGATGTGTCATGCTATGGTAGAAATGATATTAGACATACCATGTTTCCAAGTATCTTTTCTCAAATTCATATATTTGAATATGTCATATTAGTAGCAAAGGGTTAAGTATTTATGCCATAGAAATTGGAGAACAAACTACAAATGGATGATTTTGTTGTTGATCCTTCAAATTTTCAATAGTAATAAAGAAAATATTAATAACAAATATTCAACCCCAAATTAAGTTGTATCATATCAGTAGCCATTACATTGAGAGTAGTGTGAGCCACCATCTACACTCATACACACACACATCCTTCAGAATGAAGATTTTCTTCATTCTTCAAAAACTATTAGTGACTTTAATAAATAAGTCATTCACTTTATTGATGTATTTGTATTTTTGTATTTTTTTATTACAGATTTTGTTTTTGATCTTGCATTTTATCACAGGTGCTCACACTGAACACATGCTCTATCACTGAAGACACGTAGGTCTTCTCTTTTTTCTTACTTTTAAGTGTGAATGAAAACAATAGCCAACATTCATGTGAGAACTACAGATGAAATCTATAGAAATCATGGAAAACATCAAGCAGTGCATTTTCTGGAAATCATTGAACTATTTAAAACTTACAATAAAATTTTACACATTTTCTTTATGAATCATGTGTTATATGTTCTTATAATAGTATAATAAGAACATACAACTTCTCTTAGGAGAGCCTATTAAAATCATATCACTGGTTGTGTATATATAGAAGAATGTAACAAATCAATATGTAAATAAAAACTTAATGATAAAGAAAAGCCAAAGGAATAGAAATGTAGGCATATAGGAGTCATTAACAAATTAACAGGATCCTACTCCATTTTCATGGGTTGTTTAAATTTGATTAAGCTGTTCAGTGTCAACTCTGATAAATAGAACCCAGGGGATTAAAAATTCTGAGTTTACTAGATAAAAACATATAGTTTTAAACCATTTTTGATGCTGCCTTTGTTTCTGAGAGCTTGGATCAAATTCAGTTATTATAGATTTATTATTGATAACTAAAACATCCAAGCAAATAAACAAACAAAAAGAGAAACAATCTTCCATTGCTAAGAGTCAAACATCTTGTTTGCATTAACCAAATCACTAAAAAAACTTCCCCAATTTTCTGCACTTAATGATCCCCTTAAGCACAGCATTCCTGGAAAGGAGTCCCTTTGTAACTTCCCTGAAGGAAGGAACATACTTAGCAAAGAGTGGACTTAAAAACCATCTGAAGGCAGAATTGTTACATGCTGTCTTCAGTTTTGTTAGTTTGGAGCTCTCTCAGAAACTTTATAAGGAGTTATATTCAAATAGCAATACAGCAATGCATTGTTCCCAGTTACAAACATGGATGTATTGTTTTTATTTTCCATCTTCAACCTTCTTTCCGGCTACCATGTGTGCTAAGATCTACTCATTGAACTGTGTTGCTGACTGTGCTGAAATGCTTACCAAGTCTGATGTGTCTCTTAATTAAGAACATTTTTTTTGCTATCACATTTATTCTTCTAGTTCGAAGGACTTTCTATTTTTAGCTCCAATGATGAAATTGTTATTTTTTTTCTTCTCTGATCCTAACGCGGTGTGTGTGTGTGTGTGTGTGTGTGTGTGTGTGTGTGTGTGTGTGTGTGTGTGTGTGTGTATGTTATGTGTATACAGGGCTTTGTATATGTGAATGCACATGACAGGACATGTGGGTGGAGGCCAGAGGAAAACCTCAGATGTTGTTCCTCATTGTTTTATTAGAGACAGCCTCTCTCTGTTGTTTGCCTGCCACTTCCAATGACTCTCGTTTCTGCTTCTTATCTCACCACGAGAGCACTGGGATAAAATACATGGTGCTACATTGCTGAGAGCACTGGGATAAAATACATGGTGCCACATTGCTCAGTTGTTCGTGGATTATATCGATGTGAAGTCAGTCCTTCATGCTTTACTAGCCAGTCCTTTACCTACTGGGCATTTCTCCAGGTATTATTTATTTATATATTTAAGTATTATATATTTCCTTAGGCTCAAGATTTTATGTGATCTTCATGTCTGCCTGACCAAAGTGAAGGCATGTGAGCAGACATCTATGTTTTTGTATCTGACACTCAAAGTAGGAGACATGCTTTGCATGGATGAGATGCTTGCAGATGAATGCTAGTATAATATGTAGTGCACAACGATCGATGAAGACAAACCTCACCTTTAAAATGCCCTGACATTTTGTAGCCTGTCGTTAATTGGGAACTGCAATAGGCTAAGCGGATAACAGCAAGCCTATGACAGCACATGTACCTTTCTCTCAAATGAGGGCAAGCAGTGGGTAAACTTGACCAAGAGCAAATTTGAGGTAGTCTCCTCAGTGACTCTTCAGAAGAAATCTTTCAGTTTTACGAAAGCCTTTTCACTGCTCATTTAAAAAGACTAAGTTAAAATGTTAATAATCAGTTTACAAAAACAAGCCAGATGACAAGTATTTGCTTCATAGGCAAGGAAGGGAAGAATTAAGCAATGTTTTTATTCTTTCATTTAACCTTGCTCTTATTAATTAATGATATTAATTTTTTATTTCAAAGACAAAATACATTTCAGGTTCAATGACATTATATACATGCTTTTCTCTCACCTCTACCTAAAACATGGCTGTAGGCATCTTAATTTCTCAAAGTTATAATACAATTATAATAACATTTATTAATTACTACTAGATAGACACTTTTGTGTCTTTGTATTATTTAATCTAGCATTGAGTTTTAGCAAACCAAAACTGATGTTGTATTTACACAGATCTTATAGTTCATCTATTTGGTCATGCCACACAACTTATCCATTTATTTTTCTATCCTCCTTTAAAACATTGGAGAAAAAATCTCCAGAATGTATCTGTGTCACTCATTGTTCACAAATGAGAATTCATACTACTCAAAATTCTTGAATCTTACAAAGGATTTCCAGTTATTGTCATAATTGGAAAATTTTACTATAGTACACACAATAGAAATTCACCCATATGATTGAAAATATTCTTCAAAGACACTCTTTATATCTGACCACACGACAGAATGGTTTTCAGCTGATAGTTAATGGAGACAATCATTAATATTATGAATGTTGGTGACAAGTGGTTCTTTTTTCAATATTATCTGAGCCTTTCTGAGCCACAGATGAAATGTGATAGTGCTGAATAGACACTGTGTGAATTGCATGGCTCCCATTTGAGAAAATGGGCATTCTAACTTAACAAAATAATAAACACAGGAAGGCCTGGCTATACTCTGGTTATCCTCTTCCCCTCCTCCAACTTCAAACTGAGCCCCTTGAAGGCTAGGTTAATCCACTGACTACCCCAGGGTAGGGTTCAATCTGGCTTTTATCTCAACACCAGTGAACAAATGGAACTGAGCCACAGCTAAACCCAAAGGACCTCTACCTGCTTTAAGTCTTCCAGGCAGTGAAGTTGTCAAAGAAATTCAATTGTGTGTTCAAATGACGTGCTTTTGAGAAGCACACCAATCTTTTGCCTTAATGCTTCCCAACGCATATTATTTCACTCCTAAATGCATGCAAGTAAAGCAACATTAGGAACAGTTCCCCAGTTAAGGTCACAAACCTGAATAGGAAAATTCTCCTTTTGCTCAACTTTCTCAATAATAAGAGATAGCCAGTATAGTGTTTTGCTAGCAAAGCTATTTATACTAGCAATTTCCTCCAATTATATATTTAGAATAATTTGTAGGATTAGGTATATTTGAAGAATACTGTTTTAGTGGGAATCTTCTTCCATCCAAGAACATTACAATACATGTTTTCTCATTTACCTAAAAATGATATCTTATTTTCCATGGATATAATTGAAAATCTTGTAATTAGTAATTAATTTAAACCTTATGTTCGGTAAAGCATTAGCTTGTAGTAACCCCTATTATTTATGCAGATAGTTAAAGTGTACTAAGTGTCTCTGTCTCAACACAGAATAAAATGAAAATAATCTGCTCATAAGGAACATAAGAAATACCCTGGAAAAGCTGAATGAAGTGTTTTTTTTAGTATTTTGAGTTTTCAGATGTACTTTCAGCTTTCAGTTCATAAGTTCCAATTTCTACAAAAGACTGAAAAAGACTCACCTAACCAGGCTCAGCCCCTCCATGTGGGCCACAAAACAGGAACTGGAAGTTTAAATTCTAGTGCACTGCATGCCAGTGGCAGTAGAAATGTAAGATTTTGTCTGTTGTGGAAAGGAAGATATACAATAATATCTCTTGAAACCTCCTTGTTGACCTGGTACTGCTAAGAATATATCTTCTTGATTATTATAGGCACCTTCAGTGACTTTCCTTTGCCTGCAAATTCATGCCCCCCCCCCCTTATAAAATACTTCCTTCACAGACCAGACCTCATTTAATAACCTTCTCTCTACAAGGTCAAGCGGTTGGGAATATATAGGATGGGTAGAACTTCCTACCCAGACATTTCTCCTACAACCCTCCGTTTCTGTCATTCAAGGGATCGAATTCCATTCCCGTCCTACCTGATGAAGGCTGCTACATATAGTGTCTGAGGGTTTCTATTGGCGTGAAAAAACACCATGCCCCAAAACAACTTGGGAGGAAAGGATTTCTTTGCTGATACTTCCAAATCACAGCACTTCATGGGGGAAACCAGGGCAGGAACTGAAGCAGAAGCCTTGGAGGAGTGCTGCTTCCTTAAGGCTTGCTTTTTATGGCTTACTCAGCCTGATTTCTTATAGCACCCAGGACCTCCAGTCCAGTGGTGGCACTGCCTACAGTGAGCTGGCCCCTCCCACACTAAGCATCAATTAAGAAGCTGCCCTCTGTATGTGGCTATGGGCCAATCTTATGAAAGAAGTCTCTCATTTTTCTTCCCAGATCGTTCTAACTGTATTGACATAAAAACAAGCCAGCACGGATAGTGACTGCCACATGCCCAGCAAAGGGCACCATTACATGACTACCTTATTTTACATTTAAATAAATCTAAGAGATTTCAAGAAGAGTGGCTTGTTATTATAGCTGTTCACTCTTTGAAAACTGAATATGACTTACCCAGATTCCTGTACTAACTTGAGAGTCTGCTATTCTCACCTTTCTTGGTTTTTCATGAAGGATTACTGGCTTTTTGCCTAGAGTTCCCCTGAAATATATATATTTGGCTTTTCGAGACAGGGTTTCTCTGTGTAGTTTTGATGCCTGTCCTGGATCTTGCTCTGTAGACCAGGCTGACCTCGAACTCACAGAGATCCGCCTGGCTCTGCCTCTCGAGAGCAGAGATTAAATGCCTGTGCCACAGCCGCCCGGCAATATGTTCATTTTAATCATCACAATTTGATGCTCATTATCTAAGGCTACATGTTAGCAGAATATTATTTTATTTTACGTTAGTTTTGATCCTGTTACAGAAATGGTGTTCTGGCTTGCTTTTAGAAATTGACTCTCTTTGCAAAGCTATGAGACAAAAAAGACATTTCCTTACTGCATTATAAGTCCTGTGTTCAATTAGCAGACCCTTATCTTTGCATGAATGAGAGGGATTTCATGTACCAAAGTAAGTCATTACTAAAATGTGGACTAGTTGTTAACTAAAATTTTGACAGTTTATCTATTGGCACAGTTATTCATCTAGAGATAAAAGAGCCTGGTAGAAGATGTTAACTCAATAAGGTTATATATATTGTATTCATTTATTCTCCAGGAGATTCGATGTATTATTTAAAAAACAAAATATAATGGAAAAAGTAATGATGAAGAGAACAGTCCATGTGAGAAAGTTTGAAGCATGATTGAAACCTGCTTCAAACCTGAAAGTGAATGAAGAATTTATTGATGATTTATGACATTATTTTGATAAAACATCATCACAAATCTAACTTCATATATGCCTACAAATTCCTCACTGCATACAAATACCCACATTCTGAAATGAGAATTACTAACCTGAACTCAACCGATTAACAGGCTCATTTTGGAAAAGGAGGGGGAAAAAACCTAGAGAAAGATATGCTGTTCAGTGAAAGGGTGTGTGTGGAGGAACCATAGTGTCACAGATGGCTGTCAGGATGAGGTGAAACATGGCTCTGTTGAGGGAATCAACCATCAGTGTGAAATCCACACAGAAAGAAGAGAGCATAAGGCAACATTTCAAAGGCATTTGGCACCAAGCGGCATTGTGAGGGTTAATTTACTGCCAAGAACTGCTGGGCCCTTTCATTCTCCAAAGGCACACAATAGACAGATCCCTGAAGTGCCCATCATAATCACAGATGCTGGGGGATTAATGCAAAGATGAAAGCTTCATGAATATTAAAAAATATCTAACCTGCTAATGATGCAGCAGAGTTGGAAACAATGCTCAATCTTCAAATCTAAGAGCAAAGCACACAGGCATAGTAAGACACTGTCTTTTAAAAACTGATTAAAACCTACTCAATTTGTAACAGAAAGAGGCTTATGCATATTAGGACCTGAATTGGCTGCCAAACTTTACAAATTGCACAGACTAATTACCATAATTAAGCCTTGGATTGAGGAAGAAAATTCCATTTATCTCCGGCTGACTCTGTGGAACTTCAATAAAGAAAGAAGTGACATCAGATGGGCTTTCCCTTCAAATGATATTTCAAAGCCCACTAAAAGTAAACAAATAAACAAAGAGGGCCATCCCCTAAAGAAGCAGGAACCATAACCATTGAGTTTTAAGTGGAGTTGAAAGAATTCTCCAAAGCTAAAATGCTACATTAGATAATTTTAGAATGTACCTCACATGAGAAGTTGCATATTTTAAAATGTAGGGTTGTTTAGTTAAATCTGGGCTATAAATACTTAGGTAGCAAAACTGGAAGAAATAGAGGATTTAAAATTACTGAATCGCTTTGGTAAATTATTCTGGAAGGCCAATACTATTTAGAATTTTGTTGACTTAATGTGTGTAAAGATAACAATAGGATAACTTGCTCAATAAATAAATAAATAAGATAAAGAATAATTTTAATTTCCTGCTCTTACTGAAATAACTAGTGACCAAAGGACACTGTGTTAGGACCAGTGATATTTTGCTTATTTTTGGACTTTCTTAAAAACTTTTATTAAAGCCATATAATCTGATATGATGGTTACTTTCATCATATTAATGATCTGTTTAAAATGTAAACACATGAATTTTTAAAGAAAAAAAATCAGTCCTGATAATTGACACCACTAGGGGTACTAAAGTTGCTATAATTAAGAATATTTCTGAAACTCATTTCTAATATTGACTATGACAGAAAAATGGACTCAGAACACTTACTGTCTGGTTAGGGAAAATGGTATGAACAGATCGATGTTTAGACAGTGTTGAGCATTTGGTTTTATAATAACATGGATTAGTCTTGAATTTTGTGAATCATTTGTACTTTTGGTTCACAATAGCTGCCTGTAGCACACTGCAGAATCACCCATATGTTGATTTTATTGGTTGGGAGGAGGAATTCCTTCTGGGAGTGCCCTGTTTTATATTGGAATGATCATAAAAACAACCCTGAAAACAAAGTTTAAGTTGCCTTCTTTGACTTACGCGAAAGTGAACTCGGCATTCAATTGTATTGTCTTCAGTAGCCTGGGCATGGGGCTTACCTGGGACACAAACAGTGTCATGGTCCTTTCCTTCCCTCCCTCAGTGACTGGCACTTAGGGTGAATTCCAAGTTATTTTTTCAGCTTACAGGACCATTTGATATGACATTCGTCTGACTCTTAGTCCTCAATTTTTTCTTAACCGAGTCTCATCATTCGTTCACTCTCTATTTTGATCTTTTCGAATGCCAATGATTCAGAAACTGCAATAGCTACTGGAGATAAATATCTGATGAAGCCTTTTTATGTCTCTACGGCAAAGCAGATTATATAGTATAGTGGAAGAGAAATGAATAAAGCATTCTTTTATACCTGCTCACCCATCACCAGTCTACAAATGGGCATGCACAATGATGATGCTTTGCTTTGGGACTGTGGAGAGGTGGTGGCTGGGAACATAAGTTTTGAAGCTTCATTCGAATCCCAGCTCTACTGTTCAGGAGCAACATGCATTTAGGCAAGTTGTTCTATCACATCCATAAGCCATTTCTCAAGGGTTGTTAAGTAGGTTAAATAATTAAATACACTCCCAGAACCTGAAAACCTGGCTCATAGCAATATTAGTTATTTTATAATTAGTGTGATAAGTATAATAAAAAAGGAACTACAGTTTTTTGACGGCTTGGGACTGGGTGGCAGGGCCTCATCATGTTTGGCATTCTCTGAAAAAGTAGCCATGGAGCTTATTTTAAATGAGGTATGATGGAAGAGGTGGGCATGATGAGGCTCAGTGTTTTCTGTTCACAATGCACTCTCCTGAGAACACCCTGAGGAAGACAATTACTCTGTGGTCTGGAAAAGATTCTCTCTCTGTCTCTCTGTCTCTCTGTCTCTTTCTCTCTCTCTCTCTCTCTCTCTCTCTCTCTCTCTCTCTCTGTGTGTGTGTGTGTGTGTGTGTGTGTGTGTGTGTGTGTGTGTGTGGGTGTGTGTAGGTCAGAGGACAGATTTCAAGAGTCAGTTCATTCCTTTCTATCATGTGGGTTCTGGTAGCTTCTGGAGATTGGATTCAGATGAGTAGGCCTCACAGCAAGGGGCTTTACTTCCTGAACCATCTCCCCAGCTGAACAAGTGCTACATCTTAATGAAGATAAAGGAGAAGAAGACAGTCGGGAGCACTCCTTAGAATCAGACGCACAGCAGTGCAGAGGATTTACTATATACAATGACTGAATCTGCTGCTCAGTTCTAGTTAGTCCCTGCTTGCAGCAGACAGGACTATGGCACACAACTTAACCTTGGCATTCCACCCGCATGGGACCTGAGGAGGCTGGGAGGCCCCCACAGTGCTAGAAGCCATGGTCATATGTTTTGTCCTATAAATTTGAAAAACCATAATTTTTTAATTAAAAGAGATTTATGTTAGTGTGTGTGTGTGTGTGTGTGTGTGTGTGTGTGTGTGTGTGTGCGCGCACACACAATGTGTACACAGGTGCCTGTGGAAGTCAGAAGAGAGCATTGGTTCTTTGTAGCTGGAGTCACAGGTGGTTGCTAGTCACCAGATGTGAATTCTGGGAACTGAACCTGAGTCCCCTGGATGATCAAAATGTGTTCTCAAATCCTGAATCATATTTCCAGTCTCCCCACCTCCCCAGTTATTTAATTAGTAAAGGTACATTTTACTTCATAGCATTTAATTATTTTCATAAATAAATGTTTATATGTTTATAATATCTGCAACTGTGAAACACTGGAACCAGCATTAAAACAGAGTGAGCTGATGTTTTGGCATTAGGAGAGGTTGGTCATTCTTCTGGCACCCATGAAAGGGGCAGCTTGAGCCTGGGGAAGGTGTGCATATGCCTGGGGAAGCTATAAGTTGAGAGTGAGTGAGTATCTTGGCTCAGGAACCTGCCCAGGTCTCCACATTCTACTGTCAAATGGCCGAGACAGGGGTATGAACACATACTTCTGAGAGCCTAAAGGAGTCAGGATGCAGACTGATTTTTGTTGCCAGAGAATGTCCTCTAATGCTAGTGGACAGCTATGGAGGGACAAAGGAGAAAATCTGAGGGATGTGCAGTTGCTAGGGACTGTCAGGGTTAGGGTACAGTAAGGGATCTGCTTTGGGTAGTGCAGTGACTTGTCACCAAAGCAGAGTATTATATCTAGCATCAATCTAGAACAATCCAGAAATGAAGGGGCCCACAGGGCTCTTTTGCCTGGGAATGAGTTCCTTCCAGTTACGGTAACTATGACATTAGTGCCTTTTCTAAATTTTGACTGTCTATGAAAGAACCATAAAATTGTAAAGGATTAAGCAATGGTTTAAGAATGATCATGAAGGGAAGTTTGTTCTAAAGTTTCCCTGCAACTTTACTTCCTAGGTTTAACTTTCATAATTTCTTGCCTGGGTCTTGCTTCCCTCCTTCATTGTTTACCCTGGGGTTAGTCAGAAGGCTCTCTTTTCTTAAGGAACATTCTGTTTCAAATCTCCATGTTCTCATGATCTGGAAATAATGCCATGTAACTAAGAAGGCTGGATTTGAGTAAACTAAGTCCATATCCTGCAAATCACATTGCAATTTATTTTTATATCCCTTTATTGATAGAGAAAGTCGTTGGATACCACAGCAACATTGCCTATTTGCTGAAGGCTTTTGAAAAATCCTACTCACTTTTAACCTCTGAAGACTCTAATAAGACACTGTATCCCTTTAATTTTAAGTGGAGTTATTACCTAAAAATAAATACCAAATACTGTTTCTTTTTTTTTTTCTTGTAGCATGGCAAAGTCTAACTAAAGGAAAATGGACTCCATTATATGTGAGCACACACACACACACACACACACACACACACACACACACACACACACACACACTGTGGAGGAAGGTGACAGGTACTAGCAGGTGTGGGATGTCCTGTGTGCTGTAAATATATGTTGCTATGATTGATGGATAAATAAAACGCTGTTTGGCCAGTAGCCAGGCAGGAAGAATAGTGTAGGTGGGACAAAGAGGAGGAGAATTCTGGGAAGTGGAAGGCTGAGGCAAGGAGACACTTCCAGCCACCGCCATGAGTAGCAACATGTAAGAAACTGATAAGCCACGAGCCATGTGTCAAGGTATAAATTTATAGAAATGGGTTAATTTAAGATGTAAGAACTAGATAGCAATAAACCTGAGCCATTAGGCCAAACAGTTTATAAGTAATATAAGTCTTTTTGTGTTTGATTGGGTCCGAATGGCTGGGGGACTGGTGGGTGAGAGAGATTTGTCCTGACTGTGGGCCAGACAGGACAAGGAATACTTCAGCTACAAGTAGGTTAGCTAGAATGAGAAATAGAGAACTTGATAACATATGATTTCCAGTTGAAGATTGTTCTAGGTTCCAGCAATTTCTCTATATATTCAAATAAGGAAGAAAATCCAGATAGTTAAAAGACAGCAAAGTTGAGTGCCAGTCACTTCATACCAACCAGACAGAGAAGAGAGAAGTCAGGAATCACCTACAGATGTCATTTCACGACAAAGTTTGTGTGATACACATGTCACTGATAATTGTAGGACAAACAAAACCAGTTCCATAAGGGGAGAAAAATTCAACACATTCAGACTTTTGTATTAACAAAAATGTTGGTGATGGTTGTAATGATGGGTGAAAGTCATCCTAACTTTGTGGTGAATCTATTATGAATTCTTGTTCAGGGGGTCCTATGCTCACACCAGCACAACTTTTGAATCACCCTTTGAAGTATAACATAATTTTACAGCTTATTTAAGAGGGTAGAGCATGATTATAAAAGAAGATTTTGAAAGATACTGGCATGCTGTAGAGAGTGAGTTGGTCCGGATTTATAGGCAAATAGTAACTTGGGGTAATTCTGATTGGTAAATCAGGAAGTGAGCATTTTCTAATCTGTTTATGGTCTAAGAATATATTTGTACAAGACTTTAAAATGTTCTAAAATGTTAACATTCTTGCTCCTAAATATGAAGTTAATGTCAAAAAATTCTCTAATAACTTAATAACATAATCCTAGAAAACAGATTGTATGTTCATTTGATAGTTAATGTGTGTTTGAGTTGTTATAAGTAAAAATTAGTAGGATTACACTTTTCTTTTGCTTTTCACTTTTTACACATCACTTGGTTGAATATTTTTAAAGGATTGCTAGTCATTTGTCCTGCTTTGTTTCAGAGTAGGAAGTAATGGGATTTGCAGGAAAAACATTAACATCTAAGGCAATTCCTGGAGCACTTGACTTGATGGGATATTAAAACATCTGTTGCCAATAAGCAGACACATTTTTGGTATTGCCACCAATGCACACTTGTTATTCAATTATTACAAATATGACAGTTAATGTGTAATGTGGTTCAAGTTAAATAGAATGAATAGACTTCTGTAACCTTTCTGTTTCCTCCAGAGTTTGCCCCTTTTCAATAGTTGCTGTTCTTACACAATCCCTAATTATGTAAAAAGAAAAAAACATTAAAATAAAAAAGTGGCAGGGTGTGAGAGGCAGAGTAAATATGTGACTTCTAAAGGCCCCAAATGAGAAAGGATTAAGCTGCATATGATTGAAAAGATACCACACAGATTCGTAATTCTCAGCTGTTTGCTCACATTACTTCCCCCAATAGGACCTATTTTTAAAAGACTATAATCCTATCAGTAGAAACTGGAAATATAGGTCTTCCTGGGATTTAGAGAAAGAGATGTACTCTTTGTTAGGATTATGTATAATGTCTAGAGCAGCAGATAGTCCATGACTACACAAGAGTTGGGAGAGTACATGTTAAGAATCTTGTAGGTGTGACTCGAAGACATCGTATTAGTGGCTGGTGATTTAAAGAAGTAAGAATGCAGCCTGCATCCGGGTGAGGTCACTCCTATTTCCTTTGGTCAGTGGACTAGAGCTAGGATTTAGGTGAGGTGGATCAGCATGTGTTTATCTACCAAGAGGATCAAGGCTGAGGAAGATCAGGTTTTATGGGGAAAGGATTTAGGTCAAGCTTGTTGTTTTAAGAAAGACCTCTTTCTAGTCTTGTAAAAGATTCTGAGCAGACTCAAACCCTGGAGATGATCTCTGTAATGTGCCAGGAGCTGGAAACCATGGATTCTTTATATTCTTTCCAAGAGAACTGGAAATTCCAGGAGCTAGGTGGGTTTTCAATATAGTTCACAGCATCTCTCAAGTCACCCAGAGCAAGAGCCCGCTGTGTCAGACCCTTGCAGCAGTGGATAAAACGTTGGTTTGAGGTTCAGTTCAACTTTCACTTGACAATATTCCAACTGCGTTCATTTGTCAAGCTACCCAACTACAAATAAGCCTCTTTCCCCCTCTGTGTAGGATGTGGTGATGGCTTCTACTTCATAGGCTTACTGTGAAAATTACAGTACCTGCCAGAGGAGGCACATGTAAGGCAATGCTAACTCAGTAATAAAGATTGTAAGAGGATCAACTAACTTTCCTTATGTAGCACTCCAAGAAAGGAAAGATTTTTGAGATCTCAGCTCTCTCACTTATCTCCATGTATCCACATGTCTTGGGGGACTTTATGTTGACTGTAATTTGCTTTTGTACAGTGTTTACTTTTATACGAAGCACCTATAAAGAAAAAATAACCAGTTTATTACAGAATTTTAGGCAGAAGCCACTTAGAACAGCAAGTATCTTGGTTGGTTTTGTGCATGTACCTGTAGCATCTGTGATTTCATGTGTGTACGGTAGCCATGCTGTTAGTAGGTTCCTCATACCTTAGTGGGATGACTCCACACTCACAATGCATATGGGAAGCATGAATTGGGCTCAGTCAGTTAAAAAATATGAAAGAAGAAGATGAAGTTGACAAAGAGATGTGATAAGAGGCTTTGTAGCCTCATATAACCATATAACTTGATATCAATGAAATAGGAACAAACTTAAGAGCTAGCATGCATTGCCATGCAAATTTCCAAGAGGAATATCATGCCTGGTCCTGGAAACCTAGCCAACTCTCTGGGGCTAGGAAGTCATGAATCTTGGAGGAGAACCTAAACTGCTTCTTTACAAAAGAAGCACAATTCTTATCTACATTCCTAATATTTATCAATATACCCACTGCTAAGTTGGCTCTCACATTTCATCAATGACACTTCATTTTGCAACAGACGTAGACTATCACAGGAAGCCATACTTGATCAAAATGCAGAGAACAAGAGTCTGTGTGATTCCCATTCCCAGCAGATAATAATTACAACGTAATTCCTATACCATTAATGCTCAGGGATCATCATGGGAGTAGGGTGCAGAAACATTGTAAGAACCAGAGGAACAGGAAGGTTTCTGTAAGATTGCATCTCTTAGAAACATCAGAGAAGCTACATCCATGAAGTCTTATCAACATGGCTGCCTAGACAAGAAAGACCTGACAAAGGACAACACCAATAGATATGCTAACATGGAAGGGGAATCTCTCTTGGCAGGTGAAAGAGGAAGTCTTATCTCTAGAGAAAGAATTACAGGAAATAAGTAATATTGAGAGTGGAATAAATAGTCTTCTCCAGAGAACACACTGATTAGTTATCCAATACCATATAGTCAATCATCCAATCATAGACATATGAGTAACATTATGTGCATATGGACTGAGCAATTTGTATTTATGTATTTAATAATCTCTCTGCCTATCTATATATACATATCAACAATTAAAGAAAAAGATGCCTTGATTTGAGAGAGAGTAAGGGGGGTGGTATATGGGAGGGATTGGAGGACAGACAGGGAGAGAAAACACAATGTAATTATGTCTTAATTTAACAAATAAAATAAATAAAATTAAGTAAAATAACAAAGAGCTAGTATGTGATTCATCAACATCTGTTGTCATAAGTTTAGAAGAACTAAAAAAAAGCCCCATCATTCTCTTCAAGATTTTAAATCTCTAAGAAACAGCATCATCTTAGGTAAAGGCATACTATTGTGTTTCAGAGATGTGAAGACAAGGTGAAAGAACTTACTTGTCATTAGACTTGCGCTCAGATGAACTTGGTTCTGTTATGACAAGCCAGATGAGCATCAACAAGAGATACTGAAGTGGAATTTCTAGGCAATCTCTAAATTTCCTCCACACGTCAAGATTCTGTTATCTTCTCTCCCCCTTAAACATCATTTTAGGTTTTCTTTGAAACTTAAAAGTCACATTCATACGAACATTCTTAAATATTATACACTAGTGAGAATCACTATGTAGAGTGAATCGTCTCACATTGGATGTCTATTCAATCAATTACTGCAAAAATTTAAACCTGGTGCTGAGAATAATTTTTGTCCAACACTGAATAATTCAGTCACTCAGAGAAGAGCCAGTGACATGAAAAGTGTTGGCAGAATTCCTCTGAAGAAAAATTCCAAGAGCAATCCAAAAAACAGATGGTCCCAAGATTAGATCACTCTGCCAGGGTTTCTGGGACATTTTTAATCTGGCTAGGATATAATCTGATCTGTAAACTAAAAATTTGGTTTCAGGCCCAACTATAGGAAAAATCCATAAAAATAATTAAATTTATTCTGGCAAATTCACAGACAAACGTGTATTTATTTTAAGCTATCCTTATGTACAGTTGTGAACTTAATTTAGCTCTTGTGATTTCCACGAGGTATTAAGAAAACTGTTGAAGAAGTAGTAAACCCAGTTCATAACACTGGTTTTGCCACTAATTTCCTGTGTTATATCTGGCAATTACTAGGTATCTCTAAGCTTAAAGTTTGAGTCAAACACTAGCATTCAATGAGTATGCTTTCTTTACATAAAGACAAAGTTGATCTTGTTCCGACATTGATCCTAACTTCAGAAGTACAGATTATAAGAGATAACAGCCAGTTTTAAATTTCATGCTCTTTAACAGGGTGGAGGATCAAAGGCAATGAAATGTGTGCATAAATAAATGATTAATAGTTTATCTGTTGATGTGATGAATCTTTGGTCTTTCCATTTTTGTTACTAACATCTAGACTGTTAGAGACATCTATTTGTACTGTGTTCTTTTTTGAAACTGTATTTGGACTATTTTTCATGTAAGTATTTTTAAGTATATGTGTGGATTTTGAATGTAGAGGAGAGTGCTCTTCTTTGGTTTATGTCATAATCAGGAAGTTAGCATTCATTTAAGTAATTTTACAGGGAGAACATACAATATATATTTGGGTTACTCTAGCAATATATCACAGAAATATATGACTACAAGAACTAAAAATATTTGGTAAACTCATTGTATATATTCACCTAGAATCCCTAAGATAAATACATATACTATGCATGAATATATACCGGTATCTATCTAGTATATACTTGGTATATGCATAAACACATATAATGATATTCCTGTTTGTAAAAATGCCAGGCTTCATTTCATTATGCTTTTGAACTAGGACCTCAAACTTAAGATCCTCCTTCCTACCTCAGCCTCCCAAATGCTTGGTTTTCAAGGGGTACCAAGCACACTCAGTTCTTTCATTGCTTTTTGACACTTAATTTTTACTTGACTATGAAGATGCACCTTTAATTGAACTAATACATTTCATAGAAGCTGAGCACAATTTCTTTTTTGGTTAATGCTCTCAAGTCCTTTGTGCTCAGAGACATAAGATCCCATATATGCAGTTTTTCACTGTATCACTCATTTGTAGTCATACCTATCAAAATCCGAGTCGTTTACTGACTGCTATAATCTGAATGTTTGTGTTCCTGCAAACTCACAATTGGAAAGCCAATACATGGTGTGAATGCATCAAGAGGTGAGGTATTTGGCAGATGACCACGTTATGTGGATAGGACTTGCATAGAAGGAATTAACATGCCTATGCCTCTCCCCCTACTTGGAAACATGCTTCTGGAAACCAGGAAATTGAATCTCCCTGACACTGACTCTACAGCTCTTTTGATCTTTAATACCAACCTTTAGAATATTAAGAAATAATTTTATGTTGTAAACAAGCTCTCCAGTCTATGCCATTTTGATATAGTAGTCCAGACAGGATAAAATATTCACTAAAATTTTACTATGTTAAGTATATGAATATAAACATTAAAATGTACTTATATACTCACAAATAATTAGCAAAAATTATAAAACAACTGTAGAAAATACCTTAAGTCCACATAAAAAGTATATAAAATGATTGTTGATTGCAAAGACTCATTTAACTCTATTAAATACATTAGATAAATAAGAATAGGAACAAACCCATATGTCAGTTGAACATTATCATTTTCATTGATATCTCTCTACATAACTATAACATTGAATGAACAAAATAGGACAGGGGTAGGGAAATTATAACACTGGAAATTATGCCCATGTAGTATGTTATATAATTTGATCTTACTTGTCTAAACAAAGAAGTTTTTCATATGTCTATGTGTGCCTGTGTGTACGCTGGTATTCTTGAATAGCTATAAAACTCACTTAACAAAGACACTCTAAGTCTTCAGATTACGAGATATATAATCATATTTCTAAAATGGTAAATATATTAGGTCAATAAATGTGCATTTTTCAATATAAGATATAACATAATATATCAGAAGTGTCAGTCTGATGTAGTAAGCAGTGAATGATGTTGATTCAGGGAAAAGATAAAAGTAATAAAGTATATTTACAATCTTGATTCTGGGTTTGAAGCTCAAATTGAGATCTTTGAATGATTAGGAACACAAATGCATGTAATATAGAATCTGTGATTTAGACAGACAAAGACAGAACTACATTTACTTTTATAGATCTCAAATAAACTGTGCTATAGATCCTTATGCATTTACTATTTGTTTTAGCTAGGACTTTTTCCATAGAATATTTAAATGATGTCTCCATTCCTACAACACCTAAAAGATTTCTGATATATCCTGAAATAGCATTTATAACTATTTTAACTAAAACTCATTTCTACTTACAGACTCTGAAAGAGTGCATTTGAAATTCCACACAGATTTCTAGAAATACCTCTATCTAGGCAAAAGAAACATGAAGACTGAAATATGATACTGTCCAGCAGAACTTTAGTTTTGACGGAAATATTTTGTACATCTCACATGTACCTAGAATGTGACACGTCCTAAGGGAGAGGGAATTATTCATTTTCAGGAGGTTGACTTAACTACAAACACACATGGGTAGGAGCTACTTTATTGCACAGCTTGAGTCTGGTTTCTGTGTCGGAGATTTTGTTGAAACATGGAAAATTTGTATGAGAGAGTAGAGAGGTGGGTTATCCCATTAGCCTGCCACAGAAGAACATGGGACAGTGCAGCTTGGCTCTCAAGGTCCTACAAATAAATCAGTGCTGGTGCATGACTTTCTCTGGATGCCTTACTTCCTCTTCCTCCCACCCTTAGAGATAAGTTTTCCTGTCTTCAAAGTCCAACTTGAATGCATCCTTTGATGTTAATTTTTAGTTAGTTACTGTGTTTCTTGTAAACATAGAGATTAAGACCTCTACAGTGTCTCCTGTCTCCAGTGATTTTAAAAGGATGCCATTCCACAATATTTATATTGTGCAGATTTAATTATTCATCATATTGTTTGTAATATAACCAATAATTAGTGACTATTTAAATGACTGAATAAATGAAGAATTCTCTAGCAGACTTAGCCTTCTCTTGAGGGAAAATTTTCCTAATATTTCCATGATCTTCCCAGGGATACTATGTTATATTAAGCAGATCTGTATAAAGATGTGATCAAGCATACATCTGCTAGAAACAGTTTTTAAAGTGTAGCAAACATAACTAAATATCAGTTCCATCTTGTTTTTAATGTATGAGGGACTCTCTGAGAATACTATGTTATTCTTTTTCTAGCTGAGTTGAAAATGTATTGCTGTTTTTCTAAGGAAGTTATTTGCTTTGTGGTAACTTTCCCTTTTTATTTTGCAGTTATGAATTGTGACAAAATTGAATATGATTTATTGAGTTTGCTCTTATGTAGGGCACAGCATCAGACTGTAATGAGTTAAAATTCTATGAAAAGTAAGGAAGAAATAAGTAACTTAGTATTCTACCATAATATTCACTATGACATCAAAGACTACATTAATAAAAAAACAACTAGTTCTTAAGGGAGATGAATGATTTCCTTTTACAGAACAATTTACAAGCTTTTAATACTTTATTATTTAGATTGTATTTCACATTTGAGAATAGTTAGATGACTATGTGTAGGTAATTAACTTCATGCAGCTCACATCAATGGTTTAGGAATAAAATATTAATATAAGTATAAATTATTAATATACTTCTCATATTATATGAGTGAATTCTGAGCATAAGGATATTTTTATGTATATATACTAATTTCCCATGGAAATTAATACTCAAGGAAGGACCTTGCTTCACACAGAGCCATTACTTGAGACAAATCTGATTAATAGGAGCAGTTTTGAAAGGTATTATACTTCAATTATAGTAGTTAAATTTCTAAAATAAAAAAGTCTTTCTACTATATTCAACAATAAAATGAGTATATTATTTAAGCTACCTTATTCTTTAGTTTTGGGTTCTCTTGATGCAATAGTTTTTGAAATATGGAATAGTTTACAGTTGAATAATATTTAAAAAGTTGACAACTGTTTTATTTTTCAAATGGCTTCAATAACATGTATTTTCATGGAAGAAGACTTCTTTATGAAACTGGATTTGGTTTCAGTATCAAAATGAAGAAAATATGTGATCTCTCTGCTTCTTCCAATCCTTGTAAGAATTAATTTGGAGAGTTTCATTCAATTTGCTTTGACTAATTTTTCCCCACCTTCGACTACTCCCAGATTTCCCCCACCTCCCTACCTACTCACATTTGTGTCCTTTCTCTTTCTGAAAAAAAAAAAAGAGAAACAAGCAAAGAAACGAAGCAAAACTCAAACAAAAACAAAATAGCATCCCCCATTCTTATATTACAGATAGGAGTTATGCTCTTGCTGCAGTTGACTTTAATCTTAAAAAATTATCCGTCCATCAGTTGAATGTAGAAACATGCCCCTTACATTTGCACAAGATCAATTTTCTCATTTCTGTCAGTAGTAACATTTATTTTGCCTTAGCTATGAATCACATCCTCTTCCTTATCAATGTGTTTTAGAAAGTGTACCATTATTCAATAAGAAAGAATACTTGTTCTTTCCTGGATGATAACAGTGTATGGGTGGACTGTCTTTCAAGAAGAAAAGGGTAACTGTTGTATAAGATTATTTTGCCAATATGATATTCTAAATGAAACAATTGAGGTTAAGTCAACACAGAGGCGATATGCAATTCAGTAATTATCATTAGGGATGGAGGAAAGTAACGATGGAAGTAATTTAGACTGATGTGAGATTTATCAGGAAGGCTGCTTTCAAGAAATGATGCATGAACTGAGATGCAAAGCATCAGTAGGAGGCTTTCCTAGGAAGTGGGGAGGTCCTTCCTGTGGGGAGGTCAAGGGTGATACACAGGTTGTTGATGTCTGAGAACAGCAGAGAGAATAATACCCCTGAAAGACAGAACTCAGTAGAGATCCTGAGTGATCAGTGGCTGGTATAGAATGAAAGGCAAGGTAAGGTAAGTGAAGGGAATTGGCTGAACTATTCAAGGTCATCTGGGCCTAGGAAAATAGTTTTAAATTTTGACTTAGTAGCACCAGGCTGCTAAGCTAGAAGTGCTAGACAAGGTTGTCTTCGATTTTTAAAAATGTGGATATTGTCTAGTAGGCAAAAGTTCACGGAGAGTTGAGGCTATCACCTTATTACAGAAGATAGATGATGAGTTCTTGATGTTAGGTGGTGGTTGTGGAGTTTGGGAAAATATGTACAGTTAAATATATACTTTGGTGCACGTGGGAGGTAAAAAGAAGGGAACTCTGAGATAACTGCAACATTCTGTCTTGCAGATACTGGTGGCAGTAGAAGAATTGCCAATTTGTGGACATTGTTTCAAGCTAAATTCATGTAGCAATAGTTTGAGAACCCCAGGATTCGATATGTCAATGATGTCCATAAGTGGATCCCTACATTAGACAGTTGAGTATAAAACATGAAGCATCAGTCATAAATGGGACATCCTTCACAAAACACAGGGGCCATCATAGAAAAGTGGAGGGAAGATTTTAAAATCCAGAGATCGGGGGTAGCAGAGTGAAACAATATCTTCTGGATATGACAGGATCACTGGATTATCATGTACTCACAGCTGGAGCTGCCTGTACAAGACCTGCTTAAAATCGAGCCAGTCAACATTCTAGCGTGAATGGGGAAGGTGTTCGTGAGCCCTCACCCACAGAAGAGCTATGAAAAGTTGAAGGCTTCTGAGGGGAGGAAGAATTACTTTTTTTAAAGTGTGTGTCTACTGGTAAACCTCACTAGAGTGGATGGTCCCACAACCAGGAATATATAAGCAGCACACATTGGAGTCATGGGTTACAAAAAAATAAAAGGAGAACGTGAAATTGGGGAAGTTTAGAGATGGCATGATGTAGAGTGGGATTAAATATGATGAAACTGCCTGGGGAATCTAGAACTAGAGAGGTCATGAAACAAACAAGTTTCAGCCCCCCACTTTTAAAGAACACGATTAGCTTTATTGTAGACCTTAGGCTGCTCACAAATAGGTCCTAATTTGAAAATAGAACTGGAATCACCATGATCATTAAAGATCAATTTCTGTTCCAATTCCTGACATTTTCTGGTAAACACTGGGCAAGCCATTCAATCTGCTTATATTTATAATACTTTTAGGGTAAAAGGCCTCAAATGTGTGGTGAAATTTACATGAAAATTAATTCATAATAAAATAATTCAAGTTTCTTCATAGGACATTTTTTTATACCAATGCATAGTCAATACTATTTATACAAAAATATTTATACACAAAAGAGCATGGGATGTCCTAAAGAATCTGGCTTTTTTCCTTCATATATTGAACTGGCAAGTCCTTTCTGTACTAATGTGTTTGACATTGGCGTGCATATAGACATATACATGCTACATCTACTGAACAGTGTATACTCATCTGTAATTCCAAATGTCATTCACATTTAATCATATCCTTCTGTCTTCATGACTCTTCATGACTCTCTTATGAATGCAGTAGCATGATCAAAACAGATGACCACCATATTCTAAGTATGGGGGAATGGCTTTTATTTGAATCAATGAGGAAAACATCTTTATATTACATTTTCCTCTATCATATTTGTCTTATGTGAGTATCTGTCTACTGTAGCAATAGGAGGGGGTTGATATAATCAGTTATGAATATTAAGTTGGTTTATATGTCTAGTTACAAAATTTCTGATGTAACAGGCAATGTAATGCCTAAATTTAGCTGAAAAAAAAAGAAAACAAACTTTGAAGAGCTTGGTTAATGGAATAGGACTATTTGTCAATTTTACCTTCAGTATAAATTTCAGTGTTGCAATTATGTGCACCTTATCTGTGGCAGGTCATTTGACATGTCTACTGATCAGTACTGTCAACATTAAAATGGAAATGAAAACACGTCCCTTGTAAGTCTAATGACAAAAAGGCAGAAGATAATTGTCATGAAACTGTGAGTATACTACTTGATATAGTAAGGAGTCACTGCTTAGTAGTTAATTTCATTTTGATTTTATTGCTGTTATTGTTTGCATTGTCCCAAAATTGAAGAATTTTTAAAAGTAAGTAATCAGAACTATATTTGGTGTTTATTAACCACAGATGTTCCTTAACTGATAATGGGATTATGTCCCTCAAATCATATGTTAAATTAAAAAATAAAAATATATAACATGACAAATAAATAAATGCATTTAATGGTTCAAGCTAATCTACTGTCTCATTTATCCAGAGGGCCTAGTCCAGTTCCATGGGGGTTCCTCTGCCATTGGTTCACAGTTCATGTGCTTCCAGTAGTTTGGATTATGGGGGAGGGATAGGGGGTGAGAGGAGGAAGGATGGGGGAATCTGTGGCTGATATGTGAAATTAAGTTAATTATAAAATAAAATACTATAAAAATGCATTTAATGGACCTCACCTAGTAAATTCTATAGCTTTGCCTTCAAGCCATTTAAAAAACATAATTGATTTTATAATGAACTGAATTTCATAATGATGATTTACAATGAACTATCTCATGTACATTATTTCACTATAATGAAAATGAAAAACAGAATTCTCTTTTGAGTATATTTTCACACTATCCTCAGGTAAAAATGTTACACATTGAACAAAATGGTAAGTAGTCAACAGTCTGAGTCTTATGTATCAAATTTCAATAGGAGCTGATGTCAAAAGCAGAGAACTACTGGCTGGAATCATGGTACACTACTGTTTCATTTTTGTAGAATTTCATTAAAAAATCGTACTATTTGAGGTCAAATAAAAAGATATTTGATGATTCTTTTGTTATAACTAAGAAGTGAAAATCGAGGACATGTCAAATCAAACTATGAGGAGGTCATGGAGTGTTTTCTCAAAATGAGCTAGCGAGGTCCTTTACAGGGACCACAACAGTTATGCATTTGCTATTCATACGGCTTGTCGAGACAAATTGAAGCAAGAAATCTTATAAAATGGTCCAGATGCACAGGCTTGAGCATTGTAGAAGGATTGAGAAACTGATACATCCACTGATCAAGATCAATATGATTAGGAACTAGTCAGCACAGAAGCCCTGAGTTCAGCTGCTTGCAACACCACTTACATTGTTTCATTAATCTCTCCAGGTTCAATTTTCATGTTTTAGGGTGCTAAGTTTGAAGACATGCTATTCAGACACAGGCAACATCGGACTATCCCTGACATTTCACTGTTTCAGATGGTGCTACTCACTGCCTGAGTCTGTATTATTTAGATTATACCATGATTTTAAATAGCCTTTGTTTGATGGCTCATTTCTCAGTTTTGTGATTATCTGTATAGTTAACCACAATGGTGTAGCTTTTTTCTATATTCCCGCATGATAGCCTAACTTTCTTTTTTCATCTGTGGCAATAAAGCAGAGTGGAAATGAATGAGTGAAGTCGTTTTCAGTGACTTTGAAAAAAATCCACATATAACTCCAAGCTATTGAAAATTACCCTCACTACTAGGTTCACTGTGGTATTGTATTCCCCCAAATATTGTGCATGCTAATAAACTTATCTGAGGTAAGAGACAGAGCAGCCACAATATTAAACATAAAGGATAGGCACACACCTTTAATCCTAGCATTCCAGGGGCAGAAATCCATGTGTTCAAGGATACAGACAGGCATGGTGACTCATCATGCCTTTAATCCCAGAAAGCAAGCCTTTAATCCCAGGGAGTGGTGGTAGAAAGCAGAAAGGTATATAAGGCGTGAGGACCAGAAACTAGAAGCATTTGGCTGGTTAAGCATTCGACTGGTTAAGCATTCAGGCTTTTGAGCAGCAATTCAGCTGAGACCCATTCTGGATGAGGACTCAGAGGCCTCCAGTCTGAGGAGACAAGACCAGTTGAGGATCCAGCGAGGTGAGGAAACTGTGGCTTGTTCTGTCTCTCTGATCTACCAGCATTGACCCCAATAATTGGCCTCTGGTTTGATTTTATTAATAAGACTCTTTAAGATTCATGCTACAGTTCACTGCTTTGGAATGCTTAAATCTGAACACACATTGATTTATAGTTATCTGTCTATCTATCATCTATCTATCTATCATCTATCTATCAATCAATCAATCATCTATCTGTCTAATCTATCTATCCATAGAAGACTTAAAACTTAATAGAACAAAAAAGACCAAGATAGTCTCTTAAATCAGTTGTAATTTCTAAAGCTGGTGCCTATCCTGATGTCTAAGGAAACTGGTCTCATCCACTTCTGTAAAGACAGCTGAGATGGTTCAAAGCACCACAATGGTTTTTCATACAGATACTCATGCTGAGTCCCTGCTTTCAATGTGTGACTCAGTTTGTAGAAATATTTAGCCTTCCGTGTACATTTGGATCTATGGTTACTTATCCTTAAAACCCAATTATATATATTATAATATATAATATGATGTTATATTAATATTATAATTTTAATATATATCTTTTATTTTACCGATGCCAAGGCTGTTAAAATTACATGAACAAAAGACAAATGGGGATAGCAGATACACATTTGTAGGGTATGAATACCATCTAATGACACATTTTCCTATGTGGTTCCAAGGATTCAGCTGCAGCACTTTCTTGTCACTTCTTAGTATAATCTTTTAGTTAAACATCAGCCACTGTTTTTACTTAGACAGATTTCTAATGGAGAAAACAAAAGAGAATTGCTTGTACTGTATAAAATGCCATTAAATTGCTCAAGCATCTATATTTCTTTTTAAACTGTGACCTGTAAAGGTTAAAATGGTTACATACGTCTTAGCGCCTTAACTTTGCTCTTATTCTTCCAGATAGAACAGATAAAGATGTAAGTGGGCATAAGAGAAGAAAATGCAAAAAATATATTGGAATTAGAAAATTGGTACTAGGTGATACAAAACCAAGTGCTGCTAGGTTAAGATTTTTAAAGTGGATAGGAATGAGCAAAGGTTTTGTTCTAGAATACACACAAGAAGTCAGATAAATTTGCAGACACGAAAAATACGGTAGCATGAAAACCCCATCAACTAAGATACAATCAAACAACTGATCACCATATTCTCAAATCCATAAAACAAAGAGGAAAACACATTTTAGAAAAGCTTGCTTCAAATTTGTTTCAAACAATTGCTGATAAAGTATTTGTTCTCAGGAAAACAATGCTTTATATTTTAAAATGGGCTATTGGACTACTTCTGTTAGAATCTGCCTCTTGATACAAATTAGCTCATGGATTAGGTTCAAGAAAGGTGAGATTTTTCTTGGCAACAAAACCAGCGCGTTCTGGATCCTGTAGACAGTGTGGTGAACTGAACACTTGCGCAATTATCAGCATGGCCACAGATGACATCCATCCAGTAGACCTGTTTATTATCATGGACGTCATTCTACAGGCCTGCATTGTGTCATTGTGCTTATGCTATATGTGGTCTGTGATAGCTAACAAGCTTTCAATGAGAGAAGCCAAATGAAATCATTTTGTCTGGAAAAGTAACCTGAAAGTGAACATAGGTATTATGACCAAAATTTTAAAGGTGTTTTTATAAGAAGAGTATTTATTAATGTAAAATAGTCTGTTTTAACATCATATTAGTAACATTATCATAAGTCACATATTACTATAACATTAATATTTATGTTAATATGGTAATAACGTTACAATAACATTAATAATAAAGCAATATAATATTAAAGGAAGTGACTATTACATTATGTAAAAGGTTTAGCATTTTATGCAAATAATAAAATCAGAGGGCAAAGTCTATTTATAATATTACTCTTAGAGGAAAGAATATTAAGCACTAAACAGTGGATATATTTATTAATAAAATGCATTCCCAATTTTTAAAATATTAATAAGAAGACAATTGCACTGTTCATAGGACATATAATGTACTCTGTTGATATAATTGTCAACACATAATATGGAAACCATATCATTATGAAACGTGGCTTTTTTGAAATACCTCTAAGTAGCTATTTATTCATATATATATATAGAGATATAGATATATGTATGTATGAGCAATTATTTTAAAGTCCTTCATTTTCATTATGTTCTCAACTGAGCTATCCTAGATTCTATATAGCAAATTGTTATCAATTCTGTAGCCACCAACGCAACCTCATAAGTGCTCAGTCTGTTCATGCATCTCTGGTGGGGGGGTGAGTTGTCGAAAGTACAATCATCTTGATAAAAGGAAGGCTTCACAGTCAGTGCAAAGAATCTGTCCACTGGCTTTTATATTATTAATCATACGTACAAGCTGCCCATGAGAGATCAGGAAAACTCTATTAAGCTGCATGGAAATTAGAAGTGAATGTGAGCTCAACCAAGAAAAAAAAAAAAAAAACAACCTAGAAGCAGATAACAGAAGCAAAAATGTTACCCCTGGTCTCTAGAGTGTGCCTCCAGCCAAGTTATCTCACCATCCAAAGACAAATACCACCATACTTCACACATTTTCAGACTTCTAGTGTAAAATCACTGGTGGTTTGCTCTAACATTAAACTCAATAAATGAAAATATGTAGTAATATCTCAAAAGCACATTTTTTCAGTGTCAGATTTTATATTTTTAGTTCCTTAAGTCTCTATTAATTTTGATGTTTAAGAAAACTCGTTCTGCACTCAGAAACTATAAGGTTTCATTGAAAATTTGTATAATGAGCATGTCAGTTGAGTTCATCATGAAACAGGATTGGATGCTGTCCTAACTGCAGAAGACTTCCGCTTGCTTGTCCAAATGCCTGGCCCTGTACAGTTCTCATTTCAACCTTCTATTTCCTTTGTTGCTCTAGGGGAAAAAATCTGCCTACCTTATATAGGTGTTGCAAGGATTAATAAATTGCAAAGCACACTGAAAACTTTGGATAAAATATATTCTGACAGACAGAAGTATTACCATGACCACAAGTATCATTTCCAGATGCTGCAGATCCCAGGACAGGAGAGGAGGTCTGGAAATCTCATCCAGCTCGCCCACATGGAGGGTTATTGCCTGGCCAAAGAGTTACATTTTGATATTTAAATAGTGGTGGGTTTATATCAAAGCCATCTTTCTGAGAGAGATTTTTTGTCTAGACATATAACACACCTAAACTGGCTAAACAAAACACCATCACTCTGAATCTTGAAGACTGCTTCCAGGAAGAGTGGATCTCTATGAAGAATCACAGGGGGAGCTCTGCCTTTTGAACAGATAACTCAAAATAATAAATGGCCAGCTTCAGTTGACTGGCTTTTTATGTAGTCAAGTGAGTTACAAATGCCTTGAAACTGGAGAAGTCCAACTGGAAGGATATTGAAGCTTGGGTTCATGCTCTTAAGGTGAGTGTTGGCAGGGTTTTTGTCTGGAAGGTTCTGTTTTAGTGGTGAACAAACATTGCCTTCAAGGAATTCAGTTTAAGAAACATGGCATGTAATAACACTGTTAAATGACTTGAATGTCAGTAAAGACATAGGGAACCCCAAACTATGAGTCCCTTGTGCTTACACAATTATATGTGTGTCTGCTCATAATGATTTTTATATTATAAGGGCAAGGTTAGTTCAATCATAGCTTCCTAATTAGAAGTCATTTAATAGTTCTCATGACTGCTAATGAGTGATAATCTTACTTGGTTTATTCCATTGATTCTTTCTATTCTCACTCTGTTCTCATTCTCCAATTCCATTGCTATTTTCCAGGCCCCGGGAAGACAAGCACCCCAACATGTGTGATTAGTGATCTTTAATATCAATTTGTTCTCATGAAACCGTACAGTACTGTGTGCACATATTTTAAGGATCAAAAAATATTCAAATAAATAATCAATTAAGTAAGTTTTTCTCTTATTTTTTTCGCATAGCATTACATTTAAGTGTCTTTTTTATTGCTATAAGGATATCTAGCCCGTGCCTCTAACTTCTTTGCAGCAGTCTATAGTACATACTATGCATTGCACAGTGGAATATCCCATAGCTTCCATTTCTTTAAAAAATAGTTTATTTATTTTTATTGTATGTACATTGCTGTTTTATCTGCATGTATGTCTGTGTAAGAGTGTCAGATCCTCTGGAACAGGCATTATAGACAATTGTGGGCTGTCATGTGGGTGCTGGGAATTAAACTCAAGACCTCTGTAAGAGCATCCAGTGCTCTCAACCACTGAGCCATCTCTCCAGCCCCCAAGCTTCCATTTCTTATTGATCTGTTTCCCTAAGCACAGGCATCTACACCCCCCAAACCTATTGCTAGTACAAATGCCACTGGGAGCACATTCTTGTTTGTGTTTCATCAGAGCTGGCATGAGAAAATTTCCACGGTGTGCTTTGGGGTGAATTGTGCGGATATAGATGGTATGTAAACTTAATTGGATTAAGAAGTGCCTTGGATTGTTTTCCAGGATGGATGCATGGCTCTACACTCTGGGAAGGAGCTTTCTCATTCCCCACTGCTTCTAGGATTTGGCATTGTCCATCTTTCTAAAATTTGCTACTCTTCTGGGTGTAACGTGATATGTTATTGTTGTTTTAATTAGCGTGTCTCTTAATCCTAATAGACTGGGACACATGCTGTGTTTGTTAGTCTTTTGGATTTCCTACATTTTGAATTGTGTTTTATAATTCTGCCTTTATTATTCTTGTGGTTCTCTTCCCCCACACCCTGCTCCCCTGACTTGGTAATTGGAGAAACAGTCTTTATATTCTATCTATAACTCTCTTTTGGGTTTTATAGTTTCAGGGATGTCTTCTGGGGATTTCTTATCTGTTACTTTTCCCACATTCTCCTCCCCTCATGAGCATATCTAAATGAAAGTCTTTTCCTTCAAAAAGTGAACATAATATTTCTTGAAACAAAGAGGAAACTGATACATGGGACTCTTTCCCAGGATGTTCATACAAGATGAACATATTGTTTAAAGAGGTCAGAGGAACCATACCAATGTGGCACAACTAAAGAGAGATGAAGTTGTTTTTCCTAATGTTGGAAAAAAGAATTATTCTTGTAATATAAAAAAAGTTAGTTCCAGTTTATACTGTTACTTGTGAGCTACAATATAATGAAAATATGAAATACCTTAAAGGCAAAAATTAAATGATTTCACTAAGTATTGAAAACTAGAATATTCTTGGAATATTTCAGTGTAAATTCATTACAAACTATAGTTCAACAGTGGACATACATTATCAGGGTGATAGTGGGTAACGTTATTTGAAAATTTACATTTATTGAACTTATTAAAATTGGTATTATTTTATAAGACAAAATTTTAACCTGATGACTATATTTTAGCTATTCTCTTTTTCCATTCACAAAACATTTAGAGGACAACATTCCAGAGAAAGAAAATTTCTGAAAAGAATGTTGAGTAACATTTTCAAGAGGGAAATCATTATTCTGTTTTAAGAAGGTAAGAGACTGGGGTGTAACTAAAGGTGATGGGTTGCCATGGTGCGGCAGAGCCAGCAGATGGGAGGAGAGTTCTCCACCTCTCCCTAAAAAGAAGCATGCATTTCCTAATCTGCCGACTGAAAGAACTTTGACTTAAATCCACTGACTTAAGAAGTGATTCAGTTGGTGTCTTCAGACTTTATGATTATAGAGGACCGGAATCCTAGAAAAGTATACAATTCCCTCACTAATAACTTCTGAATGGTCTTATCATACACTCCCTTCTCAAGCCCTAATGGCCCATGAAGCGCTCATGTGCATAGCTCAGATAAAATGCCTTCAACTGATATGCTACTTGTACCCTCCCTGAAAGCCTTACATAGTTATAATTCATGCTTCATTATCTGTGGCAACAATACACTCAGTTTCTCAAACTTCTATGTCTTATTTTTTCCTCTAAATTCAGCGTAGAAAAGGTCTCTCCCCCTTAGCATTTAGCATGTAGTAGCCCATGGCCAGAGTATCACTAGAAGTTACATCAATGTACAATTAAGACCATCAGATATTTTGAAATTAAAGAAAAATTGTCTATATTAAAATTTAAACATGCATTTTTCTTGTGTGTGTGTATGTGGGCATGTGTGCACCTGAGTGTATATAATACACCACATGCATGCATGAGCCTGTAGGGTCAGGCCACAAAGAACTGGAGTTACAGGCAGCTGTGAGTGCCTATGTCGGTGCTTGGCACTAAACACAGGTCTTCTACAAGGGTAGGGAAGTCTCTTCATCATTTCTTTAGCCTCTATTGAATTTTAAGTTAGGTCTCACTCTTCATTCTTCAAAAGCTTCTAGCCCACTCCTACCATGGCTAATTCATGAGCACCATCACAGCACCACTCTTCAGTAATTCTCTTCGGATAAAGGTGTGCGTCCGCCTTGGCTTTTCCTTGGTCAGGTGGCATGTAGCATTCAATTAAGCAGTTTTACAATATAATCAAACAATGTGTCTAGTTAGTCTTATCCATATTATACCCTTGTTCTATAGCTCTCCGGATAAAAATTGTCATTCTAGAACTGCCATAGGGATGGGCAATGTGTGAGATGCAAACATGTCATAATTTTAATTCTCCAGCAGCTGAAGTTTTCACAGTAAATCAAAACATTAGGGAATTTTATTTTTTTTAACGTTTCTATTTTTTCCCAAACTGCAGTTTAAATATAATGTAAAAACTTAAAATTGTATCTAGACACGAGGCCATCCATTTTTTGACATCCTGAAGTACCAGCGGAACTGGCTGGCCGGCCTTCACAAGCACGTTTACCAAACTAAGATACAAGGGATAGAAACTATGAGTTATACCTGTTTGAATTGTATCTTGAAGTGGATTCATGTAATCTCCTCCTTCCTCTGTTGAGGATACAGTCCAAAACTTGTCAGAACAGTGACTAGTCTTGCTTTTCTGTGGCATGTATTTGGCAGGGTATTGCTTGTCTAAGAATGAAGCTTTGGATCACACCTAGGGGTAATCTTAGCTATCCCTGGAGCACAGTGATTGATAGAACATTGAATAAAAGCTCCGAGAAGGCCCCTAGGAGCCCAGCTGAGTCGGTTCTGTTTGTTTTCTTGTGGTGTCCTTGACCCCAATGGCTCCTATACCTCATACCTGCACACATGAACATGTGTACACACACACACACACACACACACACACACACACACACACAAAGAAAGAAAAGCCTTAAGAAAGTTAAGATACTGGTTTCTGACACACTAGCAATGAGGGGAGAGAAGCAGCTGTCTTCCTCTGAATAAGACAGAAAAAAAATAATTGAGAAAGTAGTAAGAGAGAAGTTGGATTATTGTGATAAAATTGAGCCTACTGTACAACCAAATTTACCAGTCTCACAAATGGTTTTCCTGTTATATGAACTACTAAATTTTATTTTGGATTATTCTGATATATACTTTTGTCTGGTACTTGAAACTAACAGGAGTTTCAATAAAACAACATTCAACAGAAAATGTTGAAACTTTTCCTTTCCATTAGGAAGTAGTTTAAATAATATCAATTCTCTAGGGAAACTATGACAATGATGATAAATGGCCATGATCTCCAAGAAAAAGAGCAGTCCTTCCAGGAGGTAAATTAGTTTTAAGGAAATAATTTAATTTTAACTACGTTATTTTAGAGATAATTCTATTAGCTGAATATCAAAAAACACTTGATTCATAAAGTATGTTACAAGCTAGAGTCACAGAAATCATGTAGTTATATTACTCAAAGTGACACTCATAGAAATGCGATTTACAGAAGCATTTAAAAAATTGAAATGGATTTATGTGAAGTGCATTTACATGGTGATGTTTGGTGAGATGAACAGGAGTCACTTTTAAGTTTAGATTATTGCACTGAATTCAAATCTTACTTAAGCAAATGACCCATGGGGGGGGGGACTACATTTGCTATAAATACAGAATCTTGAGTCAAAGAGTGGGAAGCAGGAGGAAACAGTACATAAGTAGCTGTTTAATTGGAAGAAATAAACTGCCTTTTTACATATTTGTAAAATGAAAAAGTCTTACTTTTCAAAATCATTAAAAAAAAAAAAAGAAAGTCTTTTCTAATTTTATTAAAAGCTAGGCTACTTCCTCTTTGCTGCCCTCTTTGGAAGGTAAACAGTCACGGTAAGTCAGAAAATGAATTCTTCCAGTTTGTTTTGGCCCCAAATGGGAGAGTCTTATGGTCCCAGAGAGGCAGATACTTAATTCCACAATCTCTTACTCTTATTTTACACTTACAGTTTATGATAAATTTGGCAGGAGTAGAGTGCATTGCCTAAGTCTATGCTATTTCTTCTAAAAGTGGGGAGGGAGGTTGATAATTAGAAATGAAAACCAGGTAGTGAACAACTGTATGCTTCATTTTGAGGCTGAGTATGGAAGTGTAATAGCCCTCTTCTGACTGATTGATTGATGACATTTATTTATTTGACAGGATTGAATTATTTTCTGTTCCCTGCAAATAGGCAACTCCTATGCGAGGCTTGCAAACAACTCATAAAACGTGGTTGATTAGAACATATTTGTCTGATCTTTAAATAATACCTTTTAATTTTCAGAAACTGCCCATCACACCTGTCAGCCTTTTCAGGATTCATATGTATATGTATACATCCTCATGTATGTACGTATATGAGTCATGCAATCATTTAAGACGAGGCTAGCTGTCTTTCTCAGTCATTTTCATTTCTCGCCTTACCTGATGTTAAGTGCCAGCCTACCCTATGTGCCTCTCGTCCTCGTTTCCTTCTCTCCCCTCTTCCTGAAACCGGTCTCACCATTTCACAATATAAGCACACAATCGTCCACAAGCCGTGGGCACTACTATCAAGATCTCGCGTGGAAGTCAGAGGAAGAGGTGTATTTCCTGCGATTGGATAGGCTAGAAGGTAAGATAGCTTGGGGAGTATTGGGACAACACGGAATTAAAGAGAGTCTGTTTGAAGGAATTCTGTGGGCGATGAGTGCTCACTTGGATGTGAAAGAAGTAGAAGGAGAGGAGGCTGTGATGGAGCAAGGAAAATTACTCGGTGAATCCTAATGGGCCCATGGCTAAGAAAAGAGGGCTGTGGAATATGGTCAAAGCAATGTTGAAACTGTGAAAGTGCTGCTATGTTAACGACAGGCTTGTATTCAAAGCACCTATCTGAAGATTTGTTTTTCCTTAAAGTAATCTAAAATGTTTGGTCTACGTCATTGGTTTCCCAATTTGGTGACTGCTAGGTCCTTTTTTAGGTGCCCAGCTACCCCGGTTGAAGGACTGTCACTGAGGGAGCCCTTGCAGTGCAGCCACCACAGTGTTTTAACGATGGCCTGTCTCCCTTGAACACCCCATAAATGTCTTGAGAAAACTACACTGCAGCGACAGCTATTTGCTGAGGAAAGTACATCTCTGGCACCAGAAGGCACGATTTCAGCTGTATCAGTTTTAAACAGCATCAGATTGACTTTTTCACCACAAACCTTGGTGATCTCTTATATCAGTTTTACCCAGGTCAGCAAGGGTGCCCTTCCCCTGGTGATGCAGCAGAAAACTTATTGGTATAAACACATGAACAGAGTCCTTGATTTTCATGAAGAAATATGAGGTGAATAGTACAAACACCCTTTTCTCTTCTTTGCTCCCTCTCTGGCTACATAGAGATGCTTTTTGACTCAGTTTTTTTGCTTAAGCTAGAAGGTACCCTCTTGTGCTGCCTTTAATGTTGCAACATTAGTCACATTAAAAGGACCCATAAGTCACCCATAAGAGCTAAGTAGCAAGAACATGCTTCCTTATTATCTTTATCATCACTACAGTGGGTTGAACTGGAACACAAGGAAGTAATGGTGCTGCTGTCACCAGGGTGGCAACAATGACTACTGCCTTGTGGAGGCAAAGGTGATGATAGCAGCAGTAGTGGTTTGAATGCCGATGAACAAGTCCAGGGACTGGAGGAGGCAGAAGTAACAGGGAGTGGAAGAGTGGAAAAGATAGGAGACAGCGTTAGCCCAAGTCACCTAAGAGTTCTGAGGTGCCTTCAATCCTTAAAGGGCCAAGGTCCCCGGCATCCTGTGCTTAATAGCTATCATACTAGTCACCCATAAGAGCTAAGTAGCAAGATGTTGAACTCAGGAGCAGTAACAGTAGCAGGTGCTATCTCATGCTGATGGAAGGTCAGGATTACACTAGCTGTCAAGTTCCAGGACATCTGGTAGTTAAAGCTCCAAGTAGTAAGAATCTACTTCGAGTGCCTTGAAGCACAAGTCTATGGCATCCAAAGTCTGAAGCATTAAGGCCCCTTGCTCCCAAGATACAGAAGAGCACTCAAAAGCCCAGAATTTACAAGGACTGTTCTACATCCCTTCAGGATTTCTGTTAGCATAGAGCCTAAGGAGCCTACCCAGACCACTGGTAGCAGAAGAAAGCATCTATTAAAGAGTGCGGAAGGAAGTAAAAGTGAGCATTTGCCAAACAACGCCTTTGAAGGTAATGTAGGAGGGGGTGTGTAGATGTCTGTGAAGGGATGTATGGTTGTGCGAGTGACATAGTGTCGGTCAGGTGACAGGGGAGAGACGAGAGATTAGGTTGAGACTGGGGACAAACACAGCTCTTGAAGTTTCATGCTAGCTTTTCTAAGGAGGTTTTGCCTATTCTTGGGGGGCCAGGGAACTTGTTGAAGGTTTTGAAGTATGGGAATCACAAAGACATCAGTTTACTGTTTATTTATGCTGAGGTGAGACGACCTTCTAAATACTGGTTTTATGTAATGTTATTTTAAGATACCGCACAAATACAAATCTCCAAGTCTTTCTGAGTAATGTGGCTTGAAGGACAAGACTTTCTGCAGATACAAACTCATCAGAATAATCACTTCGTATGAGAAAAGAAGACTCAGAGATCATCTTATACACACCATAGACCAATCTAAATTAGCATGATGGATAGAAGCTGCTGATTCTAGAAAGAACCATCACAAAGACATTTCTATCAGGCTGTAGCTAGGGAAGCTTTATAAGACATAGGAACTGTCAATAGATCAATAAAAAAATCAAAACAGGAAAAGGCATTCTGTTAATAGAAATAATAATTCATACTGAAATTAAATGTATAGTACTCATTACTCACTACTCAGTTCAACTGTGTTCAGTATTATTAAGTATTCATTTAGTATTCAAATAAAATAATTGAAAAACAGTGTTTTGGTTGTTTTGTTTTATACAAAAGAATTGAGTTTTGTTTTGTATTTCTGGCAAATATAGTAAGTGCAGTCAGGCTATATAAACCATGTGGTACTGGAAAACCATATCATGATCTATGTGGTTGGTATTTTTCAAAGTTCTATTAGTCAGCCTTCAGACTTGAAAATGTTGGTAGATGATGATATCTACCAGTAGAATTCAATTGCAACCTTAATTACTAAGTGAAAATTGGTTTTATTTTATGATTAATGCAATCACAACTTACATTCTATGTAGAAAAGCACCAATCAAAGCATCTCTTCTTTATTATCATCCTCAGAGCTGAGAATAACGAGCTCTCCATGTGACTAAGAACCTCCCCGCACTCCCCATGGAAAGGTGACTATGGATTTGAACATGCATGTTTCTTTTTGATTCTATGGGAAGGAAAGCACCGTGTCTCTGCAGACACTGTCTAGGCACCAACATCTCAGTGGAGGGAGAGCACCTGTTGAGAGGAGGCGCTAGATTAGGAAATGAGATGAAAGAGCAGTTCAGAACTGTAGTTTATCTAAAGCATTTTGAGCTGTTCAGAAAGGCCCAGAGTTATTCTTCTCAGTCTTAGATCATTATCAGCTGCATATTTTTCTTGTCTGGCAGATTATATACCACTCTGTCAACTGCATCCGTTCGTGATTTGCAGTTAAGCAGAGGCAGAGTTAGATGCACATGTGAAATAGATGCATAACTATGCAAGATACAATGAACAAAATGCTCTCTGGCAAATCTAAATCAAACAGAATTTGTGTGTGTGTGTATGTTTGTGTGTGTGTGTGTGTGTGTGTGTGTGTGTGTGTGTGTGTGTTTAAAGCTTTTGAAGAGAAAATTATCCCAACATGTGTAGAGAGAATGGTGGTGGTTGTAGGTGCAGAAACTAATGTTAGAATATGCATTAAAATTTAGTAATATTATCTATATCATTAATATTGGCAAATTGCAAAGTCTGGAGATGCAAAGTGTCAGTAGATATTATACACATGACTAATACAGTTTCAATTTACATTTGAGATAAACAAAACCTGAAACTTATTTGTGCATTTTAAATAGTTATTACTGACATAAACTTAGACTACAGGTGATGCAACGATATATTGTGCACCCTAATAATCTTGCCTGAGGATCAGAGGACAGAACTAGCCACTAGATTAGACATAGAGGTCTGGCATGGTGGTACACACTTTCAATCCTATCACTTGAAATCTCATGCCTTTGCTTGGGAAGCACACATGCCTTTAATCCCAGGAAGTAATATGGCAGGGCAGAGAGAGGTATATAAGGCATGAGGAAACAGGAACTCACTCTCTTTAGGCTGAGGGTTTCATAGAGGTAAGAACTAGTGGCTGGCTGCTCTGCTTCTTTGAACTTTCAGTTTTCACCCTGATATCTGGCTCTGGGTTTTTTAAAAATCATTATTATTAAAAGACCAAGATTCAAACAACAGGTGGTCAAAGCCCTTTGCATAGGATTCAAGGTAATGCAGTTATTTCTCACGGGACTTATGGAGAAATTCATGTTTGCAGAATAATGGATATTGCTACTTTTAACCTGTGTGGTGGTTTGAATGAAATTGGCTGCCATAGGCTCATGGGTTTGAATGCTTGGTCTTCAGTTGGTGAACTTTTTGGGAAGCATTAGGAGGTGTGGTCTTGTTGGAGAAAACATTATGCTGGGGGAGGGATTTGAGACTTCAAAAGTCCATACCAGGCCCAGCATACTGTAGCATGAATCTTAAAAGTTCTTATTAATAAAAATCAAACCTGAGGCCAGTTATTTGGGTGAATACTGGAAGGTCAGAGAGACAGAACAAGCCACAGCTATCTCACCTCACCAGTTCCTCAGCTGGTCCTGTTTCCTCAGACTGGAAGCGTCTGAGTCCTCATCCAGAATGAATCCCAGCTGAACTGTGCTGCTTCAAAGCCTGAAAGCTTAACCAGCCGAATGCTTAACCAGCCACATGCTTAACCAGCCAAAAATGCTTCTAGTTTCTGGTCCTCACGCCTTATATACCTTTCTGCTTTCTACCATCACTCCCTAGGATTAAAGGCTTGCTTCCTAGAATTAAAGGCATGAGTCACCATGCCTGGCTGTTCCCAATGTGGCCTTGAACTCACAGAGATTCCAGATGGATTTCTGCCTCTGGAATGCTAGGATTAAAGGCATGTGCTATCACTGCCTAACTAGTGGCTTTTCTGTTCTCTGACCCCAGATAAGTTTATTAAGGTACACAATATTTTGGGGAACACAATACCACCACAGTATACTTCTCTATTCCTGCTGTCCATTGATCAGCAAAGCTAGGACTACTGCTCCAACACTATGCCCTTCTGCTCCCCAGAATGGTGATAATGTTCTAACCCTCTGAAACTGTAAGCAAGCACTTAATTAAGTCCTTTCTTTTATAAGAGTTACTTATAATCATGATGTCTCCTCATTACAACAACAGCAACTAAAATAATCTGATGATTATAAATCATATTATTATTTATATTCCCTGATTACTTTTAGCATAAGCTTCTATTTGGTAGACTTAGCTTGGCCTGTGCCTGAATTTTTCCATATTATCATTTAGCATTTTAATTTTATTTATATTATTCTATCTTTACAAAGTTCCTGTTGTATTAGAACCCTTTTTATTGCTGTTTACTCCATACTCATTCAGAAAGAAAACAAATATAAACAAATAGAAGTTCAATATGATACTTCATAGAACCTCAATGACTAGGTTTCAAGTATCTTTCAGTACATCCATAAGATTTTAAAATATTTTGTGTGTGTGCAATAAAACTCAGCATTGAACAAAATCAGGCTAGGAAAATACTACTATCAACATTAAAGTAAGACTAAATTGAACAGACTAAGCTTAAAAATGCTCCCTGAATTGAACTTTCCCTAATGAATGCAAAATATCTCAGATGAACAGATTCATCAAGACACACACATCTGAACTTATTTTCCTGTTACAAAGTAAAGTTTAAAAATTTCAACAAATGAAAACACTAATGTAGGGCTTGGATATTTTCCTTATTTCTTCTCTTTTGCAGCTGAGTCAGAATTGATTTGCTAATTTCCACCTGTCTTCCAGGGTATTTTTGTTTTATTATTTTACATTATTCATGTACATGTAAACACACATATATAATATATTAAATGATATAAATGTGATATATATATATATATACACATATATATATACACATATATTAACCTATGTGAATGTAAGGAGTATATGTACATACATTTATAGAAAGTTCATTGATTACTTGTGTCTTTCTTGTATCTTTTATGGACCTCCTCCACAGTTTTTCCAGTGACTACTACTGACAAGAGCTACCATTTATTCAAGCCTTGCTATATGCTAGGAACTATATTAAGTACTTTACTTTGTCACACATTGATACAAGAGAAATTCCTATTGGATTTCTTAGTATTATTAGTAAACATAATTTAAGAATGAATTCAAAAGGAAGTTTGAGGATATCTTAGCAGATGCCTAAAGATGGAGAATGGATGGAAGGAGAAGAAACCACTTAAGCTGCCATGGAAAGCAGAATCATAAGCAGGTTCTGTGGCTGTACCCTTCTTGATTTCTCTCAGAATACAGACTTTGGCAAACATTTTCTTTTTAATGAGGTCTAACTATCTCTCTTAGTATTCTATTGCTGAGAATAGACATCATGATCATGGCAACTCTTACACGAGATAGCATTTAACTGGGACCGGCTTGCAGTTCAGAATTTTAGTCCATTACCTTCCTGGCAGGAAGCATGTCAGCATGCAGAAAGAAATGGTGCTGGAGAAGTAGCTGAGAGTCCTGTATACAGATCTGTAGGCAGTATGATGAGAGAGCTACTGGGCCTAGCTTGGGCTTTTGAAACCTCAAAGCCCTACACCCAGTGACTTACTTCCTCCAACAAGGCCACACCACCAACTCCTTCTCCAGCAGTGCCATGCCCTGATGACTAAGTGTCAAAATACATAAGCCTCTGGGTACCATTACTACTCCAATCATCATACTATCAATTAGTTTTCTCAAATTGTATTAAATCTTATTTAAAAGAGTAATCCTTTACATCTAACACAAAAGTCTTTGAACTGTGATGGTCAAAATCCCATGTTGGAAAATGGAGATAACAACTATAAAAGCCTTTGCCAAGCACTCTGTTTCTTTTCCTGACACACACATACACACATCTTCCTTTATAAGTCCTTGGTTGGTATCTAGTTCATCATTAGCTGGGTCACTGAACACTTCTGTCTCAGGGAAAAACAGTGTGAAGTCATCCAACAGTATTGTTTGGTACAATGTAGTATTAGTTCTGATGTATTTGGTACAATGTGGTATTATACCTTGAGCGCTTACACTAAACTAGCACCAAGTCTGTGTTAAATCACTGCTCTTGTATTAGGTAGGGATAGAACACAATACAGGTTCCTTTTGGATGAGGCTTATTCCCACATGTGTGGGACAATAGACTTCCATCTGGAACAACCTTTGTTCTCTCTCTACCGCTCATTTGCAGAAAGCACACTCCACATGAAAGCAGACATAACAGAACTGTGGGGAAGGAGTTGATTATGTGTCTTTTCTTCCTGCTGCCCCCACCCCACCAAACAATTTATATGTAAATACACAGACCTAAGGCAGACACTAACTTGCCTAAATTAAATGACAGTCAATCCCTGAGGACCAGCAAACATTCTCCAGGATACTAAGGATTAAGGTCTTTCTCTTTCACTGCCTGAGAAGACAAAGGAGTGTTTGGATAATAGACGTACAGTCTCAGTTCACCCATTTACATGCACAGCAATTAGTTTGATTGGTGTGTATGTCTGTGATTATAGTATGGATAGAAGTCTTCTTCTTTTTCCTGTTTTGGCAACACTTGTTAAAATGTTTTCTCCTTTGGACAGCTTAATTTGCAATCATTCCACAACCTAAGTGTCTTAAATAGTGAAGGACACCAGTGATTCCTACATCTTTATTTATGTTATGTGTCCTACAAGAATGATATAATGAATGAATTGAAATCTGAACACGTTTTAAGGAGGAAAATGCTGTTTTGGTTACTAAGAAAAAAATTACAGTACTAATGGCTAGAAAATCTAGGGATTTATTTTAAAATCTGCAAATATCCTTGGAAAGCAAACAGTGTCTTTTTCCTTCTAATTTTTTCTTTTCTTATAACTCTTCAGTCAAAAATTTCATAAACCCTCTTATAGATGTTTGTTCATTTGATGATTCTTTTTTAATGAAATAAGCATTGGTTTTGATATACATGCTGGTGGAGGCTTCCATTAAGCTGATTTTGTTTGTTTGATGGTCTTACTCGCCCACACTGACCTAAGGTTCACTCTGCAACCCAAGCAGGTCTTCAATTTGTTACAGTCCTGTTTGTCTCAGCCTCTCAAGTGCTGCATTCCAGGCATGAACCACTGCATCTGGCTAATCAAGCAGATTTAAAAGGAAATTTTATTGTCTAGTAGCTTAGACAACTTCACCTAAAAGCTAATTAGAAAGCTAATTATCAGAATGGAAATGATTCATATCTATCTGGGGGCAATTTAGGTCAGAGATACTCTTCGGGGCCAGGAAGAGGTGGGCCATTATTCATGTTTCCTTTCATGTTGAATCTATACTTAATATTCTCATACAGTAGTGTCAATTATGCATGCATGATTTATCCTTGAATGTTCTTAAGATACTTGGCTTGATTTTTAGGTTTTGTTTGAAGAGATGGTATTGAAGGTAAACATTAAATTAAGTACATCACTTGACCATTGGTCTGTGTTGTCTGATGGTAGAAAATGATACATAGAATTTTGCATTTGTTTGAGGGAATTCTTCTCAAATTCCCCTATTCCTGTCGAGTGTTTCCAAAGCACAGTGTTAGGTACCTTTTTTTTTTTTTTAAGTCTTTCTGATGATTTCTTCTCAAGATATTAAAAACAAAATCAAACAGTTTTCATCACCAAAATATTGAGAGTTGGGAAAAACTGATTTATAAAGCACTCTCCATTATTTTCTACTGGCCTAAGTTGAAATGCAGGGGCATTTTATTAGTTGACCATATCTCCCATTCTGAAAGACCTCTGATAGAAGCCCACTTTGAAAATGCAAAAGCTACCGAAAAGATCATTTCCAAGGGAGCTTCATCCTATGTTTTTTTGAGAAATCATTAAAATAAGTCAATGCTTACCACATGAAACAGAAACAATCACACATTTCAGCTAATAAATTATTAATGGAACACGGACCATTTGTCAGCAGAAAACACCATCCAATCTTTTCATTTTCTTCATTAGCAGTGCATAGTCTGATGAGCTGTCAGTTACATTCATAATTCTTGTTACAATTTGTTTATTGCCTTTCAGCAGCCCCGTAATCCTCGTGGATGAAAATATTTTTCATTTGTCACAGTGACACGTGCTATGTAGTGAAAATATGAACAGCTGCAAGATTCCCCGAGCTGATAGGAGGCAGTAGGTATATTTTTTCTCAAAATCCCAACTCATTTTTTTTAAACTCCCCAATTTAGCTAAAATTAACTATAGGATTAGCATCTGATTTCAGATATTCTTTTACTGTAAGATGAGTGCAATTTTAGAAAAATAAGTCAGCAAAGGCTTTGACCATCACACTTCAGATTTGAAATGTTAACGGGGTTCTCCTAGGGGAAATTCACCTCGGCCACATTCTTGGATCAGCTTTGCTTTATCCGTGACTCATAAGGAGTCCCTAATTATTGTCTGTTTTGCTAATAGTCATTTTCAACCTCCTCTGGGCTAGCTTTTTGGGTGTTGTTACACTATTTCACACTTCGAGTATTTCTGTATTGTATGTTCTTTCTTGATCCATGGGTTGCCACTGAAAAAGTGGCAAAAAAAGATAAAACATAAGCAGATAAAATTCCATTTACAAAAGGTTATTTTTAGTGGGTGTGGGACTTTATTTTTGTTTTGAGATACTTAAAAGTAACACCATTTCTGTTGTTTTTCTAACTATATTTTACTATATACTGTTTTGCACAAATACTTATTAAATAATCACATTTAACAGAATTAAAAACAAATCAGTTCTAAAAGGAATCAACTGAAACCTGATGTAGAAGTCACATGAGGTAGACCAAAGATGTATAGATTGTTAACAGTAGGAAATTCTTGTTTATGTATATCAGACAAACACAAGAATCATTGAGTACAGGCAGACAAACAGAAGATACTGAAATCTCAACCCACAATTTAAGTTTCATTTTCTTCAATTAGTACAAGTAAATGTAAACTGTCATCTTGCATATGACCTTCCAGCATATTTATGTCTATTCTGCCATAGATAATCAAGTAATCCACCATTTGGAAAGCAAATTTAAAATTATAAACCTTATTTATTGTTGTTCTTTGGAAAATCCAAAGCTCCAGTAACAATATGCTGCGATTCCCATATGGAAAGGATTTGTGTTAGGAAGTGCGATCAAGCCACCATCCGCCATTTCCTAGTCCCATACACCAAGGCCATTCCATGCATGCACAGGACCTGCCTGGACCCTGTAGGCGATGATGTTTCAAACTCTTCCTAACTACTATAAATAAAGTCTTGTTTGGATAGAGTCCAAAATGCATCTTTCTTATATTGAATCCCACTTTATTGCAAAGGATAGGATAAATTTATAGTACATAATTAAATGTCCATGTTGTAACATGATTGCAAATAAATTATTGCATGAGAGAATTCTAGAATATCAGGATAAAACTGATCATCTAGTTTTTAAGAGGTATGACTGAAACTGTTTTTAAAAGAATGAGTTTTTTATTTTTAGAAAGCAGCAGACAAAAAGGCATCCTCAGTTACTCTCATGGTATACATCCAAGTAGTGTTGGAGGGGGAAAGGTATGTATTTCTATCTCAATTAAAAATAATAAAAATTAAGATACTATAAAAAGAACATTTTTGATCTGTATGAGTCTCCACTAATGCAATTATTATTATTTTTTGCAGTGTGAAAAGACCTAAATTCATTCTTCTTTATATTACAGATATTAGAAACAAATTATCTATTGAACTAATATTTATTAATAGGCCATGACTTGTTTAATTTTATAGGACATTTTAAATATTAGTTTCTGAGTTTCTCATAGAAAGAATTAAGTAACCAAAGATCCATTGAGCTGCTTAAAAATTACAAAGAGGATACAACATTTTACTTACAAATTTATTCAACAAACTGTTAAATAGCTTTTGACTAACCTGTTTTTATAATGTATCATATTTTTCTTATAATATTCTTGAATATTTCCATTGACATGGATCGATACTTAAAAGTTCTTTGATGTATAAATATCTCTTTGTATTTTTTCAATTACTATTTTTTTGGGGTGGGAGGTACAGATAGCACTAGATTGTACCTGAGTGGTAAAGATAGGAACTTACATAAATTAAAATAAACTTGGTGCCATGATATTCAAAACATGACAAATGCCGTGCATCATATTTACATGTGAGTTAAAAATAAAAAAAAAAAAAT
This sequence comes from Peromyscus maniculatus bairdii, assembly GCF_049852395.1. Lineage (NCBI taxonomy): Eukaryota > Metazoa > Chordata > Mammalia > Rodentia > Cricetidae > Peromyscus > Peromyscus maniculatus. The sequence continues at coordinate 62,119,863 of NC_134863.1, read as the reverse complement.
GAAGGATGAGCCCGTAGTTTTCATGTCATCTTGTAATATGTAAATGGACTGTCTAGTTATCTCATGCCATTTTGAATGCTAACAGGATTAGGTCGTATTAATCCTCCATCCACTAGAAGTGTGATATGCAGTGTGACCTGTAAATCTCTCTTGGGATTCAACAAGGCTGAGTTGAACCATGCGTGATTTCAAAGCAATTCTCAGTACAATTATCTGCTTGACCTGCAAGATGAACAAGCATATCATTTAATTAATTGCCCAGCTCTTGTGAACAGTGCTGTTCATTTTTCTAGCAATTGCACAGTGATACCCTCTTGCTGGTTCTTAGGAATGACCAAACTCGCACACTGACTGCTTAGATGGCTTCTTTCTACACTGCCATCAGACAGTCACTGCCATCAGACAATCTCACCACGAATGCCTTTTTAATAGGTGCGTTCTAAAAGCACTCAGAAGACTGGGGACGGCAATTATTGCCTTACACATGTGATCAATGTGTTTTGATATCTTAAAGTCATAATAAAAATATTTTTCTTTACTTGTTTATGAAGTACAAATGTAAGGCATATCAGTCTCTAAAAATGTAGAAGCATTTGGCTATTTAAAAGCTTATTCAAATGTGTGGTGTGGAAGAGTCAGCCAGGGAAACAATGTATTGGTTCAGCCAGTACAGTCCTTAATTCAGTTATATAAAGGTAAAACATTTAAGGGCACATAGGCATGTGGTGAGGAGAGGGGAAGGGATTGCCTATTTTTTCTGTTTTTAGAGAAAATAGAACAGAATATAATTTTTTCAAGAATATGAATCTGAATTAGAGTTGCAAGAGAATAATGTATGAATATTTTGGTGGAAGCTCAATTAAGAATTTATATTATAAGTAAATAAATGAATGGTCAAAAATGATTGTAAGAGAAGGCAAAATTCCCAAAATGTTTGGCCCCAGAGTTTTCCTTTTGAATATTTTTTCTTCCTCTCCTCTCTGCTCCTCCACTCCCCTCCCCTTGTCTCTCCTTCCCTCCCCCCTCTTCCTCTCCGTTCCCACTTTGGCCTCTTCAAGAGGTGGATGTCCAACTTTTAGGGATTGGCACCCTATCTCAGATAAAACAAAGTTCAAGATGGGTTAAATGCATAGGGCCAGAAGGACAGAGAGGAAGGCTGAAGCCATATGTAGCTTCACTATGGCACACTGCCTGTTCTGAAAATATAAAATTAAGTGTATTATATTTTATCTACTGGGGCTAGCAAACAATGATGTCCTTCTGGCCAGATAATCAGAATAAATAATATACAGCTTTAGACGTACTATGCACATCCTCATTTTAAAATCATTCCCAGAATACAGATTCCTCTGGGATGGGGGAAATGAGAGACCCTGAATTAGTAATTTAAAAAGATATAATTTTCCAGGAAATTATATGACATTTTTGACACTGATGGGAAGCAAACGCAGCTCTGTGTTTGAGGTTTTGACTCAAGTGAGTCCAGCCATAAGGGACACACTGCCACACTCAGTGTGTCTGTTAAATATTCACACGGAGGCTTACTTGACTATTTTAAGTTAGTCAGTTACTGCCTTGAAAGTGCTGTAGCTTTATGGATCCTAGTTCAAAGATTAGTGTCTGGGTGAAATAATGTAATTTTTAAATAACTAAACTAAATGAGGATGGTGATTTCAATTTCAAAATTAAATCACTTGCCACTATAATATCTTACATAAAAGTCAAGAGCTAAAAGTGGAAATGATGAAAAGTCTTTATGCCTCTCAGGAATCTGTTTACAATAACATTGTCCAACCAGAGAAAAACTGTAAGAACCTACCATTTCAATAACGATTAATAGTTCTCTTGATTATTTTGTTTATGTTAATTTTACTGTATCTCTGTGTGGATATAATATGGATCTCTTTGAGACAGTTAACAAACTAGTTTTTTATGTATATGATTACTGTTCAAGTATGTAGAATCACATATATTTATTCTAACTTAGGTATGGTAAATAAAATCTTGCTTATAAAGTGGAAGTTGACAAAAATGCCAGGACCTTTAATAGTAGAAAGTTCTGAGTTTGCACTGCGTGTCTGCTGATTTCTTGCCTCACACATAGATAGTTTTTGCTGGGGTAGCTGGTCTGGGAATCGAACAATCTCAAGAATGCTAAACATACTCTTCAGCACAAAGCTAAATCTCTACCTATAGATTTGTTTCTTTTTTTTCAATATCCTCATTCTTTTCATGAGGTATCATCTCTTTTCTTTCATCATCATCTTCAACTTCATCATCATCATCACCATCATCATCATCATCATCATCACCACCACTGTCTTTTCTAGCTATTATTGCTTTTGCATCTTTCCTTAGAGTGTAAGGGAAGTTTTACATTTGGTATAAATGAGAAGAATGTACTCCCTATCACTAGAAATGTGAGGATGATCAAATTATACCCTTTCTTAGGATTTCATATGTAAAATGAAGTTTTACATGGCAATTAGTATGCATTTTATTCAACAGTAGATGGTCAATAATAGAGCAAAAATTCTTAATCACAAGTATGATTACCTTGACACTTTTTTCTCCCTTCAGAAAGATATTATGGTAATATATATATATATATATATATATATGTACAACCTAATATAAAACATAAAGTGACTTTTATTGTAAATTTAGCATCATACAGTTTTATTGAGGTCTTAATTTTCTCCAATATTTTGACTTTAAAACAATTATACTTGTGAACTGTAAAAGACTTTTTAATAAAACACAGAAGCACAAATTCTTGTTTCTTTATTATCAAAAATATACATAGATTTATTTTTGAAACAAAACACTGATAGATATATGTATATACAACAGAAATATATTTCTAAGCCCAATATGAATACATTCCACAAATGAATAGAGTTGGTACCTTTATACATATTACAAAAGTGTTTGGGTATAACTGTGAATAATTTTTGAAAAGTCAAACTAAATTATTATACTTAGTGAGAAAAAAATGAGAGCTGCTTTATATCAGATAGGATCTTCTAAGTCTTGGAAGCTATTGCTGTTATTCAGATTTACCTTCTGCTCTTCCAATGTGTTGCAGCTATTATCTATAAATAGACTATCACAAAAATCAGAGATGTTTCATATAAGTGGCAAACTGAACATAAGTTCTCCTGTCCCTAATGAAAGGAAGAGGAACAAAAACATCAAGAAGGAAAAATAGTCTATTTTGAAGCTGCCTCCCACTACTCCTGTGAATTTTGCTGGAAAGGTAAGTTTCTTTAAACTTCAAATACTTTCCTTGCGGCAACCTGGGATCAAGGGACACAAAAGGAATAGTGGAGATTTCTGGGTAGAGAGCATCCATCCCAACACTGGAAAGATAAAGGTTTCAAAGACCTGAAGTGCATCTCAAAAGCCACCTTCCTCTTTTATTGCTTGAAAATTTTATAAATGCATATATTGTGTTTTGATCAAATCTACTCTTATCCCTTCCTTTCAATTCCTCCCTTATTTCCCCACCATTATTCCCTCCCAAACTTACCTATTCTTTCAACATGTAATTCCTTCAATTCCTCTTACTGCTACCAGTATTTGCATAGATAGGGCCATTGGATGAAATATGGGTAGCTTCTCAGGAGCTGTATCTCTCAAGAAAACTTATTTCTCAGGAGCTGTATCTCTCAAGAAAACTTATTTCCCAACAGTCATTGGTGTCAATAGCTCTATACTTGGGGAGAACCTACTGTTATTACTTTGTTAAATAGACATAGTATTAAAATGCCCCAAGAATACTTGTATTTATACCCATAAAAGAGTGCATCTCTCAATCATCAACAGAAAACCTTTTTATGTAGCTAGTGATCAACATGCATAGAATAAGAGAATGCTCTGCCCTATGCTGGAAGTTTATGTCATCTTTCCTTGTTTACTTCTTTCTCTTCAACTTGGCAATTGTTGTTGGTGACTACTCCAGTAAAAGCTGGAGGAAACTGCAAAGCTACATTTTTAGTCTCTCCATAGGCAAATTTGTAGAATATGATCTATCTATGACACATGAGAAGTGAAGACAGCAATATGTTTATTTTAGGACCAGACCCTTTCCCCTGAAATCTTGTAAGCCCACACATTCATAATATCAGCTGCCAAATGATTGATGGCCTGGGATTCATCCATATTTATCTTCCCTGGATTGGGGCAGACATGTTATTGATCCACACACAATGTGTTAACAATCAAGTACCACCCATTTCAAAGGGAAATTTGAAATTGGTGGTGGATAGTCCCTTAGGTGTGTAGCGAGGGCACAAGACAGGAAGTCAAACACAATAGTTTTACCGTCTCTGTGCTTTCACATCCTTTAACATCAGTTAGGGTTGTAGAGACATCTCCAAAAGGATGTGAAGTACAGGGATTTTTTTTTTAGTTAAATGAACATTGTAAAATCAGTCCGCAGTTTCCTAAGACCCAATGATTCTTGACAGAGAATAGTTTTTTTGAAAACTCAAAACATGTATATGGCCTTGTTTTATTGTAGGACAAATGTAGGCACACATGCATGGTACATATAAACAACATGCATAATATGAGGATTTTACTGATCTAATTTTTAAAACAAATAAGAAATGAAAAGATAGGGCCGGTGAATTGGTCAGTGGGCAAAGGGACTTGTGTGAGTTTGAGCTCCAGGAACTACATGGTAGAAAGAGAACCAACTCTCCCAAGATGTTTTCTGACCTCTACATCTGTGGCTTGGCTTGCTGGGCCCCTCCCTAAATATGTAAACAAAATGTAATAAAAATGAGAAAAAAAAACAAAGAAAAGAAACAAGAAAATAAACTCAATATTGATAATAAATATAAAAAGCAGATTCTGTCACTGTGAGCACTGAGATGGAAATACTTTGACCATGAGCTGATAAATTAAAAATAATTTTAAAAATATCTATATATTTGATACTACTATTTAATCAATGGAATTTTAATTGCCTTCCAGGTGGGATGCTGAGAAGTTTCTGTGAAACAGAACCTTGCTTTCTTCAATCCTCAGGCTTTCAGAGTTCCTGTAGTTCCTGTAGTTTAGTTTTTTCAGTTGCAGAATCTGGCAGTTAGTCTGAGTCCAGGCCTTGACACGCCTTGAGGCACCCAGCTGCAGCCAGGCTCATGCAGGGAAACAGCGCTGCACTTTATTTGGTTTTGAAAATTAAACCAAAATGAGACTATTCAGGGGGCTACTTGATCGGGAATTAAGTTCTCAAGTGACATTAAAATCATCCTATGATCCGGAGGTGACTGAAATAAAGAACCCACTTTAAACTGCTCCTAGCACAATTTATTCATCCACATGTGCACTGAACCCTCTTACCCTGGAGGGTCCCACATTTATTTCAACAATGTATTCATTGATCCAGATATTTTTATAACTTCTCTTTGGAATTGTCCTTAGACTCTATTACTCTCTGCTTAATAATTTGTCCATGTCTTTCTGCAATTATTTATTGCCCACACAATATTTTAGGTGTCTCTCTTGCTGATGATAATAAGGCCGTGAAGGAAAGATGAACGTAAAGCCAGGTACTTGGGATCTTGCATCTCAGTGTGAGAAGAGAGCTGAAGCAAGAAGCAAATGCCAGAGGAACGAAAGTGTTGGAGAGAGAAATGGAGCCGTGGAGCAGCTTGCAAACGTCTCAGTTGTGGATGGCTTCTGAAGAAGCTCCACTGGACAGGTGTCACTTAAGAAAACATTGAAGATGACAGCAAGAAAGTGAGCCATTAAAGAAGAAGTCTTATGCAAGAACATTCTGGAAAAAGGAAAATGCACAGACTGGGGGTATGGTTATGCTGAATGAGGAATAGTGCAGAAAAGCAGCAATTCATTTTTAGGCAGTAAGAAAGAAAACAGTAGCCATACAGGACAAATCAGTTTTGTGATAAGAAATTTGTCAATTCCTGGGATTCCTATTCTTCAGGACATAGGCACTGTCTCTCCAATGAGTCTCCTGCAGACTGAACTCTACAGTTTTTACTTCCTAGTACTATTTGCTTCCTAGTAATCCCTGCATTTCAGGGCTGTTTATGGCATGGTTCCTCCACACTCTCCTTTATCACCTCAAGACTATAACCTCTGTGTCCTTATACTGAAAGTGGACAAGAGCATAGCAGAGATCCTCGCTCATGTGTCTAATGTATTTATTAACGTCCTTAGCAATGGCTTCCCATATTCACAACCCACCAATTACTCTTTCTTTTGAGGTGTTTCCAACAGCTGTGTGCCCTGGTCTCTCCAGACCTTGATATCATCATGGGGGCACATTTATCCCAACCTCATTCTGCCACTCAGTGCTGCTCTCTCTCTTTGTCACATTAGCATTATCTATCTAAAAATAGAAGTTAAAACACACTCTTCTCCTCTTAAAGTCCACCTTATGAGTGGACTCTTTCATCTAATCAGAACAGTGCTTGTTCTATTTCATGTGAGCCACTGTTAGCCATTCATTCCCTTTGGTCTTCAGCCTGTCTTTAGAGAGTCATCATTTCAAAACCTGTTAGATTGTATTGAAACTCCTAGTCTGTGTATCATATCAGCTTTGTAAATTATCTCCATTCTCAAGCTTGTTCTAGAACAGTCATGTATGTATACAGCATTCAATATAAACACATATGCTCTATCTCAAAAGATGCTACTCAGGGCTGTGATGATGTCCTAGTCAGTAAAGCACTTGCTTCCATAATCGTGAGACAAGAGCTTTATCCTTGGCAGGACCAGCCTGGAATCCTTGTGGAGACAAGACAGGTGGCTTTCTGGGGGCCTTCTGGTCAGCCAGTCTAGCTGATTCTGTGAGCTCCAGGCTCAGGGAGAGACCCTGTTTCAAAACATAAAGTGGAGTATGATGGAGGAAGACACCTCACATGGATCTCTAGCCTCCATGTACACATTCACACCATTGCAGTTCGCCACTGTACATGCTCAAACATGAATGTTACTACACAGTGTTGGAAAGAAATTCCTCTTCCATTCATGACTGTAAGATTTCAAACTCTGCTGAGCTCTTGCGACAATCCCAGATTATCAATTAAATATAAAATATTCTACTTTATAAGGATATTTAAGAAGCAAAAATCCTTCAACCTTCTGCCTCCAAAGTACAGCTCCACACTCAGGAGTCTCCTTGTCCTCTTCCCCAAAGCTACAGCATGAGGCTGATTCCATATCCAAGGCCACACCTATCTTCTCAATGTGAATTATGAGCCCTTTGTTTTTTTCTTGGTGAACGCTTCTGTTTTTCATGCATGAGTACATTCAAACACAATTTATCAACTTGATTCCTTCCATGGGTGACTAAAGTAGTTCTAATAGTATGTTTTCAATTGAACTAAAGCTTCTTTCAACTTCAGCTGCAACTCATCATTTGTCTGCAGCCATTATTTAAAACATTTCTCAGTTATCTCACGACCACTCTCCAGTCTGGCCATCTACATTCATTTTCACATAAAAAAGTGGGTAAACACACACACACACACACACACACACACACACACACACACACACGCGCACACACGCACGCACGCACGCACGCACGCACGCGCGCACACACACAAGCAAGCAAACAAAAACAATAACGAAAAACTAGAGCTCCAGGACAATATAGTGCAAGGTCATTTTCATGTTCAACTGCTCTGTCCTCATCTCAACCTGTGGAAATGGTGAATATTTCCCAATGTTGTTAAGAATGTCCTTTCCTATACTTTGTGATACTTTGGTGCTTTTATACCCATCTTTCTTGAAGTTTCCTCTAAGTGTCTTAGTCTAGTCATCCATCCATCCCTTTAGTTGTAGGTTACCAAAGCCTGGTACCCTGGTCTTTTAGCCCATTTCTCTCGAGAATCTTTTATGGGAACTTTCTTCCACACTCAAGATTTCTCATATCATCAAATAAATAAAATCTAGAATTTCATTGCTACCTCAACTTGGCTTTCTGAAGCTCATGTCTCTACTTTTGAGGTAGTACCACATTCCAAACATTTAGGAAGAAAATATGTCATAGCTCAACTCTTGACCCTCTTCCCCACAACTTGGTCTTCCATTCTTGGTGGTGGTGAATGACATCAAGAAGTGAGATGTGCACACCTGGAACTTGGCAGTCATCCTTTGTTCTGATTTCTGGCTCACCACCTATGTTCAGTTCATCACAGAATCTTGTCAGCTTGACTTCCGAAATTACATTCATATTAATTAGATCAGATGTTGACACATAATAAATGTAAGATGTCAATTATGTGTATGCATTTGTGATAAAATATTCTAATTATTATTAAAATGTGATTACTAATTATTCTCATACCTTAAAGGAAATAGAGTAAAAACAAAATAACGTTTTTTTTTCTGTTGAAAGTATCCTAGCTCTAGTGATGATGTTTTTATTTTTTTTAATTTTTAAATTAAATTAGACAAGGGCTCACTATGTAGTACCTAACCTGAAAATTTTTAATGGAGATTAGACTGACCTTGAAAATATATATATAATTGAAATATTTAAGGTCTTTTTTCATATTGGAATTATATAGTACATTATTCTCTATATGGATAATATTCTATATCAAGGTCTTTAGTTTTATGTAGACGAAGGTCATCTTGTCTGACACTCAAATGCTGGTTTGTTAAATCTTAAATGACTTAAAATAAGTTGTTTGTGAGCCATTTGTTAAATTTCACTTCTATTAGAACAACCAAGGAGAGTCATTATTATTTATTCAGTGAAATTCTCTGTGTGTCACATGTGCTTGAATGTACAAATGAGTGTTTGATAAAGAGAAGGATGGAGGAGAGCAAGGGCAAGAGAAGAGATTGGAAGCTGGAAGAAGGATGTAAAAAAGAGAAACAAGTCAACAGCTGTACAGATGGGTGATTTTTTTTAACTTGGGTAATAATGTTTTATTTTATTTTTATTAAATTTTTAAAATTTATTCTACATACCAACCAGTTTCTCCCCCTGTTCCCTCTCCCCATCTCCTTTCTACACTACCCCCATCCATTCCTCAGCAAGGGTAAGGTCTTCCCTGGGAGTCAACAAAGCCTGGTACATCAAGTGGAGGCAGGACCAAGCTCCTCCCCGCTGCATCAAGGCTGAGCCAGGCATCTCACCGTAGAGAATAGGTTCCAAAAAGCCTGTTTATGTACCATGTACAGAATCTCATCCCAATACTAGGGGGCCCACGAATAGACTAAGCTTCATAACTGACACCCACATGCAGAGGGCCTAGGTAGGTACCACGCAGGCTCCCTAGCTGTCGGTCTAGAGTCCATGAGCTCCAGTCAGCTATCTCTGTGGGTTTCAGTCATGATATTGACACCCCTTGCTCTTATAATCCCTCCTCCATCTCTTCAACTGGCCTCCAGAGCTCAGTCTAGTGCTTGGCTGTGGATCTCTGCATCTGCTTCCATAGATGTTGGTTCTATGATGACAATTAGGGTAGTCACAAATCTAATTTCAGGAGAAGGCCAGTTCAGGCACCCTCTCCTCTATTGATAGCAGTCTGAGCTGGGGTCATCTTGTGAATTCCTAGGAGTTTCCAAACAAATGAGTGATTTTTCCAGGGGTTATAGTAGATTTTATATTCTGAAGGGTGAACTTGAGTTATCCAAGTGCAGACAAGGACGAAAGTCTATTTGGAATTGTGTGAAATAGCAGCACTCTAAATGCTTTGTAGCTAATGCAAATGTAGAGTATCCTGTGCCTTTTGATAAGGACAAGAAAAAAATGAAAAGGCACTTGTGAACGTATGTGGAACATTCAGACTGTGAGATAGAACCCTGATATGCTTTACGATTTACTGTAAGAAATTGTTAGAATTTGCAATTGTCAGCACGAATGAAAATAGTCTGTTCATAAATAAAGGCTAAGGCTTCACAGAATTAGTATGGGTGGCCACAGATATTCCTCCAAATGAAGAGAGGGTTGAGATTTCTACCTGCAGATAGAAATTCATATTGTATGTTCATATTGTATAAGCTATATGATTTGTCAATACACAGACTCAGGAGAAATACAGAGAGGTTCTCTAACTGTATTTCATACAACACACATTCTTTCAAAGACTAGTTTCACCAAATAGCAAAAGACAAATTTCACAGGGAATTGAGTACAGGCAGAAGAGGTGATACTAATTAGCAGTGATGTTAACTAATTGCATTTGCAGAAATAAATCACCTAATAAATATATCAGTTTGGAGATTAATCCGTGCAAGCCTCCAAACCAATGGGTTTCTTAGAATTCAGAGCAATTTTAATTCCAATAATATTAACATGGCATCATGAAAGATACATTTTCTAAACTCTAATTTAATTGAAGAAACTCAGATAGTCATAAAGTAGCTCAAACATAATAAATACAATCTATTCTCTCTATAATAAGGTAATTTATATCTAACATATTTTACATTCATCTTTATTTGTAATATAATTTATTAATTTATTGTTTTACAGTGAAATAATTATGTTTTAGTTACTACAAATTAATTATTTTAATAATTTTGATAGATTATTTTAAGTCCTATGTTTTATCTTTAATTTAGATTTGGTCTCAATAATAATTCTGTGACTAAGTTTCATAAATACATGAAACCAACAGAATGGTTTGCAGGAGACACAGTATTACTGTGAATGAGAACAACAAGGGAAGTGTTTCATGTGAATCAACAGCAGGAACATAATCATTTAAGCTTTGTTAACGCCCTAATACATTGGGATACTCATCTTGGTTTTTGACCTAATAGCTTAGGGCTCTACTTTTTATTTCTGATATTATAATTACAATATTTCCCTCCTTCCCTTTCCTCCCACCAACCTCTCCCATACACTCTTTCTTGGTTTCTTTCAAATTCATGGCCTCTTTTTTTTTCAATCACTAATTGTTATTACATGCATGTATGTATATATTATTAAATATTACCTTTTCAATAAATATAATATTACTTGTATGCTTTAAAGGCTTACTGTTGGGCACTGGACAACCAATTGGTATGCTCTTCCCTGGGGGAGACCACCTCTCTAGCTCCTAGCTTTCCTCAGTTGCCTGTAGTTCTTTGTGTAGTGTTGAGGCCTCATGCGCTTTTCACTGCCCACTTGGGCATGGCTATTGTTGCCGTCCCTGTTGATGTTTTGGCAGGTATATTGGTAAAATTTCGTGGGTGTAGCTTCTGCTATTACTAGGAGACACAATCTCACAGCACACTCCCTTGATCCTCTGGCTCTTACAGTCTTCCTTCTGTGATGTTTCTTGAGCCTCAGGTGCACATATTTTTAAATGATGTTTTGCAACATGCTAAAAATTGATGAGATCTAAGATAGATTTTAGGTCCTTTCATTTTCAATAATTTTAGAGACTGTGTTTATTTAGGACATGTGCTAACGTTCAGTCTCAAGTCATTAACTTAAATGATTAAATATCTTTCTAATAAATAATTGAATTTTCTTGAAAAAGTATATTTTAACCACCATGGACCTAGATTTTTTTCCCTTTTAAAATGCTTTGAGAGTTTTCAGTTAGTGTCTTCTGACTGTGCTGCAACCTTCCTAAGTACATGTAGCATCATTTTTAATTCTTTCAAAGGGCAACTATAAATGCAATTAAACGGCCTGTTCATTGCCCTGTTCTCCTCAGATTCTCCCCTTTCTCAGCCTACTGACACTCCTACACATGCTTGTTGGCTTTTCCCTATTCACCTACTTTCTTTAGTGGCCTGTCAAAACTTGTCTCCCATACAAAGCTTTGCCAAGGATTTCATGTTCAATATTTCTTACTGTCTTGAAGCACATACTGAATTTTACACAGATTTTCCTTGAACTTATATACATTTTACAGCACCTCTATTATCTCGTCTCTTAATTAAGACATTTATGCTCTTACCTATCTTTCCAGTAGATTCTTTGAGTGAAAGCATTGTAAGCCATGTGTCTCCATGCATCTCATCTACTCAAGTCTTTGTTCAGTCACTTCCATGCTAATTCTGAGTTTGCCCATGTGGCTTACTTTGGTCAATGTGACAATAGAACATATTCAGTAAAGTAAGGATGAAAAAGTGCTTACGCGGTGGGTAGGTCAAACCTTTCTAGCTACACTTGGAACCCAGCCTGCACATCTAAATAAGCCTAAGGCAGTCAGTAGAATGATGAAGTAGCTGATGGATCAAAGCTCGGTTTTCACTGCTACTGTAACAGCACTAGAGAAAGTTATCAGACACCAGCAACAACCTGCTACCCAAGCTAAATGACGATGCTCCGGTGATCTCAGCTAAGACCAGCTGAGCTTTATCTGGGCTAGTAACACAAGTTAGAGCAAATTTATAACTGCAATGGCATGAGCCAGGAAAATGTTTGTTGTTGAAAGTCATTCAGTTTTGGTGACTTACTTGAATTACCATGATAACCAATAATTTTTTCCCAAGTCAATATTGGGCTGCAGATAGTAATTTCCCCCCATTCTTTTCAATGAAAGAGAGACACTCACAGAATAAAAGGAACTCTGAGGCATTATTTTAGTAATGCTTCCTCCCTTCTATCAACAGAAAACTAATAAAGTGAGTTAAAGCAATTTTCTAGATCTTGAAATAAAAAATATAAGGAGGTAAAGTGAAGATAGAGTGTAGGCAACATCTTGGCTATATTAGAAGGTGATAATAGAATATGAAAACTTAGGTGGCTAAGAGTCGCTTGAAGAGACGTTCATTTTTTATTAATAAGATTTTTTTTTTACAGATCATAGAAAATACTCACGGGGGAAAACATTAAAAAGCATTGCAGTCAAAGATCTTAGAGTTGAGAGAATGTTACTCTTCACATTGGATGAAAGTGTTATGAAGTACACACACAGGATTTAAGTAGAGAAACATCAATATGCACTCTATGGGAGACCTTAAAAATATCCAGGGGCATCTATAAACAAAGGGTAGTTGGATTTTACAACAGTAAATTTCATCCAATAGAGCAATGTCTTCTAAGTTGGGAGAGAAAATAATTTAGAAGCTAGAAAAATTTAATACTCACAAAGCATCAGTCAACTGTATTAGACATTTTAAGATAAAGAACTCTTGAAAAATGTACCCCCATTTACCTCTGTATAAAGTTACTTGAGGAAACAAAGACAGCAAACAAACAAACAAACAAACAGATTAAGAAATGGGAATATAATAAGAGGCACACAACAAAGTACTACCCAAGTGAAGAAGGGAAGATACATTGATGAATTACGCTCTAAAGATAATTGAACATCATGGGGAACAAACATAAGTCACAAAGAGGAAAGCTCAGTTCAAAAGTTAGCCTGGGCTGGGTGGTGGTGATGTGAGAGTTTAATCCCAACACTAAAGAGGCAGAAACAGGATGATCTCTGTGAGTTCGAGGCCAGCCTGGTCTACAGGGTGAGTTCTAGGACAGCCAAAGCTACACAGAAAATCCTTATCTTGAAAAACAAAAACAAAAACAAGCAAATAAAAACACTAAAGAAGAAGGAGGAGGAGAAGAATAAGAATAAGAATGAGAAGGAGAAGAAGAAGAGGAAGAAGAAGGAGGAGGAGAAGGAGAAGAAGAAAGAAATTAATCTGATGTCACAGTTTCCACAAAATAGTTCACAAGCTGAGAGAAAAACAAAATATACATTTTTAAAAATTAGAAAGCAGTTGAAAATCCTATTTTTTCTGAGACACACATTTTTCTTATCACTAAAAGGAAAGGGAAGAACTAAAGTAAAACCAGAAGAAAAAAAGAAGCAGAGGAGAAAAAGGCACACATCCAGTAGCATGCAGAGTAGTTTCCAGTTCTGAGATTGCTATGGAATTAGAAGTGAAGCTTCTAGTTGGGCACCAGATCAGTTTCTCCATAGCTGACGATATTAGTAAGTGTGGTTTTCAGTAATGGGGCCTTATTGTCAGGTAGTGGAAGGGAACCAACAACTCTCATAAGAGTCTTCAGTGTTTGAAAGCAGATGTCTATGGAAACTTTTTGGCCAATGTTTCAACATATGAAATGATTTGTCAAAAATGTGATAGCCAGGGGTTCTGTGCTTTGATAGCTGATCTACTCTCAATGGCTTAGGCTCATCTACTGGGTATGTGACAACTCAGCTTACTCTCACCAGGATTTCATTTTGACTAAAGCAATGACTGTTCAAGACAAAATGCCTGGAGTTGGGTACCACCTCCTCAAAAGATTCTACTTGAAAGAAAATCTAGAGGATCCTCTCTACTTATTGCTCCCTGTGAAATCAGCTGCCCCTTTTTTCAGCTCCATAATAGCAGTTTGGATATTCTGCTGTCCAATCTTTTCCAATTTTTGACCAAATCTCCAATATCATAGCTTAAAAACAATAACAACAATAAAATTCTTGAGACCATTTCTCAACTTTTCATTTGCATACAAAGCTCTGCTTGAATCCTCTTTCAAGAAATCAATATTTAATTTTTAAAAAGATCACATGAAATTGGGATTATGATACAGCAATAGGGGAGAGGTTTGAGAGGAAGAAATGGTAACAGACTTGATCAAATCACATTATATAGATATATAAAACTCTCAAACAATACAATACAAATATTTGTTGAAATTACCTCTTGCAAATTCTTAAAATCAAATTATGGATGTAGTATGCTACAAGAAAGGAGAGATTTAGCAGTAATGAACAGTGGTAACAATATGGTATTTTTATAATTTTCTATTTTTGATAATAATATTCTATTATTATCTATTTATAATTCTATTTTTACAATAAACATACCGAATTCACCAGTGAAAGAGTTAAGTAAAAAGGAAATGCAAATAGTTCCTTTGGAAAACAAGGCTAGATGTAAAAATAGTTAAAACTGACAAGCACTGTCTTAATTTAATGATTACCAATTTATTCATTATCATCAAGTAGGAATGGGACTTAGCTCAGTAGATTCTTGTAACATACATGATATACGGCAACATTACTACCTAGGGTTATGCTTCTTTCACTTAACTTTGTTATTTTGTGTGTGTGTTTGAATGTGTATATGTCCACGGTATATGCACAAATGTGTGTGGATGTGTGCATATGCACAGAGATCCAAGGCAGATGCTGAGTGGCCTGCCCCATTACTCTTTTGCTTATTCCTCTGAGAAACTATCTATCACTGAATCCAAAGGTAGCCTGGTAGCCAACAAGCTTCCATGGCTCTCCTGACTCCATTCCCCACAGTGCTGAGGTTATAGGTACCCACAGCTAAGTGGGCTGTTTAGGTGGGTGCAGAGATCATGCCCTCAGGTCTTCAAGCTTGCATAGCAAGAGTTTTTGTCCAGCAAGCCATCCTCTAACTTTCCCCATCTACTTCATTTTTGACTAGTCTCTTAGAGAGTGTAGTCTTCCTATTTCCAAAACGTGATCTGCTTTCAGTGTTATCTCCTTCTTCAAAATTTAGCCCTTCAAAACTGGGTTTCTTTTGTATGCGCTTAGATTTCCCTCCACAATATATACTTTCTAAAAAGATACATAAAGGGGGTTGCGTCTTCAGAAAATTTAAATTGCTTACTTGAAAAGTAAATCCTTTGGGCACTGTTAAGTTGGAACAGGTTACTACTACATCATGCTCATGGTAGCTGCTTCCAGTATTCTCATTCCTTTCTGGACTCTGATACCCTCTCAGATTATTTTACAGCTATGAGCAGAAGCTTCCTTTCAGAGATAACAGAAGGCACTGTCTATTAGCAATCTCAAAGCTACAAATTTGCCTTTCTGATGATGAGTCCTCTTTTCCTCCCCTTTACCATGGCACAACCACCCATTCCTCCCTGTAACGCTGTGCATGAGACTTCTGCTTCTTAGCTGATTTGGTCACTTGACCATTTGTTATGGAAAGATCTCTCTGGTTATGTTGCATCCTTTTTCTAATTGCAGGTGTTTTCTAAAAGTATTTGTATACACCGATGGTGGTTAATTTTAACTGTCAAATTGGTGAAATGTAGAGAGCCATCTGGGGCCTTCCTGAGGCTCATATTTATACATGTCTTTGAGGGCATTTCCAAAGAAGATGAACTTTCTATTGAAGACTAACTTAAGTATGGGTGGAACTAACTTGTGGGGAAGGTTCCTGAACTGAATGAAGCAGGAAGAAAAGAGAAAGGTAACCAAATGGCGTTATTCTCTACGAATGCCTCCTGGTCCACTGAGATATCAGCAAGTGGCCTTCTGAACCAAGAGCCAAAGTAAATTCTTCCTTCCTTAAGTTACTTTGTGTCCAAAATGGCTTCAGTCATGAGAAAAAATAATTAACACAATAATTAATAAAAAATAATAAACATTAATATTTAAATCATTTCTATACTTAAAATATAAAAAATCCTAGCAAATCATTACTATCTACTGATTTACCTCTGTTTTAAAGTATACCTAAAGAATAAATATTAGATCTATGTGATTCCTTTACTTGTTATTTCTCTTGATCTTTTTGGGTTTAATGCATCATGGGAATATAGGGTCAAGTGCACACTTTAGTAACACAATGTGTGCCAGTCTGCCAACAGCTTCCTGCTAAATCTCAAAGGGACATGGGTATTTGGTAGGTTTCATTTTCATTCTGCATAGGCTCCTTACTCACTGGCTTCAACTGCCATTAAATTAAAGTCTTCTAAGAGGATTCCTTTTTGATCTACAATAAATTAAATGGCCCTTAGACAATTAATATTTGAATGAGATCAATTTGATATTAGTCTTTTAGATACTATTTAAAGAAATTATTTTTGGAATCAGGATAGGGATGTATCCTTGGAATAGAATCCCACTGGCTGTACTTGCAAAGAGATAATTCCTAAAAAATAAAACGCAACACAACTTATATGCCATATAGAAACTCAATTCTTTGAAAAAGGAGTAATAAAGAGAGAATAGAGCAATTTAAACTTTATATATTACTTGAAATTAAAGACAGTGTTCATGAAGATTCAATTTTCTGACACTGTAAGTTAAACAAAAACAGATGAGGAAATAATATTGGATATGTGCTATTTTTTTTTTTTTACCACAGTTAGAGGGATATTTCTTTGCTTCAGCATGATTATTCAAAATACGAGTTTTAGCACTATCAAAGAGTGTTAGAAAAGAAAATAAGGTTAGAAAGCAAACACAACTAATACTAAAATTGCTGTCTTCTTGAAGAGGCAAGAAGAGAAGCAGGCAACAGGAGAGATGAAATGTGGAACTTCTAAAATAAAACCTGATGTTATTTACTTATGATAATGTTTTTGAAAATGAACTGAAAAATAAGAAACACCCTCAGGGAAGCAGAAGCTTTTGAAAATAAAAATGCCTAAAAAGAACAAGCATTATGTTTGATGAAAACGACTTTTGTCTTTGTGTTTAGACATCACTGAAAGTGCTAGAGTCAATTCTGTGAGTGTTCATTCTGTCTGAATCACACACTTCACTTTTGCCAAATTCTCTCCAAGAGGAGGTTAAGGAGCCAGCTGTTCTGGAGTAGTCTTTTGCTACTTTTAACTGCAAAGATCTAAAAGTGGAAAAAAAGTTACTGAAAAAAAATGTATCAGCTACAGTCCTTATATCCAAAGAGAGTCAGCAACAATAGCTCCTTTATCCAGCTTTACTGATTATAATACAAGGGTGTCTGAAGAGCAGGTATTGGAATGATAGACACACATGCTGTGAGATGGACCCATCACCAAGACCTTGAGCCAAGCCTGTGCTGTGGGGCTCTGCCAATCAAGACTACATGGATCATATCACAGGTCTCAGAACAATAAACCTCATTACTCTTGATGTTTGCATGGTCAAATACCCTCTTACCCCAGAAACACAATTTGCTATATATTTGAAAAGAGCCACATTAAATATAAAAACAAAATGACAGAGACAAGTAAAAACAAATTTCATTAGTAAATTTTCTAGTATATATGAGACT
The DNA here is from genome assembly GCF_049852395.1 of Peromyscus maniculatus bairdii. Taxonomy (NCBI): domain Eukaryota; kingdom Metazoa; phylum Chordata; class Mammalia; order Rodentia; family Cricetidae; genus Peromyscus; species Peromyscus maniculatus. The sequence continues at coordinate 62,101,950 of NC_134863.1, read as the reverse complement.
TCCCAATTTCAAATATAACAATATCCGATCTAAGCAAGTTATATGTTTTTGACTTTGACTATTGGTTAACGTGTTTTTTTTTTACATGTTTTAAATGAAAAGTATTGAATATAACTCATTATGCCCCTGAAATCCGGAATTTTAAACTGAAACCTCTATAAACAGCCAAAATTGATGGAAATTAATATCTTCCATATGAAAACCCCTGTGTGTGATTGCCAAAGTAATGATCCTAAAGATTTGTTCTCACAAGATCAGCCTAGGCCTGGCTCCCTGATGTCTTGCAGGTACAGTCATAAACCCTTGAGCTGGGTTCAATATTCTACCATGTGCTGGCTTTTTCTTATTTCTCACCAATTTTCTGGATCAAGGAAGTTATTTAGTATATTTAAGTATCATTTTTCTAATTGTAGTGTGTATCCTGAATCCCTGAAATCTCTTGCACTCTCACTTAATGAACTGTATGAAATTAAAGACTACAAGAAAGAAGATGTCAAGACTTTCACTCTGGCAGCTCTCCATTGGCAAGAATGCCACTGCAAATAGAGTTCACCCTAACGCAATACATTGAAGTGTATATCCTCAGGATGGTCTTTAGGAAACAAGAGGTCTACTGCAAAACCCTTCATCTGCCAGTAAAATCACAATGCTTTGATTACATAAAAAGAGTGTTGTCAAACGTGCTTTTGATAAAAAAAAAAATATGTCGACGGCACTGGCATAGTTTAGCATGTCCATAGGCTTTATAACTGTGTTCAAAGTACATAGGAGCCAGACATGTTTAGAGCAAAAATTGGAAAGACTTTGGTACCTATACTAAAAATTTATATATAAAATCAATGAATATAAAAGTCACTGTGATAAAAATGGTTACTATGTCCTGTACCTGAAAAAACATTATATATATATATATATATTTGTATATGCACACAACACACATATAAGTGCATGTGCATTATAGAAAGGGTTAAAGATAATGTGTTATTTTCCATTTCTTGTTTGTTCTATTATATATATATATATATATATATATATATATATAATATATATATATTTCACTCTACTCTTTTAAGAACTAGGAGCATTCTGAAAACAGAGTGCTAACAGTGCTCACAGACTGACTGCTTACAACAAATAATGAGTGGCAGAGAAGAATATCAAGAGATTTACCTATCAGATGAATTTTACATTAACTACCACGCATGATGAAAATGTTTGAATTTTGGTTTAATATGCAAAATTTTCAACTAGTCATAACATATATATTTTTAAAGCCACTGGAGCTATTTAACACAGCTTCCAAAAGATCATATACGTTGTTATTCTTTAGTCAGAAAATTTGGTTTTAAATTCATTCATCTGGACAGAATAAAATTTTCTTTTTATTAGCTCCAGATACTCTTTAGTACTGAATTTCAAACAAAATATTTTCACATGGAAAACTACTGGGAGACATCTACATACTCTTTTGAATTTATACTTCATATAGGATTTGTAATGGATCGTTCCAAATTATATTAGGGTTATGTGAATGTGACCAGAAATGTAAAGTCCTTGGTGTCATTCCCAGGGCTCACTTATTCACGTGTCTACCTGAGTAAAGGGGACATGTCAGCCAGCCTGCTCTCTTATTTGACCATGCAACCAGAGGCCCGGCTTTTTTATTTTATTTATTTTTGTTTATTTTTTTGAGGTCTTCTCAGACTTGCAACTGGAATAGGGTGGGAGAAGGAACCCTGAGAAAGACAGTAGGCAGGAAACTAAAGTCGAAAAGAAATCAATCACAACAAAAAACTATGTCATGACTCCAAACAATTGTGGGGAGGGAACTGCAAAGGAAACAGCAAAGGTACAGTGTAGAAGACCCAGAAAACAGGAAGATTCATTAGGAAACCTGCCATTGCCTTGCTCTGGAGACCTTGGGGAAGCGCTTTATCATTTCAAATGGCAGGCAACCTACATAGAAGCCAAAGGAAATGAAATAGATTTATCCTAAATTGATTGAAACAATAAAGAAAGAATCTTCTATTTTATTAGTAGATCATATGCTCCCTCTAGAACCCTGTCTCAGCCACAGAATTGTAATCCCTCGTGGGATAACATTCTGTGTATTTCCCATCTTCTGTAAGGTCTGGCAGTGTCTTTCATTCAGTTGCTGCTAGGTTATTAGAGGCCCAGAGATGAATTCAACACAAAGTTTAATTAAACTATCTTTATGAAAGCTCCAGATACTGGAAACACAGAGACAATGTTTTTCAAACAGCCTGATGGAAGGTGCTGATGCTAACCTGTGAGGACAAGTGTCAGATATGATTCAAATGATTTAAATTTTCACACTTGGAAATAATGTCTAGGAGAAAAGTACCTATCACTAAGATACCAAGTTTGAGGTGCTGTCCACTCTCCTGTGTTTCTAAGCCTACCAAGTCCTTTAGACACTGTGAGAGAGACTCTGATTCCATTCCATTTTACAGATACAAAAACTGATACATTTAAGAGGCTGCAGCTTCTGGTAACAGAATATGAACAATGTTCCTCCTATATCCAAATTAATAATTAGTAATAATAATAATAATAATAATAGTAATTGTGTTGCCCCTAGGAATACTTGTTTTTGTACTGATGGATTTTGAGAGAGTTGAGCATACTGGATATATCATTCTGGCCTGCAAATCTGCTCAAAATTGTCCCTTATGATTTTTTGAAAAAGGTTTCTCTTTCTGACTCTAACCATATGAAGTGGAAGGCTCCAGAAATGTTTTGACATATAAATTTTCAGCTGTGTATTATTCCATGTGTTGAAAGCTCCTGCTGTCCATCTCATTCTGTTCTCTCCAGGACACAAGTCATCTCTTCACCCACACATCTACACTGTGCATTCTTTCCGTCTCGATAGCCATTGGCCGCCATCTTAGGAATCTGCCACTGCTGTGCCACACTGTTTATTTATATTGTTTGATTCCATTAGAAGACCAGGCATTCATTAGGCACCCTAGAACAGAATAACTGTATTTCTATTGATAACTTATCTATGGTCTCAAACAGACAATGGTTTAATATCCACCAAGATCTGTTAATTCAGGACTAACTTTCTTTATACTCAAAAGCCAGGCTTTGGTCCTTCTGAACTGTTTGATTTTGAGCTACTGATTAAGTTCTGTGTGTCTCGTTTAATCATGCCAAATCAACAATGTCACACAGAGACCCAGTGAGAATGAAACCAGAATTTCCATATAGAGCACTTGGAATATTATCTGGCAGAAAGCAGTAAGTTCTTGCCAATTATTTTTGGCCAGGCCTCAGCTCATTTCAACCTTTTATGCTGTGATGTGTATGGATCTTGCACATCATACTATTGTGGAAAGTTTTACATAAAAAAAAACCCCAGTATTCTCTTCAGCTTTTGCAAGAATCAGGACGGAGTTTTGAAAACATTATAGTATAAACCCGACAAGACTTTTCCCTCTACATACACGGCAAAATTGCTCCAAGGTGCATGTGCCCTAAAATATTCAGTATTAAAACGCTAACAGCTTTCTGCCGTTCTGCTTGCTGCGCTCCATACCCAAATCATCTGTAGCAGTTAATTAACTGCCTCCCTTTCAGAGGGCTTGAAAGATTTAAGAAGAAAGGAAACGCCAGTGTATTTAGAAGGAAAAGATCTGGGCCTTGGCAGTCAGTGCATTTGAAAAAGTATGTAGGGAAGAGCATTTACTGAGTGAACCCTGCTTTAAGCAACACGAAATAAACATTTTTGTATGTGGCCTGAGAAGGGGAAGCAACAAGAGGATTTCACCAACTTGCTTTTGCTGCCCACAAAAGCTTGTCAGCTGCTCATCACGCGTAGCCTAAACCGTATGGTAAGCTCCGGTCCGTAGCAGGAAAGTTGATTTAGGACTCCATGCAGCGGTGCTCACAGACACCTTGGAACTTGTGTGAGCTGCAGGACGTTCTCCTCAAGTAACATACCACGGCATGGAATCAATGAGAAAATAATTTGTACACCAAATACAAGTGGACATAATAGCAAAGCAGAAGGCCTCATTTAAACTGGAAAACCCCAGACGCAGAATAAATAAGCATCTTGGAGTGGAGCCGGGGACAGACATGAGTGCATGTGGGGTTGGGAATGTGCTTCCCTGCCGGAAATCATTCAATTATCAAAATGCTTTCCTCCTGAGACTTACAAACAGAAACCCTGGCTCGTGCTCAAATATTAAACAGTAACGATGTTCTCCTTGTGTTTTGAAGGAGAAGGTCCACTTTAGCTGCTGAATCCGTGATCTGCTTTGTGATGAAGAAATGGCCACAAGGGAACTTTGGAGAGATTTTTGGAGAACATGATACTGACATCAGCTCTCAGCTTCATTTTTCCAAATAAGATAGTATGTATTTTTGGTTCTGTTTTCAGATAGGTCACCCTGTGCTTGCTTTTAAGAGCTTAAGAGTTTTATTCACTAATAGATTTCATGGGATAAGGTTAGTTCCAAGTTTGTAATATCCTAGAGGGGACAAGAATCAAGCAAGAAAAAAAAGAGTAAAACAGAAAAATAATTTCATTTTTTTTTGGTAAGAAATAAGAAGAGATCAAGTAGAAGGTTGACAGGAAGTATATGGAATAACGCTGTGTGTAGCTTGGCCATGGAGCATTTCAATTTTATTTTAGGTCAGATAGAAAGTTATCAGGAGGATTGAAAAGAGAAATACCATGATTCAATAAATAAAGATCACTTTGGTGAAGAGGAACAGCAGAGCTTAGCTGGTATAGTGGAAGCATGGAGACCAGTTAATCTTTTGGTTCAGTGAACTGAACACAAAGTTGAGGGTGGCTGGCTCGAGGGAGATGACAAAATGGAATGAGATAAACCTTTAATTCGAGAGCATTTCAGAGGATCAGTAGGACTTGCCGAAATGTTAAGTACTGGGGCTGATGGAAAGGTACAAATCATAACCACTCCTAGGTTTCTGTAATGCATAATGCTATAACTATGTCTAAGGAACAGTGTGAACTTTAAGGGGGAGGAAGTGGAAGGGATAGAGTCCACCTAAAGTGCATTGCACTCCAGACACAGTATGCTCCATGGCGAGAAGCTCCATATGCTTATACTTACACTAGGATTTTCTAATCTTATTTTCTTATTGTCAGAATTTATTTGGAGGCCAGTAAGAAGGGCATAGATATGGTTGCTGCATTGCCTGTTGACTTGAGCTCATTCCACACAACCCAATGGTGGCAGAATGGGTCTGGAGATACAGCACAAATGGTAAGTGTTCACTTAACGTGCCTGAAGCCTTAGGTTTGTTTCTTAGCACCGTACGGAAGGGACGCGATGGCACAGACAGGATGAGCAGAAGTCAAGGCCATACTCAGCTACCCAGTGAGTTAGAGTCCAATCCGGGTCAGTGTGTACCAGTTTTCTCTAAGATACAACTTTCCATCTTAGAGGAAGTTCCTTGAGACGCAGGATGTCAAAATAACGGTGACAAAGTGCATCTTGAAGGAAACTCCTTAAGCTCAGGAAGTAAACACTTTAATAGCTTCAGAAAGTATCTGAAACTGGCCAGATTCACTAGGGCTCTTCCTGTCTAAGCATATATAATGGGTAAGGACTGTTGAGAGACACGCTTGGACTAACTGAAGTGTTTGGAAGAGGCAGAGAACAGCTGATCTTCCTGAAAAAGATAGTTTCCAACTTATCCAATCAATATTGGTCTGGATGTTATGCAATGTACTCCCGGTTTTCATCTTTCATGGGCCATCACCCATGCTGGGTAGGGTCTTGGTGATGCAGTTGTCTTTAAATCATTTCTGCTCCTGTAAGTAACCCGCCCGCTAATTGTCATAAGCAAGTCCAATAAAGCCCATTGCTTCATCAAGCTGGACTTGGGTGGTATACTTAATTTGGTCTGCCATTAGCTGCCTAGCTGGGGTGAATAGTCATTCATTCATTTCTCCCCAGGGAGAGTGTCAAACAAGAAAGAGTTATATAGAAACTGTAGCAACAACAACAACAATAGGAACATATTTTCTTGTAGTTGAAATTTGCTCAGCTTTTAAAAATGTATCGAAGTGGGTCTGCTGAGACTGCACAGTGGGCAAGAGGACTTTCTGCTTGTGGGAGCTGACCCCACCTGAGGTCAGTCCCCACATCTATACGGTAGAAGGTGAGAACAGAGTCCTAAAAGCTGTCCTCTGACCTCCACATCTGTGTTGTGGCAAATGCTTTCCCAGGGCCCATATACAAAATGAAAAAATAAATGTAAACATTTTCAAAATGTACCCAATTAAAATAGACAAAAACTGTCATTGTCGTTACAGTGAAACATGCTCGCATGAGATGGTTTTTACAAATGAGGTATCCACAGCACTGCTAGGTGCATAGTTAGGGTAAGCCTTTTTAAAAACAGGTGAAAATCTCATGTCTTCTAGGAATGTCAGATGCTACACTCATAAAGTCTCATCCACATGACTGCCTACATATGAGCTTAACAAGGACAGCAATACACATGCTGTAGGGAACAGAGGAAACTCAACCGTATACAAAGAGCTACAGGCAACCAAGAAATGCTGAGAGCAGGAGAAATAGTATTCCCCAGGGAAGAGCACCCCGGCAGTGTATCCAATACCAAATGCTCAGCCCTGAAAACATACACACATGATGTACACGGAACAGGGTGTACTTACAAATATATATGCATATATAGATGTATATTATGTAACAACAATTAATGAAATAAAAGGACATGAATTTGAGAGAGAGCAAAGGGGAGTATATCAGAGACATTGGAGGGTGACAAATGGCAACTGACCTTCACATTGGTGGTATAAACATCATGTTTCCTGATTTTAAAAAAAACTAATTTCAGACTGTATTATTATTTTTCCCTTCCTGAATTCACAACAGACTCAATTGGGCCAGTCACTTTAATGGTCATCTTGTCATTCCCTCTGGCACTTGAATGCAGCAGTGGCTCCTAGTGACCTTAAGTCTCTAGGAGACTTGTTAGGATGTTAGTTCTATTTGGTTTGATTTACAATGTCAGGCATTGTTTCACACATCCTGCAGCTGCTTAGGTAAAAGGAACCCAGGTTTCAAGTGAAGACATTGCATGATAAACAATTTTACACTTGTTCAAACCAGTCCTCATGTTGCAAGGTCAAAATCCTTTGTAAAGTAGATCTTTGGAGCTCTTTGTTAGGTCAAAGGGCTTCTTATACTTTCCTTATCTTCTGAGGATGGAACTGATGCTCAGAAGATGCCAGAAATAAGATTCAAAACTTTCCAGTCTAAGGAAAGTTGTCTGACAATATCTACCAATATGGAAAATTAGTATCAAATTGTATAAAATGTATTTCAATTAAATATTAAAATCAATCTATACTGTAATAATTTTATTAACCCATTTAGAAAATGTGTGATAGGATAACTTGAAAATTTATTGTTAATTAGTAGGCCTTAAAATTAGATTGAAAAGCTACTGTGCTGTAATATATAAACTATAGAATAATTAATATATAGTAAACTATATTAAGATTTACATTTGATCTCCATAAGTAAACTGTGGATGTGGGGGGGGGGGCGTCAATAGAGGGGAGGGGATGGGGGATGGGAACATGAGGGAACAAGATGGTTGAGCTGGGGGAGGGATGGAGTAGGAGAGCAATGAAAGAGGTACCTTGTTAGAGGGAGACATCATGGGGATAGGAGAAACCTGGTGCTAGAGAAATTTTCAGGAACCCACAAGGATGACCCCAGATTAGACTACTAGCAAGAGTGGAGAGGGTGCATGAACTAGCCTACCCTGGTAATCAGATTGGTGATTACCCTAACTGTCATCATAGAGCCTTCATCTAGTAACTGATGGAAGCAGATGCAGAGATCCACAACTAAACACAAGGCAGAACCCTGGGAGCCCAAAGGAAGAGAGGTGTAGTAGAATATTATTTTAAGGTGTGTTACTTTTGTTATATTGCATTTGTTTAACTCTGTGAAGCTGTGTTGCTTTGCCTGTCTAAAACACCTGATGGTCTAATAAAGAACTGAATGGCCAATAGACAGGAGAAAGAATAGGCGGGGCTGGCAGGCAGAAAGAACATATAGAGGAAGAAATCTGGAAACGGGAAGAAAAGAGATGGAGGAGTGAAGAGATATAGCAGCCACAGAAGGAGGAGGGCATCAGGGACCAGCCACCCAGCTACACAGCCAGAGTAAGAGTAAGATAAATAGAAGTAAGAGAACGGAATAGCCCAGAGGCAAAAGGTAGATAAAATAAGCTAAGTTAAGGAAAGCTGGAAAGAAACTAAGCCAAATTAAGGCCTCTGTGTGTAAATTTATTTGGTAGCTGGGTGGTAGGCCCCCCAGAAAAGAGTAAAAAAAAACCCCAAAACAGAGACGGAAGAGGGACTATTTGAGCAAGGGGAGTCAAGATCATGATCTTCACTGACAACTGAACCAAGCTCATGGGAACTCATGACCGCATCAGCGGTGGAACCTGTATTGGGACCGTACCAAGCCCCTGTGCATGAGCTGGCTTTCTGGAGCCCATTACCTATGGTCGGACACCTTGCTCACCCTTGATGCAGGGGGGAGGTATTTGGTCCTACTTCAACTGAATGTACGAGGCTTTGGTGTCCCCCCATGGGAGGACTTACCCTTTTGTAGGAGGGGATAGGGGGTAGTTTGGAGGAAGATGAAGGTGGGGTGGGGGGGAGCAGGGAGGACAGATTAGAGGGGGATCTGTGGTTAGAATTGAAAATGAATAAAAAATTTAGATTAAAAAAATTTACATGTGATATTCTGAGTGATGGTTACCAACATACATGTACAAGTGATTTTCAAAACCACTATCTTATTTTAAAGTGCAAATAAAATTAATTCTGATGGCTCCCTATTTTTGGGTTGAGAAAATGTAGCACAGGTACAGTGTCTTGCTCCTTAAATAGTAGTACCTTTTGAAATAATGCATAAATGGAAGAAAGTAATTGCTCATTTGCTTATTTATAAAGAAATTCAGAGTCATAACTGGCAACTGCAAAAAATATACAAATTGGAAATAAATATTTTGCACATTAAAAATTCATGTGACTAAAAGAATTGGATATTTTTAAGAGGCATAATTCTTAAGGACATATTCAAGATACAAGATGCTGGGCATGGTGGCATACACCTCTAGCCCCAGCAACTGGGGAGGCTGAGAGAGGGGGATTGCTTGAGTTGAGGCTGAGACATGGGGATTGCTTGAGTTAAGTATTTCTAGCCTATAGTACTCTATACCTATTGGCTATCCTCACTAAATTTGGCATCAGTATGGTAACCTCTCAAGATTCGGGGACTACCAGGTTCTCTAAGGAGGGGTGACCCGCCTATGTTGGAAATGGAACTTGTCAAAGATAGGAAAGACTAGCATTCTTCAGGCTAACAACTCTGTGGGCATATTACATCTCACCATGGAGACTTGAATGGAATCTAATCATTCAGATCACATAGCTACACCTGTTCCATTAATTTATGGCCATATCTTTAAAATCTAGAAGTAAAATAATTATACAGTTTATTACATGCCCTGGGTTGAATAGAAGTTATCTTCCAAATTGATGTCTACTAGGAGCTTGTGGATGTGACCTCATTAGGAAAGAGGGTCATGCAAATTTAATTAAGATGAAGTCACACTGAATAAAAACATATGTCTTTTTAAGGATTAGGAAGTTTAGAGAGATAAGATATTCAAGGGAGAACTCCACATGAAAAAAAGAAGCAGAGACTTTCATTGTTACAAACAATGCAATATCAAAGGTTGGCATCAGCTTTTAGTGTCTAGAAAGGAACCATTGAGATGAGGGTAGGGGCTAGATTATAGCTTTTCTAATGCCTTGAATTAAAACATCTATTGATAGTAACTATGTGAAAAAAATTCAGTCATTTAAATCACTGAGCTTGTAATGACAGTCTCAACTCATACAGCCTATGACAATAGTGGAAATGAGAGCTTTTTTAAGTAATCATACTGTATAAAGTTCAGGGAAAATGTGAGAAAATTCTTATTGTGATTATTTGTGGCTTTATTCAAACCATAAATGTAGCACAAATGTCTGTCTTATTGGAATTTTTATTGTCAGTGGATAGATCATAAAATCCACCGGATGCAGATATAAACAGTCACATATGCAAAAGCAACTCACTAATTTGTAATTTTTCACATTTTTTCCCCCAGGAAAAAGTTTTACATTAAATTAGCATACTCTCAAACTTTGTGGTCCATGAAACTGGTCTACAACACTCAGCTGACCTTAGAAATGTGACCTAACTTAATCTTGGTGCCCATAGTTATGGACATGGCATATGCTTTATAAGCTGTTAAGTACATTTGTTTTCTGTGTTGAAAAATGTATAGTATATGTTTCCATGAATGGAGTATGAAAATAAGCAATAATTCAACCCAAAATTATATTCAATTTGTAATTCAAGAAGAAATTGCTTAGATTGAATTTCAAGTACACAGGCTGAAAAAATGTGAAAAGATGTTTGTATGACACCATAGTTAATAACAACCTCCAATATCGCCATTGGAAAGAACTTTAGGAAAGCTTTCACTGGCTTAGAATCTTTAAGAAGGATTCTAAGTATCTCTGGAATGAATGGGAGGACCCTGTTCTCCTAAGAACATATTTAATTTTCAAGAGAATGTATTCTGACTCATCATTCAACATTTTTAGGAAAAGGTTATTGAAGGTGTGGAAAGGCAGTGCTTCCTCTGGGCACCTACAGTGTGAATTTCTGTCATAAACAGTTCCTACTTATGTTCCTTTAAAGTCAAAATCTCCCATGCTGGCTGGAACACGGGTTGATGAAAATAACAGTAAGAGTGAGAAGCATGGGACAAACCAGAGACCAAACTGCCAGAGTCTGGGGAATAGGCTTGCCTAGGACAGGACATTTCTGTAAGTGCTAAATTTTAATCAAGGTGATAGGATGGGGGCACAAAGAACACACCTGAGATTCTAAAATCTAGAGCTTCTACATGCTGTCCTCCTAATCAGTCTAGGAATGACTGAAAACTCACATGTGTGAGCCATCTGGATTGTTTTCCAAGTGATTAAAGCCAGGGTGACTAGTTAGTATTTCCAGTTCAGCCATTTGTCTCATTATGTGGTTTGAGCTGCCATGTGGTTTAACATCCCTGCAATTTTCTAGTGCACCTTGTGGAGGAATCCTCCCAACTTTCTAGTGCTCCTCCTGGAGGAATTTTTACCTGGTTTGGAAATGCTGGGATGATTTTAAAATATTATTGGTTTTCTTAAAATGCCCCCCTTGACTTGATAAGGACATTAGTGTTTTCTGGCAAACCACTTTATATGCCCAGGATGGTTTTGTCTGTTAGCACTTATTTCTGCTTGTACATTATTATCCCCTATATTCACCGAAAGAATGTATTTCATCCCATCTTTTGCAAGTGGAACACTGTGATGCTTACCCATGGGATAGATAATTAAATGACAATCAAATGGCATGTGAAAACACAGAGAATAACTTGAGATAGTAAATAGGTACAATATGATTAGATTCATTTAAAGAGTAATCATGAAATAGAATATGCCCTCCAGAGGCACTGTCTTCTTTTCCCCACACCAACAGATGCTACAGTAACTGAAGTCATTCGCCCATCACTCACATGAAGCTGCAATGCAAATGCAGCCTCTCCTCTTCTTAGTCTCCTTTTCACAGCCCTAGATGCAGTTTAGCCTTCAGACAAAATGACGTTGTTCTTTGCAGTCGATTTTACTGCTGAGCTAAGTAATTTTCTGACTCCACACACAATGGCTACATTAGGCAATCTATTTGTATTGTCAATAAAGTTGTGTTTATATGCGCAAGACAAAATCCTTCTGCATCTTAATCATTAGTGTCCTTGTGTTTTCCTAGTTATTAAGTAGAGGCAAATTATTGCTCTCAAATGGAGGTAAGTGCACACACTGACTCTCACACCCACACCCACACTTTAGTACTGGAAGCCTTTGAAAGATTTCAGTAGTCTGAACTGAGACTCAAAAGGGCACAATGTCAAAAATTAATCATTTCTCAGCTTCCTTCCTTCCCATCGCACTCTCTATAACATACTGACAGCAGGAAGAAGTGCACTAAGAGAAAGATTTCCCTGCAAGTGAGGTAACATCTGCCTGAAAGCTGGGATAACAAGGAGTCTGGACCATCTCTTCAGCAAGAAACATTCATGGAGACTAGAGAGAGGCATACAGTTTAGCCTCGGGGCTCTTTCAGGACTTGAGATGTATACTCTGGTAGAAATGGTAATAAAACAAGCATCCTCTGGCACTCCATTTGTCTGCATTGAGTAAAGTCTTCTAAGAAACATGTACAATTTCCACTGTAATAGATTTTCCTTTCAACTCCATGAACAATGATAATACCGTGTGTTTTAAAACAAGATGCTTCCATCCACACATTTAAATAATGACTTTCTGGATTTTTTAAAACAAAACTTTATGTTTCTTCCTCCTTGGTCCTAATTGGAAAGAGTCACCCTTTCCTCTCAGCCAGCAGATGCATGGCACATGTGTCCATTACTAGCCTCACAATTTGAAGCAGTTCAGGAGACAGGGTTGGGATGATAATTAATGAAAACTGCCTGACCATGTTAATGTGATTGATTAAAACCATTGGAAACTGGTTACAAGATGCTATTAACAAACATCGTGTAAGATGTGAATGAAAGGAGCAGATCTTCCATAGATTCAGAAAGAGATCTCTGAATTTGTTATCCCTGAAAGTGAGGTAACATCTGCCTGAAAGCTGGGGTAACAAGGAGTCCATTTTTAACTGAAATGGAATGTATATTACTGAGACAGTTACAACAATGACTATCAATAAAAGTGTCAGGGTCTTCACTCACTGAATTTTTGATTTCATATAAATTTTGTCATTGAGGTAGTCTATGACTTCAGAATTAGATTTGACTTTTAAAAAGCCATAGAGTGTACTCACTTTTTGTGATTTTTAAATTTGTATGATAATTTAGTAAAAGAGGCCAAGAGGTATCAGTATCTTTTTTGTTATGTTTTTGTTTGTTTGTTTGTTTTTGTTTTGACGGGGTTTCTCTCTGTAGCCCTGGCTGTCCTGAAACTCATTCAGTAGCTCAGGCTGGCCTCAAACTCACAGAGATCTGCCTGCCTCTGCTTCTCTAATGTGTTCACCAAAGGCTAGTATGTTTTTTATTTGTATTTGTTGGTCTGTGTTTTTGAGATAGTATCACCAAGCCCTTGCTGACCTAGAACTGACAATTCTTCTGCCTCAGCTTCCTGAGTTCAAGGATTATGAGTACTTCACACTGTGTACAGATAGTATATTTTTTTCAAAGAAAAGGATAATGGTTAATCTCTATTGTCAACTTAACTGGATTTTAGAATAAAACAAATATACTACTCGAGTACCTGCTAGGGTTTTTACCAGGAAGGTTCTACCCTGAATGCAGGTGGCTTCAACCCATGGACAGGGTCCAGGACTAAAAATGGAGATAATTAGCTATGAAGTAATATCCATGTCTCTCTGGTTCCTGATTATAATCACAATGCAACTGGCCACTCAATGCTGCTCTAACACCTTCCCAACTTTGAGTGTACTATCCAACTGTGAACTAAAATAATCCTTGATTCCCTAGGTTACTTTTGCTAGGAAGTTTTGTTAGAGCAACAAGAAGTGTAACTAATAAAAGGAAAAGCATCATATTTTTAATATTTTATATTTATATTTTTGACATTATAATACAATTACATCATTTCTTTCCATTCATCCAATGCCTTTCATGCAACATTTCTTATTCAAATTCATGGTCTCTTTTTCTTGAATGTGTGTGTGTGTGCACGTGTGTGTGTGTGTGTGTGTGTGTGTGTGTGTGTGTGTGTGTGTGTTTATTCCTAAATATAGAATTACAGAGTCTGCATAGTCCATATAATTATTTGTATGTATGCTCTCAGGGTTAAAAACCTGGTATTGGATAACTAGTAGATGTTGTATTCCCTGGGGAAGACTGTTTCTCTAGATCTCAGCATTCCTTAGATGCCTGTCATTTTTTGTCTAGGGTTGAAACCTCATGAGCATTACTCATTCCATGTTGGGATGGCTATCAGTGTCATCCTTGTTTAAGCCATCTTTTTATAGCCATATTGGGTAGACTTTATGAATGTAGATTCTCTGACATTTGCAAGCTATGCAATCTTACATCAAATTTCTTGTTCCTCTGGCTCTTAAAAATCCCTCTGCCATTCTCTTCCACAATGATCCCTGAACGTTAGTGAAGTAGTGATGTTGTAGAAGTATCATTTGGGACCAGGCTCTACAACATTGCATTTTGACTGGTTGTGGTTTTCTAGAATGGACTCTGTTGTGAAGAGAAGTTTCCTTGATGCAGGATGAGGAATACAGTTAGTTATCTGTGGGTTTAAGGACAAATATCCACAATTTAATTAGTGGTTATTATGGTTTAGTGAAGTGGATGTAGTAGGTTCTCCTCCAAGAGTCACTGGTCCTGGGTAGTTAGTTGGCTAGGTTTCCAGTATCAGGATTGATTTCCCTCTCATTGAGTTTGCCTTATGTCCAAGTAGGAAGATGTTGGTTATCTCCCCATTATGTGTGCTGCTACTGCATCCTAAGGATTATTATGGCATTCGAGTCATTGTTGGGGCTCATAGGAATTATATCTGGGAAGGCCTGTTGGTTGCTTACCTCCATGGAAACTTGAGTGGTACATTCTGGTATCATAAAGATAGGATTTTTGTTTGTTTGTTTTTAGTTTTTTGGGTTTTTTTTTTTTTTTGAAACAAGGTTTGTCTGTTTAGCCCTGGGTGTCCTGAAACTTGCTCTGTAGACCAGACTGACCTCAAACTCAGAGATCCATCTGCCTCTACCACCTGAGTTCTGGGATTTAAACATAGTTCATTTTTTTTTAAATATAAGACCAGATTATTCTGATTAAGTAAGTCAAGTCTTGCCTATGTTAGGTAATGTTGTTGGCAACAAGTCCAAATGTAATAGAATGTGTCAAAATAAAATTGACTTTTCTAGACTTTAACTTGAAGTTTGTTACTTGGCATTCATTAGTTTTAGTTAAATCAGTCTTTTTTTCCTAGATACATTCTTTCTTTGTAGGCACATATGGTGTTGGAGCTAAATAGGTTATGCCTTTTCAAATTATCATTTCCAAGGCTTAAGGAACATAGAAACTGTCAGTTTCCAGAAAACCAGTTTGAAGTTGCAATCTTTTTATAATGGTCCTGAGGGAGTGATATATTAATAAACAAATGCTAAAAGCAACTTGAAGTAATTTGTGTTTCTTTAAAAATACTTTTAAGCCTTTGTTCTGGAGATTTTGGCAAAAGGTGAACTAGTATTTAACTTGATTTTTAGATTTATGATTGATTTCTAGTAAATCTTGTGCACAACAGAGAAAGGTGGAATTTATATTTCTAGGGAAAGAAAATCCTTAAAGGCCTTCTTACTTGTTAAAAATATCCCATGGAATTCAAAAGAACAAATTGAAGTTGACTTGGGGGCAGGGATGGAGTATATGAGCAGACCTTGAAATAGTCATATAAATTGGAACCTGCCACTCTTTCTGCCAGTCTGGCTATGGGCCTGCAGTGAATTCTTGGTCCATACCACTTCATCATGTAACCCTCTCTACCTCTGGTCCAAGTTCAGTTACTGTGGTCTAGAGCAATACTTTTTCTTTATTGAATGGCTGGCTTCTAGTTTACAGGAGTTTTTCAAAATCTGTTCAATGGTTTGATTCCATAATCATCTTTAGACACAAGCTAGAAAAGTAATGTGTCCTTTATTACATAGAAATAAGAAAAGCGCTCTGGATGATAAGGTTGACTTCCACAAGGTCATATGACAAGGACCTGTGCAATTGACACTACAATCCTGGTTTTTGTTTTTCTCTCTTTCTTTTCTTTTCTTTTCTTTTTCTTTTCTTTTCTTTTCTTTTCTTTTCTTTTCTTTTCTTTTCTTTTCTTTTCTTCTCTTCTCTTCTCTTCTCTTCTCTTCTCTTCTCTTCTCTCTCTCTCTCTCTCTCTCTCTCTCTCTCTCTCTTTCTTCATTTTTAATGATATGGTCCAAAGCTCCTTTTCTACATCAGAGTACTTAAAGACTAATTCTTCTAAGCCATATACGATGACTGGCCTGAGAGCTGAGGATACAGATGCAGCCACGTGTTTTCAGACTGCTATCTTGCTAAAGCTATGAGGTTAAAGTTCACATCAGTTATTATGCTGGTTTGCAACAAGGACATAATCAGAACTCTAGGCAGATCCTAGTTCATTTTCAGCCTTCAGGCTGTTTCTCTCACTCTAGCTGCCTTTTTCTTTCTTTCTTAAAATGTGCTTACCATCTTTAAACATTTAGCTGCAACAACTTCAACCAGATGCCAAATTAAATTGAAAAAGTTTCCTCTGCATATCTAATTTTATACCCTTACTGTATTTCTTATACTTACAACTGACTTCCTTTTATCTTTGTTGTTGCTATTTCAAACATTTGATGTTTGACTTATATGCTGTCAATTAAATACTTTCTCCTCAGAAAGAATGTAGTATGCATATGTGAAATATGCTTTACTTCATAAACACAAGCAAATATCTATTTACATTCTAAAATTAGGACCAGGTATGTAAATATGAGGCAGACATATATAGACTTACTGTGTTGCTTCTCCACTTAAAAACTTAAAATATAATTTATTTCATATTGTTTTTCCATGTTTCCCCATCTTGAACTGATTTAGGCAAATTGTAAACATCTCAGTTTGACTTTGAATACCAAATTTTTCACAAACATTTTAATTTAATACTGTCCATACTAACATTAATATTTTGTGTCATGTCACAGCAGTACAGAGGGAGATACAGAGCTTCAGTGTGAATTCCTCCACAAATTAATGACTACCTTGGCTTGAAGTACAGTTTGGGATTCAATTACACAGCTCCCTAGGCTAGTGTTTTTTATACATTAAATATTCAGTTCCCACAGGGAGATGCAAACACAGACAAGAACAGAATTTGTCATTGCAAAATGTCAAAACCAACCCCCAATCCAATATTCTACAGAGGCTGTGGAGAAATGCCTAGACTTATAACAGGACTACAGTCTGATGAAAATATAGTAAGTTGGAAACATGGTAAATTAAAATGCATTTAGTATGCCTTAGTTACTGAAAATCATGGCCTAGCAACATGTAAGAGAATGTTGGTTGCCCACCTTCATGTTTCTTTAGTCACCAGGAGCTTCTCAGCATTCTTGAAATATGAGTCATAGAGGAACGAGACAGCCTCCTGGGATCAGCTGTCACTTAGAACACTACCGAGACCCATTCTACCTTCTGTTAACTGTGAGCAATGTAACTGAAGTATTACATACCATCTCAACCTTTCCTAAAACTATCTTTTCATTTATAGTTCACTGAATTATCTGGAACCCTAAATCATGAGCTTGATCTCCAAAGTCAATAAAATCTCCATCTGGGTTGCATGATAAAGTTCAATCTAATAAATTTTAAAGTGTGCTCATGAATCTATAAACTGCTAAATTAAAATGATGTCCATTCAATTCCATATTTAACTTGAGAAAATTTCTTATAGAGAAGGTAAAAAAGCAGCAGGATCAAGAGTTAAGAGCAATTGCTGTGCTTTCAGAAGATATGATTTGAGTGTCCAGCCCCCTATGTCATGAGGTTCTCACCCCATCTTGAACTCTAGTTCTAGGAGATGTGATGGCTCTAGCCTCCTCAATCACCCGCACTCACCTGCATATACCATATGTAGGCATACACATGTACACATAAATAAAATAACAATTCTTTAAAAAAGGAGAGACACAGAGCAGAAATCAAGCACCACAATCCTTAGAGTCTAAAATTGCCATCACTTGCAAGCTATACTATATAAAATTTTCTCTGTTGAACAGACTTGAATAAATATTGGGTCAATCTGTTCAAGTTGTAGTTGATTTTAAGGATTTATATAATTTCAGACATCGAGATAGTTTTTTTAAAGCTACCTTGTTACTTTGATAAACCAAAGGAGGTCAAAATATAATTATCCAAAGACCCATTTTTATATTATGCAGAATAGGCTCAGTAACATTCATTTTACTTTTTTTTCAAGACTAAACTGGAGGTTGACGTAATAAGTAAGTAGTATTAAAATTTTCAAATGGGTCATATACTTGATGTGCCATGCTTTGCTCAAGCCCATGGGAGGCCTGCCCCTTTCTGAATAGAGACTGCGGAGGAGTGGAAGGGGGGGTAGATGGGAAGCAGTGGTGTGGGGGGAGACTGGGAGAAGAGGAGGGAGGAGAAACTGCCATGGTCGGTATGTAAAATAAATGAAAAAAAGTTATTTAAATAATAAAACAAACACAGAGAGAGTCTGTTTCAAAAAAATAGAAAAAAAAAGGAAAAAAAAAAAACTACATTCAGATGAGTTTAGAATGCCAGCAGAGACTTCAACCCTACTATCATTTTTAGTACAATTTTTAAATAAGAAATTTTAAGACAGAGTCACTGCAGAATATTCCTATACACTGTGAGAATATATGGTGCTGTGGTTGGTTTAATAAAGAAGCTGATTGGCCAATAGTTGAACAGAATAAGGCTAGATGGGAAAAACAACAACAACAACAAAACCTCCAAAACCTCCAAACAAATAAAATGGGTTGTATAGATACAATAAAATTTTTTCAAACCTGTTATGAATATATGTTTTTGTTTTCCATTACGTATTTTGAAAACCACTCTCTTGAGTTTGTATTAAATATTTTGGAAATTATTTTTGTCCCACCATATCTATATTGATATTATCTACCTATACCCATATCTATATATCACCTATCTACTTAAATAGATATACATATGTATGAGGATGCTTAATGTGAGTTGTTTTTGTGATTAGCTAGGCTGCTGTGGTATTTAAAATTGTAATTCTTTCTCAAATGTTACTTCCAGTTTTCCCTTTGTATAGGAGAAGAGGTATTTTATTTCAGACTCAGAAGGGAGTCAATACAAGTTGATTGGAATACCATATAAGCCCAACAATGTGTCGCTGAAGGAGTACCCTTCTACCTGCTCTGAGCATGAGTTGAGTAGGATTCTCCAGAGTTATTTCCTATGGTATCTGACCCCTGGAGGTTAGTTAATGCTACTGAGAATTAGAAAGAACTTTTTGGACAAATGTGAAGTTTTGATGTCAGAAAAAAAAAAGATTTTATTTAATTATATGGGACCTGCATATTCTATGAAAAATGCCTCTTTGGTTGAAATGCTGCATTGTTTCGATCTGAGTGAGAACAAAACAACCCCAATAATGTTAAATGAAACAAACAATACCAATGTCCTGAAAAATACCATTCATTAGTAACATAGGCAGTTTCTAAGTAATAGGACCTCTGAAATTTTTTTCCTGTGTAGATTTTAATTCTCTTTCAAGTCATTGTTCTATCAGGGACCTGGGTTGGTACTCATCAAACCATATAAGTAAAGTTTGAAAGTTAAACTTTCCTAACATTGGTGCTGGTCTCCCATTAGCTTGAAACACTAAGGAATTGAAATGTTCAGTATAAAAATGTTGACATGGATTTGACATGTACAAAAAGAGATAAATGTTCTTTGTTTTAAGATTTTTGAGTCACTGTGTTGCTCTGGCATGAAGAAACTTGTTGTTAAAAAGAAAACTGTGCTGGGCGTTGGTGGCGCACGCCTTTAATCCCAGCACTCGGGAGGCAGAGGCAGGCGGATCTCTGTGAGTTCGAGGCCAGCCTGGGCTACCAAGTGAGCTCCAGGAAAGGTGCAAAGCTACACAGAGAAACCCTGTCTCGAAAAACCAAAAAAAAAAAAAAAGAAAACTGTTTCCTAAGAGAGAATGCTGATGGGATAAGAAGACTTAAGATATCTGTCTATCTATCTATCTATCTATCTATCTATCTATCTATCTATCTATCTATCTATCTAATATAAATAGAATTTAATAGGATTCACTATTAAAAGTTGGTCATTTTTTAAAAAAAAACAGTAATAGTTCCCTTAAAATAGTCCTATGTGCAAACATTTTCTCAATACAGAAGAATAAATGTACTTTACACTTGATGAATAGATGGTAAAGAAATGTTAACATAATATAATTAAATAAGATATAAATTTATTTTGCCTCTTGGGAATTTGAAGAGGGAAACCTTGAAATTTAACCTCAAAAGTTGAAGGTGGGGAAATCCATCAAATTAAATGATACCAGTCATGGTAAAAGACATAGTTTGAATCAAAAGTGATCAGTGACAATGTGAAAGATTCTCCAGCTTTAGTGAGTGGGAGTGCTTAAATTCGAGATTCCAAACAGACATTCCGTGCTATTAAGCAACTTTGGTTCACTTCCTCAATAGGATTTCTTCAATACCCTTCAATGGTATTGATTCTAAGTCCTCAATGTTTTCGATTTTCTGATAACTATTTTTAATCTGTACTCTCATTTTAGGACTTTATCTTTAACTCTTGGAGAACATTGAGTTTAACTATTTGAGAATACTTTTATTTCTTGAAACCAGTCCCACAAGATCCTATATTCCTGTCTTTTCACCCTTTTCCTGTTACAACAAAAAAAGTGACACACACACACACACACACACACACACACACACTTATAACCAAAGTCTCTTCACACGTGTACCCACTGCCATTCTTTTTTGTTCAAGGCCTTTGATTCTTGTATTTCATACTATGTTCTCCATTACCACCCTTGCTGTCTACCACATCCCTTCTTATTGTATTGTCCTTCAAGTTTTTTCTCCTCTTAACTAAAATGTTACATATCAATGTACAGACATTATCCAATAGATAATGCAAACAATGGCTACCAATATCACGTCTATGAGGTTGTGACAGCCAAACAAACAAACAAACAGAACAAAGCAAACAAACAAAATCCACACAACCACCACCAAAACCACAAAACACAATGAAAAAAACCTGTTAGTCATCTTTAATTACTTAAATTCTCTGACTTGCTATATCCTGTTTGTTATGAAGTTATTGTATTTCTACTTTCATATTTTCTAAGCACTTCCTCCCCCTTTCAAACCATCTTTTGTCCAGATGACAGCTACAGACACTGGCTAATCCCAGGCTTCCATACATGCCAACAAGCAATAATGGTTTTAACTTCAACGACGACAAAGCTGGCATCTTGTAACTGTAAGCTTGTATCAAGCTTTGATTATGGAAGTTTACTGCATTTTTTTTTCAGTTCATTGTGCTACAGCCACATTCTATTAGTTGGAAACAGTTTAACATGGCAAATATGTCTCACTACAGGACCTTTTCACATATGTTCTTTTCTTTGTTAAATGAAGCACCCTACCTCAATTCAGTCTTATAAAATTCAAATATATCTTTTAAAAATTTTGAAGGTCCTATTTTCTGTTCATATCTTCATTATAATGCATTATTTGGTTGTGCTTATTATAATTTCTATTTCTGCCATATCTATGTTTTTTTCTTTATTCATTTAATTGTCTATATAAGCTTTGGATTATTTTTTCCTCAGGATATTTAAGGTCCCAAGAAGAAAGAAACTATGCCTTTTCAAAAAAACCTGGTATTCTACATTCACACCTATTATGAAGGTTGAGATTTTATGTGTTTAAGGGTTGTGAAATAGCCATTCTCTCCCCATTATGGTCTCTACCAAGGACCATAATGCTATATGTGCTTAGCAAGCATAAATGCATACTGTGCTCGTGTAGATTGTAAGTTTTACTTTCTATTTTGCATGTGTGCCTAAAATGTTCTAAGAACATATGATGCTTCAAATATGTAAACACAATCATGTTTTCCCTGGCTGATAAATATAGTACCAACAAGGAGAGATAGGATTTCTTGTTATATATGCAAAATAAATACATAAATAACATAGAATAAAAGGCATTTCAGAGGCAAAAAGTACTCAGTAATAATCTCATATATTGTAACTTGTTTTGGATTATGTCTTTTCTGGGAACCTTGATGTTCATGGTTGGATGATGAAAATGACTTGAAGCTGCAGGTCTCCTAGCAACAGTGGCAGCGGAGACTCAAGGAGCACACCTTAGAAGGAGAAAACTTTAGCTGAGTGCTGGAGTTTCTACTTTAAAACTATGAGGCATAAAGTAGTTATTTCTCACTGGAAGTACTACCCAACTTGAACCAATCTATCTTTGGAAGGATGCCCATTTGTTTGGATAACTGGGAACTTTGGCCTAGACAACTTAGCAAAACAGAGACATAAAGAGATTTTATAATCAGTGTTCTGTTTAATTACATAATTCTAAATTCACCAGTCAAGAACAGTTGTTTGAGAGAAGAGCAATTTTAAAATCCAAAGTGCAATTGGGGATATTTTTATTATATTCTTAGGTAATATTGTATGCATAGGAAATCTGAGATATGATGAAAAACTGTAAAAAAAATTGTATGAGACAAGCAAACATTAAATTTAAGATGCATTTGTAAGCATTAATTTCTTTTATATACCTATAACATACTCAATTTATTACACTTTTTTAAGTGTTAAAAAAATGAAGCTATAAAAGTCCAAATTTCTATCAAAAGAAAATAACCCCCACAGAAGTTTTGAGACTATCAAATAAGATAATATATATTATCTTTTCAATCAGCAATGTAAATGGAACATATAATTTTTTAAATTATGTTTTTACTTGGATAGAGGTATGTCTATTTTCTAATGGAGAGATGAGTTGAATCCAGTTTCCAAATTTGAAAATCATGCTTTCAGTGAGATTTCTTTACCAGGCTTTAGCAAAAAGACATTTGTAAATTTTATATGCTATGTCCAGGATAAAGCAGGATTATATAATATTACTGAAGCAAGCCTAGCTCCTGCTTTAGTGAAGTGTAGTATCTAGAGGGGAGAATATAAACAATTATTTGTATTGTCCTAAGTTGTATTAAGGACATTGTATTTTAATGATAACAGAAAAATTTAAAGAGGATGATGAAAGAACTTTTAGAATAATTTGTTATTTTGTGATAATACTAATAAAAATAATAAAATATATCAATGCTTATTCAAATATTCTCTTCAAATGCAGAACCAATATGTAAATGGGTTTTATAATACAAACATCATGGCATAGAATAACTGCCAACTTTTAGAAAAATTATCTCATATGCTTCTTTTAATTTTTTGGTAGTAAGTAATATTTTTTAAAAACAGGGACTCTATATATAACTCTGGCTGGTCTGAAACTCTCTGTGTAGACCAGTGTAGTCTTGAACCTAAAGAGATCGCCCTTCCCTACCTCTGGAGTGAAGACATTAAAATTATATGCTATCATAATTGGCCTGTAAATAAAGTATTCTAAAGTCATTGTTTTTCTGTATAGTTTTGTTGAATTAAAAACCTTACTAATCAATGATACTATGTATTGTTATCATAATATTCATATTTTTGATATAACAAAATGTGCATAAAAAAGAATATGTAATTTTAAAATGTGTGCAAGGATTCTGATAAACATATAAAATGTTACTATTTTCCTCTTTAATGTTTAGAATGCTCTTACCTATAATACACCTTTGTAAATCAATGCATTCATTGATGGACCACTATCTGCATATCTATGTGAATAAACTTTTTTCTCTTGGCTTGGAAGCTCTCCACACATCTGTTTCCTGCTACAGATATTTTTTTAATGGTGAATGATGGAAGTTGTGTGTGAAGCAAAATGGAAGCAAGTGAGTGCTCAAACACATGTAATTTGTATCTGTAAGAATTCTGCTTAGACCAGAGCAAAATGAAAGGAAGTCATGATCACATCCTATTCTGCAGTGTGATAATTATGAAATTCAGTTGTAAGCATTCCCATGTGGGAATAAACCTTCAGCCAACAGTAAATATCC
This sequence comes from Peromyscus maniculatus bairdii, assembly GCF_049852395.1. Lineage (NCBI taxonomy): Eukaryota > Metazoa > Chordata > Mammalia > Rodentia > Cricetidae > Peromyscus > Peromyscus maniculatus. The sequence continues at coordinate 62,077,998 of NC_134863.1, read as the reverse complement.
CTTCAGCTACTAAATATTGATGTGAGCATCCCCTTTCTTCTTTGTGGATTGTGGTTGCTGTAGCTAGCTGCCTCAAGAATCCTAAACATTTTGTTCCCTTATGTTTTCATGCCCCATCCCCTACCTTCTATTGCCCCCTCACCCCCAGTTTACTCAGAAGATCTCATCTAATTTCCCCATTCAGGGAGATCCATGCATCTCAGCTCCTCCTTGTTAGCAAGATTCTCTGGAGCTGTAGGTTGTAGTCTGGTTTGTGGTGATATTGTGTTCCCCAAAATATCGTGTACCTTAATAAACTTATCTGGGGTCAGAGAACAGAAAAGCCACTAGTTAGGTGGTGATAGCACACACCTTTAATCCTAGCATTCCAGAGATAGAAATCCCTCTGGATCTCTGTGAGTTCAAGGCCACATTGGAAAAACCCAAGCATGGTGACACACGCCTTTAATCCCAGAAAGCCAGCTTTTAATCCCAGAGAGTGGTGGTAGAACGCAGAAAGATATATAAGGCGTGAGGACCAGAAACTAGAAGCATTTGGCTGGTTAAGCATGTGGCTGGTTAAGCTTCAGGCTTTCCAGCAACAGTTCAGCTGAGAGCCACTGGGATGAGGACACAGAAGCTTCCAGTCTGAGGAAACAAGACCAGCTGAGAAGTTGACCAGGTGAGGTTAGCTGTGGCTTGTTCTGTCTCTCTGATCTACCAGCATGGACCCCAATAACTCGCCTCGGGTTTTATTTTATTAATAAGAACTTTTAAGAATCCTTCTACATCTGGCGCCCAATGTTCGTGTTACGAATTCATGAAAATCCTTCTACACTGGTTATCCTTCACTTTACATCTAGTATCCACTTATGAGTGACTACATACCATGTTTGTCTTTTTGAGTTTGGGTTACTTCACTCGGGATGATATTTTCTAGTTCCATCCATTTGCCTGGAAGTTTCATGATGTCATTGTTTTTACTGCTGAATACTACTCCATTGTGTATATGTACTATATTTTCTTCATCCATTCTTTGGTTGAGGGGCATCTAAGTTGTTTCTGGGTTCTGGCTACTACAAATAATGCTGCTATGATGGGGAAATCTACAGAGACAATGGAACCAAGCTAGTGGAACTCATGAATTTTAGGCCAACAGCTGTGGAGCTTTCATGGGGCTGGACTAGGCCCTCTGCATAAGCAAGACAATTGTGTAGCTTGATCTGTTTGAGGGGTCCCTGGCAGTGGGATCATGATCTATCCCTGATGCATAAGCTGGCTTTTTAGAGCCTATTACATATGGTCGGACACCTTGCACAGCCTTGATACAGGGGGACGGGCTAGGACCTACCTCAAATGAATGTACCAGGCTTTTCTGACTCCCTATGGGAGAACATACCTTTTCAGAGGATGGGATGGGGGTAGTTTGGGGGGAGGAAGGCTGGGCTGGAGGGATGTAGAAGGAGAGATGAGAGAAAGATCTGTGGTTGGTATGTAAAATAAATAAATTTTTTAATAAAGAAAAAAGAAAAAGAAAAAAGGAATCATAAACATTTCACAGTGTATGAGAACAGAGATGATGCATTTAATCATTGGCATTCCAATCAAGACCAAGGTTCATTTTCTACTAATGATATATTAGTATTAATATAAAATTTACAGCACAATATTACCTGCTATAAAATAAATCACTACCCAAAGCCAAGTTGCTCTGTTTGGTTGGTGTCTAACAGCCATGAACTACTTCAGCAATCTGAAGTCATAGTTTTTCCATAGCCTTCTGTTTGAAAGAGTGTAATAAGCACAGTACTCTAATCAAAGTGAATATAAACTTTTCATTCACTTAGCCAAACAGTTCAACTTCAGATATCTTATTTACACACTGCCATAATGAGTGAATATTTAGAGGTTTACTTGCCCATATTATATAGAATGAACGCACCTCTAATGTATTTTGAAGATTCTTCTATAACACATTCTTTCATGTGCATTTTTGTTTGCTTGTTTCTATGGTTCTTAAGGGTAGAAGAGAAGGAAGTGAAGTCTATATACTCAACTTCACCCAGGATGGCATCCACTAGCCACGTATGCTTCTTTCACTTAAAAAAGTGTAATGTAAGTTTTTCATTTTAGTGTGTTGTAGCAGGCTATTTCAAATAATTTAGTAGTGTGACAGAACTTCTCCATCTCTATAAAGTACTCTACAGGTCTTTGTTCTGAGAGGCTACCTATGAAACAGAGAAATACACACAGAATCTGTGTTCTGTCATGTTAATGGCTCTGGGTTCTTCCTAGGGATGGTTTCACTTAGTCTTGTCATTGTGTTCTGGGTTGAACTCATTTTTTAATAGAAATGTAGACATAACTTGGAGCAATAAAGTGAACCAGAGAAGATGAAGAGCTGCTTTAGATCTACAGAGGGTTTTCGATTGACCAAGTTGTGATTGAGTTTACTACCTTATCGATAACAAATGTTATGAAGATCATGGAAGAAAAGGGGCTGCTGACGTAGACCAGATTGCTCGGGGTGTAGAGGCAATGGAGGAAATCTTGTGTACAAAATTAATCACTTAGAGTTTTCCCTTGCCTTTGTTGAAACTACTATTTTGTTGTTGTTGTTTGAAAACACTCATTTCAAATATTAACATTGGAAGTTTTATTGTTTTCATTCCCTTCTTCACGAGGCCCTGAAACAAATGTTCAAGGTGCCTACAAGGTGCATGATTTTAGGATTTTCCATTATTTGTCTACTCTGCAATTATTATGCCTTATTCTTTTTTTAAACTTGAATATTCATTTTATTATGAAGTTGCCCATAACTGACATATGCATTGCATTATATGTAACTGTGCTAATTTATGAATGTATTCAGTGGGATTTGGTCAAAACATCCTCCTTGATGGTTTGGACTTCTTTATCTCTTAACATATAATCTTTGGTTTAAAGTTACTCTTTGATCTCAGGTCATGTCTGAGTCAAGTCAAAGATAACTTCTTGATATATTCTGATTGGACATTTACCATGTTTCTTTACATATTTGTGTGAGTTTAGAGAATCACACAGCTGAATTATCCTTGCAGTGTATCCTGGTCATTACTATTGCATCTAAATACTCAGAGGATATCCCCAGTGTCTTAATACAGCCACATTAGCATGGGGGAAATTAAATGAGTATTGAGAATAGACTAAAGGAATAATAAATAAAAGTATCATTCCAAAATAGGTATTTTGCCAACATAAATATCTACTATCTAACCTTTTGAGTATTCTTGCTTTTTTCAAAATAAAATGTAGCATTTCATTAATTCTTACTCTTTTAAGTATGAGCTATAGTATACTTAGACTCGTTTTTCTGTAATACTGACCACTTTCAAAATAATTGAATTTATTTAGTAATATATAGATTGTCATAAGGATACAGGTTTTCCTTCCAAATAGATAAACCAAATATGTGAAAAATAGCATCTAAAATAATGTATATTTGTATTATTTAAATGTTTTGGATTTTATACTCACCTAGAGGGAATGTATTATTTTTAATATAAATGAAAAAATATAAGGCACTGTTCAGTATTATAACTTTTCCCCAGAGGACAGGATTAATACCACATTCATCTTGGTATTTAAGCATTTAGTATGCTACCTGTCTCAGAGTACATGTAATATCTTAGGGAACAGTTGGATATCATTGTACTTATGAAGCGACTTGGTAGTTCTTTTAAATTCATTTGTGTAGTACAGTCACATAATAACCAAATAAAGGTTATTACTGTTTCAGGAACATTTAACAATATGTAGAGTTGGGATAACTCTTAGAACAACAGCATTCATGAGAAATTAATATTGATAATATAAAGGCTGTGAGGACATTGGATAATGGCACATAGAGCCAGCATGAGAGAGACAGAGACAAAGAGAGACAGAGAGAGTCAGAGAGGTAGTATATGTGCTGTGTTTGCAGATTTCTATGTGTGAATGCCCTTTGGGGCAGAGATAGAGGTCTCTCAGTAAACTTTGAATAGATTGGCCAATGATCCCCTGATATCTATTTGTATCCATATCCCAGTGCTGAAGGATACTGAAGTTGCCCCCTCACATGCTGTGTTAACGTGGGTTTGGGGTATCTAAGCTCAGGTCCTCTTGCATGCTTAGAAGTCTCTTTACCCACCAGGCAGCCTCCCCAGCTCCACCTGTCTCCATTTTATTAGAAGCAAACTTGAAGATTTACAGAAAATTAAAAAATGTGTCTGTGAAGTCTCAAGGGAATCCATGGAAGAAAAAAAAGTCGGTATTCCTGCATTTTAACAAAATTTGAGACTATTCTTTCCTGAGATGCTGTTGACTATAAGCTGCAGATGTGTTTACTCTGGCAAGAGACACAGTACCAAAAAGCTTCCATAAACAGAGCGAAAGATCCACCCCCACTTACATTTCCACATTCAAAATAACATCGTTACCAAGGAATAGTTCAGTTCCACACTGTTGGGTAGGTGTTTATGGTGTGTTTTCAGTAATACAGATATAAATATATCCAAGTAGTTTCAGAAAAGTGTGTTATCTGAAAATTACTGGCTTTAAAATGGCCAGGGAAGGAAGAAATTAATGATGACACAGTTAGTGTCTGATGATGTCTGTGTAACAGTGTAGCACATTGCACTCCATTTTATTTACCTAACAGAGAAGAAACAATGTGGAGAAATGAGACCGCACATGCAAGGGCCATTAATGTCCACTAAGCAATTTGGATAGTATATATATATATATATATATATATATATATATATATATATATATATATATATATATATATTCTCTCTCTCTCTCTCTCTCTCTCTCTCTCTCTCTCTCTCTCTCTCTCTCTCTCTCTCTCCCTTCCTTCCTCTGTCTCCCTGTCTCTGTTTCTCTATCACTCTCTTTGATACACACACACACACACACACACATATGGGGAGGAACATGGGTGTTTCTATGGAATTTAAAAGCTAGTTTTTCTCCTCTTTGGTAAGGGGATTTTACCTCACCAAACTGGGGCACAGTATTATCACACTAGCAATAAAAGTGGTGGTATCTTCAACTGGCAAACCTGTAAGATGCTCACTCATTAGCTGGTACTGAAACAGAGTTGGCCAAGTGAAATACTCCAACTTGGAGCAGAAGCTGCTTGCCCTCCTAATACAGTTTGCCTAAACTTATATAATAGAAATATCAAGAGGCAAAATAAAGCAATTGTTAAACACTTCTTAAAGTTACACTACTCACTTTCTCTCTGCCTAAGATGGCTTTTTTTCTCTTCCTTCCTGGGATAGCTCCCATGAATATTTCAGGTTACATATGGGCCTTTTGTAGGAAACCTTTATTAACAATCAGAGGGAATCATTCCTCCTTTCACAGTTACACCATAGTGTAGGTATGCACTTACATACATTTTTCCAATAGTTTCTTCTAAACATTGAAACACCAATTAGATAACAACTAGGTCATTAGTATTAATAAATTAACACTTGTTGAATAAAAATGGTCAAATAAACAACAGTTAAAATTTATGCATATAATGATGAAACATTTAAGATCAATGAATATATTTTAACACAAGCATTCTAAAATATTATATGGAAAGTATATTAAATGAAAGCATAGGCTAGTATGATTTATAACAACTATCAAGATATAAAGCAATGTACAGTAAATGCATTTTATCAATTTCTAAAGGCAACTCCAAGTTTTTTTAAAAAATTACTTTTTAGAACCTCTAATGTGCCCCACATTTAAATATGTATAGCATAGGCTATCACAATTCAGATATTTAGTTGGGCAGAAATATTCAGAGAGGAATTTCTGTGGGTGGTAAAATCTTGTTTTGAAGGTATGGTGATGGTGAAGAATGAGGACATTCAAGATAACGTTTACAGAACAAGCAAGTTGAGTGCGGGCCCCCAAAATAGAAGCATCCTCATTCTCCATCCAACTGTTCATTCAATCAAAATGTTTTCTGAGCATCTAATATGTACCCAGGACTAATTTGAGTGAATGAGACCGATAAGAGTCTGCTCTTGAAGAGCTTTCCTGATAGGAAATGTTGAGAGCAATGTCCAAGAAAGATTCAGGGAGAACATGAAGAAGGGAAGCGATAGGAGAAGTGGAAGATAAGGGATGTGTTTCAAACGTAAGAGGTGTAGAGCTTTTGACTGATGAGGTCTGTTGTGCATTGGGAAAAACAAGAAGCTTAAGAGGAGCCAGGATTTTTTCCCTCAGAGAAATGGATGTTAATGAACAGTATGTGGTATAAGAAATGTGAAATTGCCGGGTGTTGTGGCAGATGCCTTTAATCTAAGCACTTGGGAGACAGAGGCAGGCTGATCCCTGTAAATCCCAGGCCAACCTGGTTTATATAACAAGTTCTAGAACAGCCAGGGCTACATAATAGGGAAAAAGGAGAAAACAGCTTTAGAAGTTTTGAGTTTTTGCTATGCTTTGACAATGTGTGTCAGAGATACACACACACAATTCAGCTAGTATGGAGACAATGGCTAAAATACAGATATCTGCACACTACAGTGAATGACTTTTCCTTCATGTAGAACCATTAACCACAGGGAGAATCTTAGATTCTCAATAATAAAGGTGTTAATAAATAACGAAGAATGGTTGAAGAATAATTAAAATGTTCATTAGTTCAATTACATCTGTACGAAAGGATCTAAGTTAAGGTAAATATTTTAGGTTTTTCTCTCTTTTGGAAATCATCTTGTATAGCTCAAGCTGACCTTGAACACAGCACAGAGCCACAGGGTACTTCTCTGCCCAAGTGCTGGTGTTGCAGACCTGTAACACGAGGCCCGGCTTTACTAATACTTTCAAATGGAAACAGCTCACATACTACATAATTAGCAATATAGTGTAAAAATTAGAAATTCTGAATATGTGTAAAGTTATTTCTATGAAAATTAAGTGACATTTGAATGTATTCAAGGAAAATTCAAAGCAATTTTTATACCCAGTTAACCATTATCCCTCAATCATTCCATCTGTACTTTCATTTTAGATTTCATGAAATTTGCAGGCAAATACATGCAATTAGAAAATATCATTCTGAGTGAGGTAACCCAGACTCAGAAGGACAAACATGGTATGTACCCACTCATAAGTGGATACTAGATATAAAGCAAGAGGTAATCAGGCAACAACCCACAACTCCAGAGAAGCTAACTAACAGGGAAGACCCAAAGAGGGATGCGTGGACTGCCCTGGGAAGGGGGAAATAGATGAAATCTCCATGAGTAAACTGGGAATGAGGGGTAGGCAATGGAGGGTAGGGGATAGGGAATGAGAACATGAGGGAATAGGGTGGTTGAGCTGGAACAGGGAGGGAGGGGGAATGCAATGAAAGAGATACCATGATAGAGAGAGACATCATGGGGATAGAGAGAAACCTGGTGCTAGGGAAGTTGCCAGGAATCCCCGAGGATGACCCCAGCCTGGGCTACTAGCAATAGTGGAGAGGGTGCCTGAACTGAACTGGCTTGCCCCAGAGATCAGACCAGTGAATATCCTAATTGTCATCACAGAAATTTTCTCCAATGACACATGGAAGCAGATGCAGAGATCCACAGTCAATCACTAGACAGAGCTCCAGGAGTCCAGTCAAGGAGAGAGAAGAGGGATTCTATGAGCAAGTGCATCAGGATCATGATGGGGAAACCTGCAGAGATGACCAACCAAACTAGTGGGAACTCATGAAAGTTGGATCAATGGCTGTGGAGCCTACATGGGACTGGACTAGGCCCTCTGCATGGTGAGACAGTTGTGAAGCTTGATCTGCTTGGGAGGCCCCCTGGTGGAATGATCAAAATCTATCTCTGGTGCATGAGTGGGTTTTGTGGAGCCTACTACCTATGCTGGGACACCTCATGCATCTTTGAGGCAGGCAGAGGGATTGGACTTGCCTCTACTGAATATGCGTCCCCATGGGAGGCCTTGCCTTCTTGTGGAAGGGAGTGAGGGGTGGGTAGGGAAGGGGGACTGGAGGGGCAAGAGGAGGGAAGAGGGGGATCTTTGGTGAAAAAAATTTTAATGAAATAAATAAAAATCCATTAAATTTAGTGGGATTTAAGAATCTTCATTGTCTTATTTACATATTTTTACTTCAGAATGTTTAATATTAATGAAATAGAACACAAAATTTGCTATGTTAAATGTGAAAATTCAAAATTTCTCATTTTGATTTCTCTGTTCCATTTCATTTAATTAGCTCTGTGAAGGAACTCTATGGACTTTCAGAGGATGGATATCAAAGAGTCACCAATTATTCATGAGTTATTAAGAAGTTATATTTGTCTGAATTTCTGAACATGGGTGTGATTTTTTTCATATGGTGTGCCAATATATTTGGATATATTTGTATATAAAAATAAACTTGAAATAAACATTGTAACCTAAGCATAAACCACCCTAACCAGAAATCAATATTTTACATTTATTCAACTTGTTCCTCTAGATAGATATATGAGTTTTAATTCCTGATTTATGATCAATTAAGAACACGACCACAGTGGAAAAGCATGAAATTTTTAAAACAATATTTAACATGTGACTAATTTTTCTTGGTATATAGAGTCATTGCTAGAATTTCATGCAATGACACAACACATTTTTAAAATCTGTATTTATAAAGAAGATAAATCTATTATATGGGAATTATTCTTTATAATTTAAAAACTACATATTTATAGTGCATATACTTTGTTATATGTAGTACAAACCTACATCTCATGTGTTTTGCTAATTGCAAAAGCATTACTCTGGAAAGGTGTATTGAGGATGGTGATAGTTTTCACAGTATAATCTTACTTAGAATTGATGTAATTGATGTGTTTAATTAGTAAAGCAGCACATTGCCTAGCTAAACCAGAAAGACTTCTGTATTAGAAGGAGGGAAGATTGTGCCTAATATAAGCACAATGACACAACAATTGATTCATCATCCTGACCAGTGAATTCTTATCGCTAACAAAAATAAGAAAATGAAGAGCAAACTGAATAAGAGTGATGAAATGTTGCTTTTAGGTAAATTTAATTATTAAATACATTTAGAACAGGTGAGAAAACAAGACTGAGAAAGGGGACTCTTTAGTCATTTTGCCACAACAGTTTTTTTTTAATGTTATTTTCATTTAAAATATTTTTTGATGAAAAGAATTCACGTGTTAACAAGCTTGACTAGATTTTTTGAGTTTTTACATCACTATATTATTATATTAGGTACTATTGATAAATGAACACATAAAATTGCATTTTAATATTCACAGTGATTTATAAATGGGCATGTTATTCAAAAACACTCTTTTCAAAAGTCTGTAGGGCTAGCTATTCAATGGTAATATTTTACTTGTAAAAAAAAAGCATAAAGGGGAAAGAGTTATTAAATATCACACTCACTTGACTTAAAATCTATAGCCCCCATGGAAGAATGTGAAATCATGGAAAGCAAACCAAAGTCTGCAATGTTTTTCTTAACATATTGCCTGCACCTGTATATAATTGTAATTTCCCAAAGCATTACTAAATAGGTCAAAGGTTATAGAGTTGCTTCACATAGAAAGCCCTTTAAATCCAGAATGCTAGTGTCTCATTTTAAGCACACACTCAACCTGTGCCTAAAATTAGCAATGCAAGGAATGCTATCAGGTCTGTCATGGTCCTGAATTGCCTGCTACCCAGAGGCACAAAAGAAATCTTAAGCATGGGACCATTCAAGGAAGCTGTGAAATAGAGAGGAAGCAGGACCAATGAGACATATCAAAGTTCCAGTTTTTTCCTTAGCTCTGCAAAACTTTTTGAAATTCATCCTAAGGGAGAGGATACAGGAAATTGTGCAATATATTGCAAAGGCCATTAAACTCTTGTGTCTCCCAACAACCTAACACATGTGAGTCCTGGCATTCCAGAGAGTTGGGTAATGCAAACTTTCCATGCTTTTATTTTTGTGTATGTGGGAGATAGGCAAATAGGTTTAAAATGTATTATAATTGTTTACTTTTAAAATTCTAATATAAATTAGAAAAAGGTTGCTACATGAAATAAAAAAAAAAGTAGTTAAAGTTGGCACCAGTCAAGGAGAGAGGCAACATAATGATAAACGAAGGCAGGGAGGTAGGAAAATGATGCATATCCTGTTTTGTTTGGAGAATATACTGATAAGTGAATTAAGAATAAATACCAAAGGGATAGTTAGTAACACTTTAGCAAAATGGAAGTAAGTTAGTCAGAAATAAATATGATGATGCAAAGTAAATCATATGATATCATGCTTCTTGAAATTATCAGATGTGCACTACCATTTTCCTGAGAAGTCTTGATGGCACCCACTAAGAACTTCATATTTATGCCCTGCTAGATAACTAAAAAGAAATTTCAATCTTCACATGGAATCTTTGCAGAAAATTTGGCACCCATGTTTGTGTGCAGTGTCCACTGAGGTTCCCATTAGTTTCTCTCTTTCTTTTTCATATTTGTAGAAACAGTCTATGGAAAGGTAACACTACCAAATTGGCTAAAAGTTGTTAAGAACTTTTCTATGTAAAACGTCATACAAAAGAGGATGAAAGTACAATTCAGCAATAACTGACTGGAAATAATTTCTCCTTACACTAATATGCCTGGTATACTAATCAACCAAGTCTAACTTACTCAAATGCGATTGAACTCCTATTTGATTGTTATGAAGAATAAAGCAAAAAGATGAAGAATCAATGTATTTTAAATTTCCAGGGATTATTTCTTAAAAAGGCAGCTCAAGAAGCAGTGTGAGATTTCAAAGTGTATGCTGGCTGGCTGGCTAGATATACATGTGCACATGAAATAAAAGAGTAATTGAAATAATAATAATAGTACCACAATTCAAGTCTTGACAGAAAACAATTGCAGTTGATTTTAATTTTATAAATTCCAGATCAACATAAGGGTTTCATTACATGAGTATTGTTTTTCAAGTCACACGAGTTTTAAAGATGAATACAAGCCATTTTATAGTCTGCTATATGAACTTCAATCACAATAAGACACAGGTAAAAATATTTGTTCTGCATCTTTTACATGCATTTGGTGACATCATTATCCACATATATTTTTTTGTATGTCAACTTTGGGAAAATTTTGAGAGCACAGTGAATCACTGGAACACTATATAAAATTTAAGATTATGACATCATAGAGTGGTAATACTGAATTTTATTTTTGAGAAAGATACGTAGCAAACCAATTCAACATCCGAATTAAATTACATACATACAATTTGTATGTTTAGAAATATTTTTTCGTTCATGTAGTTTTGCTCTTCATTTTAGATATGTCCTTTGTCCTTTGTCTAGAAAGTTGATATTCAGTCTGATAGCATAACCAATCAATCTCCCTGCTTTTGTGATTTTCTGGTCACAACCCTCATCTAAGTCACACATGACACAGGAGACCAAGACTCTTGTCATCCCTCAACTATGCCAAGTTTCCAAGTCTCCATGACTTTCCTTCACTGTGTATCTTTATATTGATGAACACTTTAAATAATGCTGGATGGACAACTTAAACTTTCTTCAGAAGCACTTGATCTGTAGGAGTGCTTTATAGGTGCTAAAACAAGCTGTCTAGTGACTCAGTAGTTCCCCACATCTTTCAGATAGTTCCCCTTTTGTAATCAATATTAGGGTGGCACAACCAAACTCTTACTCTCACATATCTCGTTCCTAGGTTTATGACCCCAAATTCTGTTATTTACATTCTTTGTGTTTTAATTTTCTCCCCTAGCAAATTTTGTTTTTAATCTAATTTTATTTAAATAACATCTTTTCATTTATTTTACATACCGATTGAAGTTTGCCCTCCCTCTTCTACCCTCCTTCCCATTTGCCCCCTTCCCCTCTCACTCCTCCTCCATCTCGATTCAGAAAGGGGTAGTGCTTTCTTTAAACTCATGGGAGGTCTCCCAGTAATTTTTATTCTTACCCTTATCTCTTCCTTGTAGCTGCCCAATTTCAAAAGAAGGCACAAGCAGATCAAACATACGAATATTTGATTTGAATTAAACAGTTTTAAGTTTTTATTAGATTCTATTCATGGGATACTGGCTTTCATATCCCTTTACAGGTATATTTATCTTTCCTTTTGGGTTGTCATGCTTTAATGCATAATACTGATTTAAACTGTGCTCTGATGATTAATAATAAAAGAACAATCATTCTGGTAATTTGAAATGAGAGAGAACACACCACAACCCAAATCTCTCTCTCTTCCCTATGTTCTCCCTCCTCCTCTCCCTCCTCCCTCCCTCCCCCATCTCTCTCCCCCCTCTTTCTCTTCCTCCTTCTCCCCCTTCTATGTGTGTGTGTAAATTGCCACATTTTCTTAAAGATTAAATAATCACAGAAAATTTTAAACTTGAGTTAAAATATGAAGATTTCTAGATATTTTACATAGAAATAAAAAATTCCAATCTTCTTCAATTTTTCAATCTTTGTACCTGGTAAAAACACACATACAAAAAAAAAAAAAAAAAAACCCTCCACCATTCCTTTTGTCCTAGTGAAAGTTTTAAAAGTCCAGAGAGACAGTCCCTTGATACTTACAATTTCCTATCATTAATCCACTTCTGGATCCGAAGAAATACTTTTGAATGACCTCATTTTTCTTATTCTTTTATGAATGACTGGCTTTGATGGGGGATCTTGAGTCCTAATTGTAAGTTCAAAGATGGGTTCCCAAATTTAAATTGCAAGCGACCGTTAAAGTGAGCAAAGGGGGAAAGAACCAAGCTAATGTCTCAGCTCAACTTTAGGCCTTTTTACTTCTGCAAGTTCCCCAAGCTTACAATCTACTTTGTTGTGTGTGTGTCTATGTGTCACGGCGAGTTTGTGTTTCCTTAATTTAATTCCTCAATTCCTGTGTATTTTGTAACTGGCGTACAGGGTTTTCTGGGTTGTAATCTTATATAGAAATCTGGAAATGTTTGAAATCCAGGAGGCCAGATGCAGAGACCCTGCTGACCAATCAATCTTCTCGTGCACCTGAAAGCCCGGTTATTGCTCGAGCCTTCCTTTAGCTGTCCCTCAAAAATGACCTCGACCCTCTGTGCCAGTTGATTTTATTATTACTAACATTGAGGATTTTGTTTTTTGTTACCTGTTACTGTCCTATATTTATTTATTTCCCACATTCTAAAAAGCACTTAGTGTGAGAAAAACCAAAAATATAAAGCATTGATGCAATTCTTTTAATTGTGTAGTAGATATTACACACAAAGGACATGCTTTATTAATAGTTTAGTTTTTCTGAAATGATGCTAAGTTTTGATGAGGATTTGTGTGCTTTTGTAACAACAACAAGCAACTTGTGTGTTTCTAAACTGTAATCTGGGACTGTTTGACTGTTGGTGTGTTTTTCTCTCTTCCCAAGAGTCTGAAATCTTCAGGAGAAAAAGGAAGTAAAAATATCCAGATAATGGAATATACGTGAAGGTGAATTTATTTAAAAATCCCCTGGAAGTTCTCAGTGCTTCCACTTGAAGTGCAAATATAAAGAGAAAGGCTCTTCTATATTTAACTTTAAATAAAGCATTAATTATACGACATTACCTGTCTCAGTTTCAAGACTATGTCCTCAAGCAATAAACTACATTATTTGTGTTTGTTCTTGAATTGTTTACTTGAATTTAGTAAAGATGCTGATTGGTACTAAACAGGAAAACTAGAGTGTGTGTGTGTGTGTGTGTGTGTGTGTGTGTGTGTGTGTGTGTGTGTGTGTGTGTTTACCTGGTTGGGCAGAAGAGGGAGAAGAGACAGAGGCAGGGAGGAGAAAGTTAAAGTATGAGTGGGAGAAATGGAAAGAAGGATGAAGGAGGGACAGAGAGGCGGACTGTAGAATAGACTTCTTGGAGAAAACAACAGTCATTGTCTTTCCTGTTTCATTCCAGACATTAGGCAGAGCTGTGGATGAACCTACAGAGGTACAATTTTGGATTTAGGCGAGATGCTAATACTGTCGTTAATACTCAAGTGCTGAGCTGTCTAGCTCATCTTTTAATGTTCTGTCATTTTTTTTCCTAGTTGACAGAGGACAAGAGTAACATGTCTACCTTACGCGACTTCAGGAAGAGAATATCCAGAACAAGCTTAACTTTCATGTTACGATGCATTAGCGTAGGGTGTAAATTCCCCTCATAGTTGAGCGGAAAGTGCAACTGACCACTGAGTAGTGTCCCAAATCTTGTCACTAACATTCTAAGAGAAAGCACAACTCTGAGAGTTTCCCCCGTGTTTGCGCTTCATGTCTGACGGTTGCTTCGTTTCTGCTTGCAGTCCTCTAAGGCTATGGCTGCCCCTTGAGTCTGGAACCCTAGTATATTTAGGTCTCTCCCTTACGTATTAGGTATCGCGACTGTCTTATCTCAGTTCACATTCTCCTGTTACACAGCTCTGATTTTTCCCCCGCTCTGTGTAACCTGTTTCTTTTGGAGATCACACTATATGTGTTCTGTTTTCAAGGCTACTCATTGGCTTCTTTATGCCCTTCTTCAGGGAACCATGGAGCTGGCCTGGCCAAATTGTCTTGAGAGGCATGCATCATAGGATTTTCAGGTTAGAGTCCATGCCTCCTGGGGCACAATGTACCTTCCAGTTCCTGAGAGACTGATGCACTCCCTCAGGCAGTGAAGCATTCAGGTCACTTTGTGTTTCTCTGTATGTTCCCTTAGCAGTCAAAGAGGCATAGAAACTCGACAGGACAATTGGTCTTAGACATTAATCTAGTGTGACCTGTATGACTTGCAAACTTCATTGTATCCTGGCAATTACAACTGTATTGGTATGAGAAATTGCCAGAAATTGCCATTATATGCTGTTTCTGATAAAGGTATAAAAGACCGATTTCTGCCGGGCGGTGGTGGCGCACACCTTTAATCCCAGCACTCGGGAGGCAGAGGCAGGTGGATCTCTGTGAGTTCGAGGCCAAGCCTGGTCTACAGATCTAATTCAGGAAAGGCTCCAAAGCTACAGAGAAACCGTCTTGAAAAAAACCAAAAAACAAAAACAAACAAACAAAAAAGACCGATTTCTGTCAATAAATTGTCATAGTCTCGGGTGTGCTGTGGTCCCTCCAACCTGGCATGATTTCATTCCTTGAGGCCCTATCAGGTGGGTGACCTTGACCCAGTAAGTAAGTTTGGCACTTACCCCTTCTGTCTGAATCTTCATGATTACAAGCATCTTCATTGATCTATCATTATTGGTATCTTTAATTTAGCATCAAACAAGAGAAACTCCTATACAAAGTTTACCAAATTGTGTAATATTTTATTTTAAATTATTTCTTTTATTTTTGAGATTATAATTCTGCCAAATACCCTGCCCTTTTCTCTTTGAAATGCATGGCCTCTTTTAAAATTACTTGTTCTAACATAAACGTATTTTTATAAATTCATAAATATAACCTGCTCAGTCTGTATAGTGTTACTTTAGCTCTCAAGCCTACACAAAGAATTACATGGAACCACGAAATGCTAAGAGGGAGAGAAATAATCTTCTCAAGGGAAAAGTACACCAATTGATCATAATATTTTTTTTTAAAGACTACTTGAAGCTGGGCCTATGAGGCACAGGTCTATAATTCCAGCTATTCTTGAAGCAAAAGAATCAAATGTTCAAAGTCAATCAAGAAAATCTGGTATGATCCTGTCTCAAAAAATGAAAGAAAAAAAAAAGAGTGGTTGGATTTCTGCATTCCTTGGTCTTCCTGTGTGTAAATGGGACCTGCATTATTTTTCTTCCATAACTCTACTTCTGACACACCATCTTTCTCTGTTTTCTTGAGAACAATTTTCTTTGTCCCTTTAAAGCATCCTCTACCCAGTTTTGGTTCTTACTCCCCAATGCTGTCCTCTGATTCTCTCCTGGTTTCTCCTCATTTCAACAGAACACACTGAATTGTCTTTGTTGTTGTTGGTTGTTTTGTTTATCCTGTTGAAATCTAGCCCCTGGGTTCAAAGTACTATAATCCTAATACCAGATTCGAACCTTGATGTTAGAGCTAATTCATTTATATCGAGAAAACTTTCCTCCAGCTGATTCCTCTTGGATTTCGTATGGTAGAATTTTTTGTCACGTTGGCATCTGATTATAGTATTCTGAGATATTCATAACACAGCACACATTAAATTCAGTCCCATCTTCTACTACTATATCCTCTCTCTTCATACTGGTCAGTGATATTTTATAACCAATATAATAGTAATATTATTTGTCATTATTTACATTGCCAAGAACCAGACTTCTATGTGTTATGCAAATGCTGTAACTGAACTCTATACCAACCTTCACATTATTTCTGGCCCCCATTCTTTCTCCAACGTGCCATATACATTCTCTTTTTTCTTTCTTGGTAAACACAAAATTTGTCTTGAGGAATTTACCTTCACACTGTTCATTCTGTTATGTTTCTGTCACTTCAGTTCTATCACTGAAGATTTGGTATTTCTTCTTTGCCAGCAATCCCTGTCTTCCACTGGATCTTTCAATGCAGTGTAAGGCTTCAATAATAAGGGACATTCAAAATCTTATCTTCAATGATTGGTATGGTTCCAGGGTTATTGGAAGATGGAAATATCTAACTCCTATTAAATGCCCATGATGTTTGATCACTTTTGGACATACAGTCATAAGCATCCAGAAAGTTTGTTGCAGGTTGAAATTTACTAAAGCCTCCAAAATTACACATAGTCCATCAGAGTTCACTGTAAAAAAATAGTATGTTTTTCTAAACAGAATCAATACCTAATGACTTTGATGAACTGGAGACTGGCTATGATACTCATCCAATTTGGAATCTGGTACTGGGGCTATTAATAGTAGACTCAGAATACTTGTGTTCATATATTCAAAGGTTTAGAAAGAATAGATCATGGTCTGTTAGCTTCAAATCCCAAGTCATGATGAAGCAAAGATTTTAGAGAAAGAGTTTGATAATTTGGGGACAGTAATCCTCATACAGGTCCATATGTTGGGAATGTTGGATATGCAAATTGGTGTTAGAAAGATGGCTAAATGATTGAATCAATGGCCAGGACCATAATAAAAAAAAATTAAAGTTGCACACCTATTTATTTCATTGTCATTCCATCAGTATTTGCATCCACAAATAAAATAACAAACTCATATCAATTTATTTCTAAAAGAAACAGACACTGATTACTCTGTACACTAACTAGGGGCAGGAAGAACAGGAGCTCCAGGGCAGAGAGGACCAAGTTGTGCCTTTGAGGACAGCACGAACGACAAGTGATCTTCTATCGACAAAAACATAAAACAAATAAACAAACCCAATCAATTTGGCTCTAAATATAAAGTACAATACCTTATTAATCTTTTAAAAAATAACAATATAAGTAACGAACACCATGGCTTTGATGGACTTAGATAAAGGCAAGACAAAAAAATTGTGCATCGTCAGTTTTGTTATTTTAAGTAAAGTGATTGTACTTTGGTTTCTCTTCTGATCCTATAAATCTTTAGCATTTTAAATTAAACTGATTTTGAAAACATGCACATACCTAGAAACGAAAGATATAAGCAAGCATAAAATCCATGTAGGCCAGACTAGAAGCTTTAAATAAACACTGTATCTGAGGCAATGCTGTTGCAGAAGGGAGACACATTTGAAAACTCATGGCCAAAGGCTGTAGGTGACTCTTACGTAAAATTATTCTTCTCTAACAAGCATTGTATAAGATACCTGAGTACACTTGTTATCCCACATAAAGATAAATAAAACAAGAATTCATTAATAATCAATTTTCTTTAGTGTGCACAATTTATGAAGTCACATTTTATGTAATCTAATTTTTTAACAGGACAGTTACCAGATATGCCAGCCTTAAGATGATAACACTAACAACTCCTGTATAGACCATGCAGGAATGACTGTATTATAACCATTTTATGTCTAGAAGAAAAGGCACATTCATTGGGGTGACCTGATGCTCATCAGATTATGTTGAACCTAGTTTATAGCATCCCAGACATATTAATGGGGTGCTTGGGAGGTAGAAGTGATACAGATCTCCAGCTGAAATGGAATTACTTTATTTTACATGAATTAAAGGAGACTAGTTTAGTTCGAGATGAAATTTCTGCTTGGATTTCAGCATTTGTTCTGTGGGGTGTTGGAGCCCTCCATTTTGAAAGACAACATTAATGGACATTCGGCAAGCAATACTACCACATCACGGACTTTAAATCAGACCGGGTCTGGCATTGTCTTTATGCTTTACATCATTTTCTGCCTTTGTAGCTGCCCTAAAATGCCTTAACTATAAAGTGTAAAACACCACAAATTATTTTGGTACATTTAAATTTACAAAAGCTAGGGTTTCAAACCATAAACTTAGAATAACCGAAATAATGTTATAATCCCTGAAGGTGACTAATTTTTAAACTCATATAATCCTAGTAGAATGTTCAGTTCAGCAAGTGTTTAAAACATTGTTTGATGATTTATTTCACTAAGAAATAAGCTTTTGGAGTTCAGGCGGTGCTTTCCAATCTACTTCTCCTTCCTCTGGAAGGCTAAGTAGAGAGTCTAATTATACATTTTTTTTTTTTAGGAACTGCATCAAATATAAACATTTAAAATAAACTGTTGGAAATATTCACTTGAAGTCAATTTCCTTTTAAGCAGCTGAGTTTAGCCCAGTGCCCTTCAATGGATCATTTGTTATGTCAACTGACAACAGAGCACATCAAAAGAGCTTGTTGGGAATTGATTACATTTCTCCACCACCATGATTCACAGTACTATGGAGACAGTTACCTAAGTGCTGCAACTGCTTGGCTTGGGTGAAGCCGTGAGCTGAAGTAAACAGCGTTCTGTGTTGTTCTGCACTCTAATGGGCGTATGAACAGTAAGTATCATGATATGTAACCAGATCTCTGTCTATTGTCAGTCTGACTAGACTCAAGAAAATCACACTTTTGTGGCAACTGGAGCTCCGGGGAACAGCTGCTGGTCCCACACTGAACTGAGAAATAGTTGAGCTGTTTTGATTTATGTGAGCTCCCAGCGGGATGGGAGAAATGAAAAGTGGATGCTTAGTGTAAACAAAATACCATTTCTACAACCTGCGTCAAGCGGTTGTTCTGAAAATTCTAACATACTCTTTTTTATTGAAGTATCATGTGATTGTGAGGGTGGTCCGTTGTGAGCAATGAGGATATCCAGTATTCTAACAGGCCAGCTGCAGGGATTTCCCTCAAATCAGGAGTGCTCTGGAGTTGAACTTGGTCGTCAGTGATACCCAAATCGAGGCACTAGAGTACCATGCTAGGACAGCATGCAACTAGTGATGAACATCATTTCAGCGACACATGGGCTGGGCCTGAAAACCCCAAAAATCTCTTTCCAGGGGAGTTCTGTAAAGGGGATAGTCCGACATCTTGGGCTTGAGAGTTGTACTGTGTGAAATAACTTAAACGAGAAATATTAGCATGTCAGTAATTCTTAGAATCACCATTACAGCCCCCTGTAAAGTGGCTACATGTACTTTTAATATACTAATTAATATATATATATATATATATATATATATTAGTATATACATGTATAAACATGTAGTGGCTACATGTACTTTTAATATATATATATATATATATATAAATGACTGGCCCCTTTTCACCAGAAGATATATTTCCTTTGGTGAGAAAGGCCAGTCACTTAGGGGTTAGAATTCTCTTAGGATTTTGTGAAAATAGATCATCAGGCCTAACCTCTTGCCACACCAGCTAGTGTGATTGATTGGCAACAAACAAAAAGCCTTCAGGTTTAAAGGTACATTTCCTTCCTCTCCCCCCACTCTGGGTCTTTTATTAAATGTGTGTGTCTTTTTTTCTCTCTCTTTTTCCTCTTTCCTCTTTTAATGCTCTCTGACCTTGGTGAAATTGTGAAGGATTATGCACATTATAGATGGTAATATGCTTCCCTTCAGGAAGCAGGGTTTAAAAGTTAAAATTTTCAGTAGTACATGCTGTCTGTTTCTCTATTTTATGGTCCCTTTGAAAAGACTGCACCATGCCGTGTTAGTAAGTAGTGAAATATTACTTTGGCATGGGTGTAGAGTTTCTGTGTCGTAAGTCAGGATGTCTCAAAGAGGGTGCCAGTCAATCCTAAACTCCTGCCACACTTGGAAATTCAGTATTCAGTGATGCAGGTGTCAGTTTCTTTCAGGGATTAAAGGTTTGTAAACTCATGTTAAATAATTAAAAAAAAAAAACAGACACTACAAGTGCACATTCTCAATTAAGGTAGATAAAGAATTTTTTTTTAAGTAAGGGGCATACTTTAGATTTCATTTTCACTGAAGGATTCTACTCATGGAACAATCAGGAAGGAATTCATTTCTACATTTCCACTTTGGATTTCTTTGAAGAAGAAACTAAAAGCTTGTTAATACCAAAATATCCAAATATAAAATTAGAGACAGTTTACACACATTTAGTATATTTAAAAGGTAATGGTTGTATGAGGCACAAATAATTTCTTTGAACTCATTATACTGAGAACACCTATTAAATTAAAGAAAACTGAATAAATACAATGCTGCTTAATCTTCATGGCACAACTGACCTTGTATTTTTATGTATCTCTGAAGCACACAGTTAACATACGTACATTTGCCCCCATGGGTATGTATGTATGTTATCACATATCCTGCAGTTTAAAATACATTAGCCATGATTAATACTCAGGCTTTCTAATAGTTTCATTGGTTGAGATATAAAAGATGTTATAAAGAAAACCATACTGAAAATATTCAAATATTGAAACAACAACCAAAGGGTAAAAATTGCATTTAATAAACACATACTACAGCCCCGGAAAGACATTAAAACCTTCAAAATATTAATTTTCAAGTAAGCAATATTTACAAGTATTCAACGAATATTTCATTTTAAAATGACATACATGACATGAACAATGTTGGGTAGCTAGGTTTGGTGCCATGCTTCCCTACTTTAGGGGTGGGGGCTGAAGGGTCCCCCGTGGTCAGGAATTGAGACAATTCAGGAGAACCTAAGAAGATCCTATGTAGAAAATTAGGATGTCCAGTTGTGTTGGAAGTGCCTGCTTATGCATTCCTACCCTGCAAATTGTGTGTCGTTCAGACACTAACTTTCTATGAGACCACTTGGTGCTTGTGCTTCCAAAAGAGCAAATCTAACTTTCAGCAGTTTCAAACTCTATGCCCAAGGATAAACACCCATTTGCAGTTTTCCACCCTTTGTAGGAGGCTTAATCTGAGTTGGGACTTTCCTTTGTGCAAGTCATTGGGCAATTTAAAGTAATCATGTACATTCCAATAGATGGAAACATCTAATAAAGTTTCCAAAATAAGAATGAAAGGGGATTATTCTAATGGGTGGAAATACAAGGTAATTATTCCAAGACAACAATAAAACAACACACACACACACACACACACACACACACACACACACACACACACACACACACACACACAATTCCCTTTCATCTTCAAAAACAAAGAGCTATACTTTAATTGTAATAACTAAAGTCATACCTGGCCAAAATGGAAGCATAAAGGAAGAAGAAATGGAAGGAATGAAGAAAGAACCAATGAAGAAAGAATCAAAGAGGCAATAAAGGGCTATAGGTTTGGTTCTGAAAACAAACTTTTGAGAAATAAAAATTTCGAATTTCAAAAAAAAGAAAAACCCAACAGAATCCCAGTATTCAAGCATGGTATTTTGGAGTGGGTATGTAAACTGTTACCTCTTTTGACTGCACGAATTCTGTATTTTAACACTAGGTACAATACTGTCGTTTTACAAGCACCATCTTCAAGATTCCAATTGAGTGATAAAATTCTTAGTGAAAACAGATACCCCACACTATTTTTTTTTATTTTGGCCAAAGCAAAATAAAAGAGCTAGACAAAATTCCAGGAACTGTACAGGAACTATCCATGCCATACATGTGTCTAATCTAATCTAATCAAGCCAGGTTCTTCCTAGAACGCAACAGAGTCCTTTGGGGGCATTCCCGTATCTATGCTGCTCATGTTCTGACATGTCAAAATCAGGTGGAGGGTGACTGTCACTGTAGCTTACACTCTGCTTTGGAGCACAGTCTTGGGAGAAGTCAAGAATCTTTTAAATACTGGTCAATTACATCTATTTTTATCTGGCTTATGTTCCATTATGTCAGCAGACAGGGCAAAGGTATATATATATTTTTTAAATAATTCTTTGGCAGAAATGGAATACCTCTGAAATTTTCTGAAGCAGGTCTCTGCAATTTAAAAAAGGGATACGCTGTTATAATCATAAGGAATTGTTTAAAAATGTCATTTTGAGTGTCTTTTGTAAAATTCATATTGATAGATTTCATGGAAACAATCCAAGTTTTATAAATTCACACATTGCAAAGAACATTTAAATAATTAGTAAACTTGGAAGGAGGAAAATTCTTGTCTTCCTATAAATTAAATTAGTACTTAAATTTTTGTATACTTCAAAGTTGTGTGCGTGAGTGTGGGTGCTTGTGTGTGTGTGTGTGTGTGTGTGTGTGTGTGTGTGTGTGTGTGTGTGTGTCTGTGCATATGTGTGCACATGTATGCATGCATGGGCATGCACATGTATTTTAGGGCAGTGCCTCACCTACTTATTTTGTAGCTATTACAACCTGGAACTCACTATATAGAATAGGCTAGCCAATAACTGGTTGTTTTATACTCCTGCCTCAAGCCTCCTAAGTGAAGTCACAAGAGTTGTAAGCCACCATGCCAATGCAATATACTTTTTATTTTTTAAAAAGATTTGTTTACTTATTATGTATACAGTGCTCTGTGTGCATGTATGCCTGCATGACAGAAGAGGGCCCCAGATCTCATTACAGGTGGTTGTGAGCCACCATGTGGTTGCTGGGAATTGAACTCAGGACCTCTGGAAAAGCAGTTAGTGCTTTTAACTGCTGAGCCATCTCTCCAACCCCCAATATATTTTTTAATTATCCTGTAATGATTTTATTCTACCTGAAAGTAGCATAATAGCAAACAAATTAATGATTTGCTTGATCAAAAGTATGTCAAAAGTTTGAAATATACTGAAATTGATTATATACATATATTCTCTTTTGTGATTTTTTTTTGTGTCTCAGCCCAAAGTTTATTAAAAACAGCCACATCGCAATAGAATCAATATACACTCAACTGCATACATTTAAGATAAGTTTTGACCTGTGAATATAGCCACAAAACTTTCACCTTCTAGGTAGCTAGTATGCCTTGCCTGAAATATTGATTTGTGCTTTTTGTGCATTTTTTCCCACACCCACTGTTCCCTCAAACTCAAGCACCCACAATCTACACTCATAGTCCATAATTCTAAAGTTCACAGAATGCCATGTCACTTGAAATATATAACATTTATTCATTATTTTCCTGGCTTATTTTCATCACTTGTAGCTTTGGGTGACTCATACACAGCGTAATATTTATTAAAGGTGTATCCTTTAAATGTTAAGGAACATTTGACTGTCTCAATGCACCTGTTTCCTTCATTTTTACATGATACATTTCTAAGTTGTTTCTAGGCTTGGCTTAACAGAACTAAGGCTCAATGGTCACCAAGTATACATGGAATAGTCTTCATGTAGTCACAGGCCTCATTTTACCTTGGTATATCCAAGGAGCAGAATAAGGCAATCACACATCATTGTCTTCCTTCTAATGCTACTGCCAAGCTGTTTCTGAAGAAATTGTATTCTGTCTAGAAGTGCAATAGAGTACCATTTCATGTGAATTTTACCCCACAGATAGAACTCAGATTTTCCTTCTAAAACTTTGTTAGTCAGGTCCTAACTTAATTTTCAGCATGGGAAGTCTCATCACCATCAAATCCTAATCTATATCTTAAGGATGTTTGAAATTTAACCCTCCTTTTCTGTTTAAGACTTGCAAAAGATAAAGACCCATGTATAAGAGTGAAGGGATGTATAAATGTAAGTATGTTAAAAGGCAACTGCCTCAAGAAACTGATTAAGGAGAGGAAAAGATACTTTGGAGAATATTTTCACCAATTAAAATTTTCTTCCATTGTGTTAAAATTTTAAGGCATATCTGGACTTCATAGCTACTAATGTGAAGTGAGAATTGTTATTTTAAGGGGATTATTTTGAGAAAAATGAAAATCTGCCTAAAGTTTCTACAGAAGTTATAGAGCAGTACAAACCAAACACTTGGCCATCAATTCAGACATGAGAATAAGAGCATAAAAATGAGTGGAAAAATTACAAAATAGGAGTTTTTAAGAATTATAAATACGTTCTTTTATATAAGATTTTTTTTTTTTTTTGGTTTTTTGAGACAGGGTTTCTCTGTGTAGCTTTGTGCCTTTCCTGGAACTCACTTGGTAGCCCAGGCTGGCCTCGAACTCACAGAGATCCGCCTGGCTCTGCCTCCCGAGTGCTGGGATTGAAGGCGTGCGCCACCACCGCCCAGCTATATAAGAAATTTTAAAGTTTTCGGGTTGGAGAAAATGTAAAAGCCCAGGATAACAGCTGGAAGAGAGTATTAAAAATTCAGAACTATTTTTTCAGAGAATCTAAATTTCCAAAGGCTACTGACATACATATGTAGATGCTGAAAAGTAGTTACAGGATATAATCTGAGATAGTTTCTTTTCCAAGAATAAGCAAGCCTACACTTGTTGCATAAATCTATTTAACAGCAAAATACACTAACACATTGAAGGATGTACTCATAATGTCTTCTTTGAATTTATTTTGCTATTGTACTTTTTCCTTCCTTCCTTCCTTCCTTCCTTCCTTCCTTCCTTCCTTCCTTCCTTCCTTCCTTCCTTCCTTCCTTCCTTCCATCATCTATCTATCTATCTATCTATCTATCTATCTATCTATCTATCTATCTATCTATCTATCTATCTATCTATCTATCTATCTTTGCTCTGAGTCAGTGCACAGGTATATCCTATTTCCTCACTTTCATTCCTGCCATTTTGTTTATGTACACTGACTTTGACAGAGCAAATGACACCTTTATATGCTAAAACTTTCCCTACTATCTACCTAGTCAATGGTTGTAGGTTTATAATTACAGATATTTAAGTTCTACCCTGGGTCTTTTGTTAGTTTCCTGAATTGTCTCTTGGGTAATGAACTTCATCCTTTGTTAAATCCCTCTGTAAAGACTCCTGGGTAGTCTTAATACTTGAGTAATAACTTATTGACTGTGACCTTTTCCCCAATATTGTACCCTTCCTATTACACTTCAAAATTTTAAGTTTGTCTTTTTCTTTTCCCCTGGAGCTGAGGACCGAACCCAGGGCCTTGCACTTGCTAGGCAAACGCTCTACCACTGAGCTAAATCCCCAACCTTAAATATATCTTTCATGTGAGTTGTAAAATCGTATTGCAAATGATCAAGAGTAAAGCTGTAAAGGAAGAGGATGAATAGGAAATGAACTAAAATGGACCTTAAAGTTTAGAAACTTTACTTCCTATTTCCAAATAATGATTTTGTTCTAATTCTTTCATTCTCAAGGCACACTAGACTTTTGTTCCCTGGATAGTCGAAACGTTAAATGACATTAAAAAAAAATCTTTGCAATAAGGTAGTAGGGTTCTTGAATGGGCTTCTACAAGGGAGAGAGGAATCATTTAAATAGTAAAGACATTTTCACATACCAGAGAGAGCCAGTGAAAAGGTGAAACTGAGCCTCTATTCCAAATGTCTTTTTAAGTTACTTATAACCAACCATAAAAATGTAAAAGAAGAATTTGTCTAGACCCCTGGGACAGATAGTTTGATATATATATATAATGAAGAGGTACTCAAGGTAAAATTTTTAGAGCTTCCAATGGATGTTCTTTTCTCTAATTTAGAAGAAACAAAGAACTGCTCAAAGAATGAAAATTCCCTTAGCTCCTAATTGTTAAAGAAAAAGAAGATTGGGGTCAGGGAAAGCTGAGGATTCAAGGAAGTACTTGCAAAATTCATCACCCCACTTCTCAAATCATTTCCTGTTGTAGAGATGGGGCGCCTCAATCAGCCAGCAGTATATGAAGCCAATCTGTTTACCTCAGACTGTAAATCATTCCAGTGTATTGGAGATACCAGACCCCAGAACCCTCAGAGATGCCCAGTTAAAACTATAGACGTTATCCATTTATAGACTGCTCTTTGCTTCTTTTTAAAAAGTAAAATAAAAATCCTATGCATTTCTGAAAGAAAAAAATGTTTATACAATCAAAAGATTTCCCATCTGGTGAAATTTGAGCTGCCATTCTGAAAAAAAAAAAAAAGAAAGAAAGAAAGTGGAAAGAAAAGAAAGAAAAAAAAACTCTAAAATGCTTTGCTTAGAAAACCCTGCAAATGAACTGGCTTTTGGAGCCCATTCCCTATGGATAGATACCTTGTTTGGCCTCCATACAGTGGGGAGGGGCCTGGTCCTGTCTCAACTTATTATGCCAGACTTTGTTGACTCTCAATGGAAGGCCTCTGAGGAATGGATAGGGGACAGGGTGGTGGGGAAAGAGGGGAGGGAGGGGAAACTGTTGTTGGTATGCAAAATGAAAAAAAACTTTTAAATAAATAAAAAAGAAAAGAAATCCCTGTAAAGCCTTTTAGTGTACCACTGGAATGCAGCCTGAAATTTATGGTCTATATTCAGGTGAGCAGGTGCATCTAAGCTGCCTGGAGTTATTTTTAATAAAGGAAATTTCTGGTAGAATATAAAACATGTATGGCATGCAATTATTAATGAAATGGTTTGTTACTCTTATATCAGTTAGTAATTACTATGTTGATATGTTTATCAAGACTAGGAAACTCTGGGTGAGATATCAAGCAAAAACTGGGGATCCAGGGAACAATAAAAATGAATTTTTTGATTTTTGATTTGTGTTAATTACCATAGGAAACATATATTCAAAAAAACTGATCCATTTTGGACTCGATGCCTTCATCACTATGAATAACCCCACAATGGTAAGAACAAAACCAGAAAGTATCTCCAGGAATATATTCTCCCATATAACAGAGCCAGCATAGTAAGTGTGATTAAAATTAATTTTCTTTCATTTTATTAGTAACAAGTGCTCTATTCATACCTAAAATATTTCTGAATTTTTGGCTAATTTCATACCTGTAAAATTCTGTAAACCTTACTGCTTCATGGAGTCTACCATTGCTGTATCTGTCTGTAAACACACAAAGTTTCTGTCTCTTCAAGTGTCTTACACTATTTTTCAGTAGTTTTAAACAAGTATTTTATTGTATTGAGAGATATATGCACACAATAAATGTTAAAGCTAGAAATTTCATAGTATTGCTTAAAATACAAAGTACAGAGTTGTAGGGAAATGAAAACTCAATATATGCATAAAAGCCCACAGGTTAGCAACTCCAGCCTTTAAGGAGTGGGGTAAGGCAGTACAAATGGCAGACACTTACGTCATTTACGAATGAGAAATGTGCACATCTTTCACTAAAAAAATTTAACCCCGGGGATGAGCCATTATTAATTGGCAAGCATTGATGCTACAATCCTTTGATTCATTAAACAGTTTTGTGTGTGTGTCCTTTGTATCAGATACTGTACTCATTACATTAGAAACAGCAGTAAGCAAAACAAGGATGCTATGCTCATAGTGAGAAGTGGGTGTTTAGAGAACAAACTTTTAAAATACCTTTATATGAAAAATAGTTCTATAAGGAGAAGGAAAGAAGGACAAAGAGGATAAGGGTGTTCTATAAACACTGGAGAAAAATTCTTTCTGAAAGACAACAACAAAACAAAACTTGAAAGTAGAATACAGTACACTTGTCCGCGAATTTGTTATTTAACATTTGAATTTATCCTCTCTAGGATTATGTTGCAAATTGCCAAGTTGGCTGAACAATGCAGTTTTACAGATATTTGATTTTATCGTGTATTTTAAAAACTGGGATTACTATCAAGTGACCCAATACGTTTTCAAATTCATGTATATTCACAAAGAACTGAAGAACAGCAAGGTGAGATACAAGTAACACATTCCAGGGAAAAACAGCCTTAAAATCTTAAGAGAACACTATTGGGGAGATTTCTTCATGAATGTGCAGTTGAAGTGAACAAAGGGGCCCCGTTCCAACTCTAAGTCTGGAAAAAGAATAAATAGAAAAAACAACTTGGATGAACAGAGTTCCTCAAAATTCTAGATGTCATGAACATTTAATGAAGTGTAATATGCCAAGTAAGTTGTTCAAATTTTTATCTGTGTGCAATAAGTTATAAAGTAATTGTAAAACATTCTCTGTGAGGACAAATTCTAAATCTACAATTTAATGCTATCCGGAGTCATACATAAAAATACCCCCAAATGCCACTCCTTTGAACCATATTTTACTGTTATCCTTCTTGCTTATTTTTTTTTAAAAAATATCTGTCTCATTGAACACTCACAGTCTTAAAAGATACACAGCAGGCCTTGTCTTAGATTATGGAGGGTACAGGTTTTGTATCACTTCCAGATTTTCAATTAGATCCTAATTATAACATGCCTCATTTATAGCTACAGGAATCCGGACCTTGTCAACACTGCAGGACCATAACATGTCTGTCTTAATTAGACCTGATTAGTTCTGGGCCCAGCTCACATTGTGGACCCTGACTCTGCTCAAAGCTGCTCATCTGTTTGACAGCTGCTGAGACAGAGGAACCGTATTCATCACACTGCAAGTGAGTGTGTTCACTCACTTTCCTCTCCTGGGACACTGGCTCTTTTGATATCCCATAGCTCCAAATGATCAGCCGAGTAATGCACCTCACTTATCACTGGCAGGATGATAAAGCTGCCAATGGAAACCTAAGCTGCTCAGGGGCTGCTTACTGGGAGCACACTGAACATGTCTTAGTCTACTATCCACTACAGTTCTATCTGGCTAGTCAACATTTTCCAGAAGTGGATTTCATCTAGGTTCAAAGATGTATATAAAGAGTTGTTCCTGTCTGCATATTTTGGGATGCATTTGCAAATATCAAGAACTGTTATCATTTTCAGTGATATTTAGCATCCATCACTTTGAAACTTTTGCCCTCAGTGGATAGTGATGTTAGTTGGTATTTTCTTTCTAAGGACCTTTGCAATTTGTTTACACAAATCCTCATTTGAAAACATCAACATTGATCTTTTTTTCTCCATTTATTAATTATACCAAACTGCTTTTATAACTAATGGCGGCACACAAGCCATTGGAACATCTTTATTTACTTTGCATTGTCTCTCAGCAGTACTTCAAAAATGGTTGACTTAATATTGGACATTCACAACTTTATCTGGAGCTAATGGAACTCTTTGTTTAATTGTGAACAGCAGCTGAAGGATATCTGACTTACTAGGATCACAATAAGAATGGTCTTAATGTTTCACACCGCTAAACCAGTGAATAGGGAGATTTGAAAGGGCGTTTTGATTGCTTCAGGTATGTAGCAATGGTTTCATGCAGTAAAAAGATACACATAATGAATAGATTAACAAATTAAAATGTGGCTTGTAGAATTTCATTGTTTGCTTAAAGTTATTAATTTATAGTTAATATTCTCTTAAGTCTAGAAATTAAAGCTACTATTTCTATGAAGAGAATTAAAATATTATTATTAAACCTATTTTTTTTCTTTCAAATGCTAGGAACATGCACTTTGGCTAATCATATTGCTATGTAAATACTATGAGCTAGCTCCTGTAGACAGACAACTCTTTGAGGATTACTATTATTGTTTGAAGAACTAAAACAGATTAGGAATCTTATCTTTGAATGATTTTTTTCCAGAACTATTACAACAACAACATTGTGTATTTGCTCTATGTTAGAGTCTGATGAAGTGTGTATTCACTGTGACGACTTAGGGTTTATCAAATTATTCTATTGTCCCCGGCTGTGAGCTCTAGCTCCATTCCTATATATTGAATAAATAACTACTCAGAATGTTTTATATTTCTCTCTTAAAGACTAAACACACAGCCTTATTTTCTTTACTATTATTTATCGTTTTCCTCCTCAGATTTAAATTTTATGTTTTGTTTCTAATTTTGATTATAAAACTTTAACTAAAAATGTTATACCAGATTCTAAAAATTCTGATCACTTTTTTCTAACCAGCACACACATGCAGTATGAAGCATGCTCCATTCTTCCATGTTTTATTCACAGCAAAGTATTGTAATAAAGCATCGAAGAAAACATAAGACTCCTGTCAGAATGGAATTTACATTTGCCTGTAGATCACAGTCATTCTGTAAGATAAACATGTAAGTACATTGTATATTAAAGAAGAAATAAAATTAAAAATTACGAAAAAATATGAAAGGACAGTGTTGAAAACACAATTCAAGGAAAGTGCTCTAAATGTGTCTTTGAATAAAGGTTATCAATATAAAGGTAGACAATTCTATAGGTCATTGTGGGCCATTGTAACACCTTGCCTTTTACTTAGGACTGATGGGAAGTATAATTTGTTTTTGAAAAGAATAAACACAAAGTAGGAATGCTTAAATTAGATAATAAATTTTTTTGTGAAACATACTGAAAGGTAGACATGAAAACAGGAGGCCATTGAGGATGCTGATCCAATTGATCATGTCAATGTCTAGTGACATAAGATCCTGGGAAGCAGAGGAAGGAGCAAAGATATTCACAGGCTGAAAAGATAAAATTTACTGACAGAAGTGGTAGGATGAGAGGATGGAAGGAAAACAGGAGAAATACACACAGAAAATGTAGTCTGGTTCCGAGATGAGGAGAGAAAAGCATACTAATTAACAGGAAGTCAGTTGGGGATGTATTTGATAAATCAGAGCCAGCAATAGTGAATGTTGGCAGTGAGCTAGTGTTTTCTGGACAAGACAAAGCTATTGCACCCATGAATTCACAGTAGTTGTGGTTGCATGCACACATCCTGTATAGAATCAAGCCACCTCAAATCCACAGATGGAGGAGAGGTGTCTATTGGGGAAATCATTGGTAACTTAATGATGCTTTATTTGTTACTTTTCTTTAAGGAGGTCATCCCTGAGAAGATAGCTGTGCCCTATTACATGGTCCTAAACTAATGTACATATACACAACACAAAGCAGACTCAGTAGGATTGAGGTAAAAGTTTCAGAACAGTTGTGGTAAGGATGGTGGACAAATTGGAAGATAAAGAATGGGCGCATGCATTCGACCAAAACATATTATATGCATGTATGGAATTAACAAATAATAAAAATTAATTAAAAATAAAAAGAAAGACCTGTTAGACTCTAAATGTGTGAACTAATAGTTGGATATCAATGTATCATAGTCTAAGAGAGGTTCAGATGGTAGATATTCCTTTGGCTGTTACCAATGTCATATAGATGGCATTTATCAGTGAATCTGGATTAAACCTTCTAAAGAGTGAGGAGAACAGCAGCAAGCAGGGGGTGACAGCATGCGCTTCAAATATTCAAACTTTAAATCTGGAAAGAAAAGAAGTAACAAACAAGGCTGGGGTGGAGTCCGGAGGGAATTCAGAGGCAAACTGTTGTATACTGGTGATGGTACACACACAGTCATTTCCTACGTCAAGTAAGATGAGGACTGAAAAATGACTTCAGATTAGCCATGAGTCTTGACTTAGCAACCGAGAAAACCCTGGCTTTCTCTCCAGGAGCAAATGTGTTAGAGTGGAAAGACAAATCCTGGCTGGAGATTCAGAAAAGAATGTAAGAGTCTAATTCGGAAAATGTGTTATAGCTTTATTTTATTTTTAAGGAGTTTGCTTGAAAGTGACAGTTGAGAGATATGTTCTAATGTTTTGCTTTGTGGAAGATATAAGGAAATTATGGCTGAAACATTATTCCTTAGAGTAGACAAAACTGATAGTGTAAGAATAGGGGGAAGGAGACAGTAAAGAGTACACCCAGAGAAGGGACAGAATTTCTTGTACAGATAGCTTTAGCAAGGAACATTCAAATACCACCAACCACCGCAAGTCCTAGCTGAGGGCCTGACAGAAGACACAGAGGCAGATGTAATGATATGGTGGTAAGGCCTGTATAAGTTTTTACTCAGTTTTAGAGAAGACTGAGGATTGATTGGAGTAATGTAATACCAAAGAGTAAAAGATGGTTAAATAGTTGACAGGAAGAGGAAATGTTTTTACGAAAGAAATACAATATGATGGTTAGATAACATCAAGGGCCCACCTTGGGTTTTTTAAAACATTTTGTTGCTGTACTTACTTCCCATTTTCCTTTTTTTAAATATGCTTGCAAGCTAATGTCCTACTGAAATTAAATATAGCATTAGCCATTCTGGCTTGTCAGAAGGCTCATAAGTGTTCTTCAGACCATGGCATTTTTTTTTTTTTTTTTGCTACTTTAGGTGTTAAGGGCCAAAGAAAAAGAAGACGCACCTTGTTACAACATACTACAATGTTAAAGGCATTTAAACAGACATTTATAATTTGGAAATTATATTTTAAATTTTATGTCAACAATTACACTTGACATATTTTCCTAAGGATTACCTGCTGCTTATTTATAGATAATGGTGTAAGTATTTGCATTTTTCAATGTCCAGAAGGCCACTGTCCATATAAATAAATAAATAAATAAATAAATAAATAAATAAATAAATATTCATTTATATTCAGATATGTATATTAAGAGGCCACTATTGTCCATTCTAACATTTCTCTATTTCTAGAGTCACCCTGTTTCTGATAGTTTCTAAAACCATAACTTCCCAATGCTTTTCTTCTTTTTATAGCTACCTCCCTCCAGCCAAGGTTCTCCTGATTTCAATAATCTACCCATATAAAGATTCTGTACTATTCTCTTAGCTCCTTGGTCTAGATTCAACATCTTTATGCTTTATTGTATTTGCTCAACATTATAGATTTAATTACCTAAAATTAAACACTCAGGTCATAGCCATCTACTAAAACTGTTTTAACTGCCTACAAGTTTTATTGTTGTAGAATCAGAAAAAGCCAATGCTTTAGTTCAAGACCAGCAGTGCTGTATGTAGGCCTCGATAAGGCTCCCTGGATAAGGAACACATGCTTTTTCCAGTCTACCAATTTAAAGGTTGATGCCAGCTAAATACAGCCTTACCCAAATCCCAGACTACTGTATGACCAAATATTGTGGAGATCCCTTATCTAGTTAAGGTGGCACATACAATTCACCATCACTAGGACACTCCTACCATCTGATCATTTATAGTCATCCCAGTTCACAAACTAAAGAGTAGCTTCCTTCTCTGAATCTCCATAGCACATATTGACTGTCATTGTAAAACATTCCATTCTCAATCTCATCTGGTAATTTCTACTCAGCAACTTTTAGCCATGATAAATTTTGTCCGTGTTTGTTCCTTCTCATACACTTTTGACAGAATCAGTATTTAGAGAATCAATATTAGATATTATAACAAGTTATTATAATATGCATAACTCATATCACACACTGGGCATTAAATACACATTATTTCTGATTTATTCAATGAAGAATACAATTCAGCCAGAATTATAAAAGAATGAAGATTTATATTTCCCTTCTTGAAAGCAAAACACTATTTTTGCAGTGCAAGATAGTATGAACCATAGAAGAGTTTAAAGGAGTTCATGCAGACAGGATCTATCACATAGGTTAAGTGTAATTGACAACATATTTTGTTCAAACAATACGTAACTAAAGCAGCCATAAATACAAATTCCCTGTGTATTATGAAAACCAGTGGTTCAGAGATCTTGGCTCCTATACCAGCAACATTAATATTATCTTGGAACTTTTCAGCAAAGCAAATATTTGGATCCCAAGCTTTGTAAATCAGAAATTCCAGTGGTTGAACAAAAATAAATCAGGTAACCCCAATATCTAATACAACTTAAAACCATTTACCTCAGATACTAAGAATGAGAAATAGTATGTAGATTCAATATATTGTGGTATTTTCAAATTGTGAGCTTAGGTTTGAGTGTTTGTTTAAGAAAATGGGCAGAGGGGAATACTATTTAGGTTTAAATTGTTAATTTACTTTCAACAGTGGGGCTGCTTGCTTCCGCAGATGAATATCAGAGAAGGCAGAGAAGAACTTGTGAACACTCTTACAAAGCATGGCGTCACTCAGGCAAGTTTCAGAAAGACAGTTAGTGTGTAACCAGTGCAGTATTCAAAAGAAAATCATCGTTTAACTGTGAGATTTTAGCAGATACCACCTAAATAATCCATCGAATAAAGAACACAGGAGTTGAATGGAAAAATCATGACTAAAGACTAGGACACCTACTCCTTTTCCTCATTTTGTTCATGTAGAAAATGTAAGCTTTAGTTGAAAACTAATTTCCACATGTCTCTACTCTGATAATATTTGTTTTATGGCCTCACAGAAATGCATGTGGGGTTTTGGATCTTGTTATAGTCAGTAGTTATCTTCTTTAGTTTTATATATTGTACCGCCTATCTGTGGAAACTGGGAAGTCTAAAGGCAACCAGGGAGAACTCTCCTAGTCTCATGTAAAGTTTCATATATAAAATACCATTATTAATTAATAGAAGCAGAAAATAGAACATTTATTTCAATAAAATATTGTGAAAGTGATGAGCATTCTAAGATTTCTACATTACCAATTAGGGAAGGATGATGAAAGGCAAAATGGTCTCTCCAAGAAGTAACATAAAATTTGATACTTGAATGATGACAGTTATAAAAGATTTCTCACCAGGAGGAACAAATAAAAAGTCCTGAATCATTTATGAATATTTTTGAGAGAGAGAGAGAGAGAGAGAGAGAGAGAGAGAGAGAGAGAGAGAGAGAGAGAGAGAGAGGAGATTGTTTGCTAAAATGAACTCTAGAATGAGGCATACCAGACACCAGATAAAGTCAGAATACAAATCAGGATCACATGTCTACGTGACCTTTTCAAGTTAAAAAATGTGAATGTCAACGTTCCTTCAATTGAGTTTGAAACCAAGGCTTCCATGTCAAAAATATGCTTTGGACAAATTGTGCCTGGCTTTCATACAGGAAGTGGCTCTCACAAAAACTAGAGTGGCGATATGTTGATCAAGAAGAAAATATTTTAGTGTTTGGATCCAAAGGGGTTTGGTTTGGGTAAAAGTAAAAGTAGAAGACTGAGGAAAAGTAAAAAAAAAAAAAAAAAAAGATTACTTCACACTTGTGTGCTTGTATCAATCTAATGAAAATACATGGGGCTTCTAAAAATTCTAAATGCCCATTCTTAACTATAACATTCTTATTGATTCATATAAAAATAGCTTTTCCTTGAACATAAAAAATTAGTCATCACATGTTTTAAACATGACTTAGGCTTTTAGACTTCTGAGTTCAAGTTCTTAGATCATCAATTATCCTCATTTACTAAATCCAATAGGATGCTAAAATTGTCTTATGTATCTGAGAAAATATATGAACCCTGTAAGTGAAGTCATAGGGATGTATAAGGCTTTGGTTAAAAAAACAATAAGGTAATTTCATTGCCAAAGAGTATCTTCAGCATAAATAAATCAAATAATGACAGACAGGAATCACAAAGAGTTGTAAACATTTAAAGAAAAAACCCTAAAGTAAATCAGAAATATAGAAACACGAGAAGGCCCAGAGATGATCCATTGGCTAAGAGCACTTACTGATTAGTGCCCAACATTCATGTCAGGTGCCTAGAAACCCCTATAACTCTGGCTCCCAAGGATGCAAAGCATTTTGGATGAAGTAGGCACCTTCACTCCAATGCATATATTCTCTCACAGGAACACACATACACACACATATAATTGAAAAAATAATACAATTTTTTTTTTAAGATTGGTGCATCTCATTTGTCTGTTTTTGCTTTACTTTGTTTTGAGGTGTCACAACATGACTTGATACAAATGTACACAATAAAATCTTTACTACAGCCGGGTGGTGGTGGCGCACGCCTTTAATCCCAGCACTCGGGAGGCAGAGCCAAGCGGATCTCTGTGAGTTCAAGGCCAGCCTGGGCTACCAAGTGAGCTCCAGGAAAGGCGCAAAGCTACGTAGAGAAACCCTGTCTCGAAAAACCAAAAAAAAAAAAAAAATCTTTACTACAGTTACACAAATCTATATCTATACATCACTTTCCATTTCTCTTAGCAAATATCAAGTGTAGAAATTTGTTGAGACAACTACAAGTTTTAAAAGCTATGTGAGAGATACTAAAGAAGAAAATTAATTTGAGATGTCAGGTTCACAAGTCTTGTTTATGGAGGACGCTTAACAGTTTTTCTATTGTATGTAGACTGAAATTATTAAAATGTATGTGACATTTGGATGACCACATGGCTTCATAATACCACAATACTATACATACCATAATACTATATAGGATCATATTTAACAAGGCACATTTAGTAAAAATGATTCTTATATGTGGGCAGCCTGATATAAGGGAAAAGACTTTTAACTTTAAGTTGTACTAGAGTTCAGATCCCAGTCTTTCCATATCACTTAACCTCTGAATACTTCTTCCTTTCTCAGAAAATGGTCAAAAGAGATAATTTATGTACAATATATAACATAATTATCAATAAAAATAAATTATTGTTTACAACATATACAAATAATACACAAGAATTTTTCAAAGATAATTTAATCCACCTAAGTATTTTAGGACTGTGTAACCTCATCTTCTATGACCAGGCAAGACTACCAGTGGAGGGATTGGGACACCAACCCAGTCCTGTAACCTTCAAAATACAGCCTGTCTGGCCTATGGGATGTGCTTGGGTATGGTGAGACAGAGATTGTGTGAGTGGCCAACCAACAACTGGTCCAATCTGAGACCAATGCCTTAAGAGTGAGCCCACCCCTGATGGGTCTGCCAGGGGAATGATGGCCCAGAGATGTAGGAGATAACCAAGCACAACTGGCCCAAAAATGTCAATGTAATGACACCTAGTGATACTTTGCTATATTCAGAGTTTGATGCCTAGCCCAATAGTCATCAGAGAGGCTTCACCCAGCAACTGATGGAAACAGATGCAGAGACCCACAGCCAAACATTAGGCCCAGCTCAGGGAATCCTCCTGGAGAGAGGGAGGAAGGATTGTAGGAGCTGTAGGTGTCAAGGACATCACAGAAAAAAACCACAGGAGCAACTAACCTGGGCTCATGGAATCTCATGCAAACTGAATCGACAATCAGGGAGCCTGCATGGGACTGACCTAGGCCCTCTGCATATGTATGACAGTTGTGTAGCTTGGTGTACTTTGGGGACTCCTAACAGTGGGGACAGCAGCAGTCTCTGACTCTTTTGCTGGCCTTGGAACCCGACTCCTCATACTGGGTTGCCTTGCCAGCCTGAATACAAGGTGCCTAATTTTCCTACAACTTGATATGCCATGTTTTATTGACATCCATTGGAGGCCTGCCTTTTGTCAATAGAAATGGTGAAGGAGAGAATGGGGGATGGTAGAGGAGGTGGGGTGGATTGTGAGGAGAGGAGGAAGAAGAAACTCTGGTCAGGATGTAAAATAATAAATAAATAAATAAATAAATAAATAAATAAATAAATAATAAACAAAATAAAAATCCATATGAGTTTCAAGGCTTTGTTTTCTCTAAACAAAAAACCCACATTTTTTCATTATAAAAGAAATTCTATACAAGGCTTAAAGACAGAAATGACTGAGATGGTGCATGAATATAAGCTGCAATGTATATGTATAAATGTACTTTGGTGATTATTTATTAAGATTAGTATTACATATAAATTAATTTTCATGTATAGAAGTGTTTATGAAATATATGTTGAGGAAAACATCAAACACACACACACACACACACATATATATGAGTATGAGTCGGTTGTATTTGTGACCTATTTGATTTTATTTAGACTTTGGTACAATGTCTTATTTCTTTGACTTATCCTACTCAAACAATACGAATAGGCACTGTGGCTATTAATCAACATCCTATAGCTGAAGAAGGATTTCTCGAAATAAATTTTAAAAATATGGCTGAAGAACAGGAAAATATGTAATGATGTCCTCTATCCTGCAGGCATAAATCACCATTTGCTGCTTTGTGTGTTTGTCAAGCAGTCAATTTCAAAATAAAAAGGCAAGGGAGAAAGTAGGAGCTCCGTGACCCACCCTCTAGCCCTCATCAATCCACAGAGAAGGGCTCATTCTTTGGGAATGATTCATATGACACACCAAATCCCACAGACAAAATCTGCTTCTTCTCAATTCCTGCCAAAGGGGCCACAATTGAAATAGCACACCACAGTGCATCATGGCTAGGATCACACTTTCACTGCCTGTGGACCACAATGATTTACATACTCATCCTAGTAAAAATAGGAGTACTGAAAAAGCAAATGCTGCCATTTGATAGCTCGTATATAAATGAGAGCTTTAAAGCAAGTACATTTAATTATAATTCTATAGAGCATAAAATGTGAATTATTGCTATTTGTGCAACCCAAACTAAAAGATACATTAGCATACACTCTATACCTTATACCTTAAAGCTATCAGTATGGACAATTTTGATAAAAGGAGTTTGCACAGGTTTCCCTCTTCACCTGCATGAATCTACATAGGCACTATGTGATACACTCAAATTTATGTCATCTTTTGACAAATGGCAATTCTGTTGAGAAATTTCATAAAAAATCCACCTTGGTTTTCCTCAGTTGCCAATCAAAGGATAGGAACAATGTAAATGTTTAAAATGAAGACCTTTTAAAATCTGTTTATGATGAATTCTTTTTGCTTTTTGTTTTCAGAAAGTGCTAGAAGTACTCAGTCCAACTAAAGCCCAGAAACTATGCAGAGTGGAGTTTAAAGTAACATTCTTGAAACCATGAT
This sequence comes from Peromyscus maniculatus bairdii, assembly GCF_049852395.1. NCBI lineage: Eukaryota > Metazoa > Chordata > Mammalia > Rodentia > Cricetidae > Peromyscus > Peromyscus maniculatus. Next base: position 62,039,081 of record NC_134863.1, on the reverse strand, counting down.
AAAATGACATGTACACAAAGTTAGTCTACAAATAATGTAGGTTTTAAATCCATGATCTTAAAACATGCTGGGTTATGAATTTTTATTTATTTATTTTTTTAGGCATAGAAAGAATCTTGTAAGAAATACAATCACTTTACTTCTGAGATGTTTTCCTCTTTTGCAGATGGTTTTATAAGTTCCAGAAAGATTCATTCTCTCAAGAATTAACCACGCCGCATTACCTATTATATTTGTGAAATTATTCCTGGCATTTTCTCAAAAATCTTTCCTCGCTGGTGCTGGTTGACTTGCGTGAGCAATGAAAAAGTTTGTCTGTGCTTCTACATTTCATACATTGAAAAACTATAGAAGAGTTACTCTTGCGACTTGAGTCAGAAATGTCCCCCACAGGCAGGTACTTTGAGCTGTAACCATTCCCTCAACTCTAAACTTAAACCAAAACAGTACTTGTGGCACCATTTTAAAAGCTGTGGTGACTTTAAAAGGTTGGGCTAGCCTTCAGCACTCCATCACTAGCTGTGGACCTTTGAAGGTTATAACACCCTCGTCTGGTCTATGCGCTGACTTGTGAACAAGCTCCCTCTGATAGCATGAGATGCTCCCTGTACTGTTTGTTCACTGTTGTAGAACAAAGTCTCTTTGAAATGTGACCTCAGATACATTTTTTTCTTCCCTGCAGTTAAGCCTTTCAGGTATTTTGGTCACAGAAGGAAAGGTATGAATGCATCTCTCTAAGTCATTTTTTTCTTATCTATATCAGCATTCCCAATTCCCTTAACCATTTCTCAAGTTGTCTGGTGATAGAACCCACATTTTCTGGACTGAACTCTGGAAAGCTGTCAATATTGCAATCATGTCTAAATGAGAAGAGCCCAAAGTCTAGCTGTGGTTGTATTTTCTCTTGACAAGTAGAAGTGAGAAGACATGAGTTGAGATATGTCACCATCACTTTAGTTTGGAAACACATTTTTCTTGTAAAATAGAAATAGTGATTTCTGGTGTGAAAAAAAAATGATGAAAGCCAGAGGATAGAGAAAAGAGCTGTGAATCACTGTCTTCTGGGCATGTCACAGCAAACACAACATGATCATACAGTAATTGTGGTTGCTTTCAGTGAGCCTACATGAGAATGGGCCTAACAGTCAGTTATGGATATCAGGAGGGCTTCATGAAGCCAAACATCTCCATACTGAATTGTTGGCTATATGGATTGGGGGCATTGTGGGTGCCCACAGAGCCTCCCTAGCAAGGCCTTACTCAAGGTCAGAAAGTCTGAGCTTGCTTTACCCAGCAGGGCTGCATAATAGGATGATTTGTCCAAAGGCATGGTTACCAGGTATTTTGAAGGATCCACACTTGTTGATAATTTATATCTCAACCTTGAAAGGGGAGGTCTTTTGTCACTCCCCTTGCTGATGTATAAAAAGTCCATCATTAATAAACTCAGGGCAACTGGGTTTTGACCCAGGACACTCCCAAAGCTATCCTTTGTTTCTGTCATTCTCTCCATCTATGTCTATATTTCTTCCTATTATTTCTCAATTCCTCCCTCCAGTAACCCTTCAACATGTCATGGCTGGACCCCAACAGGGCATCAGTCATGTTTATTGAGTCATGTGCCTGCTGGGGAATCCTCTAGACCCTGCTAGATAGTTCCAAACAAATAGAAACATAGGTGATTCAGATTAATTTCAGTGGATCTCAGCAATCCCCTCACCTCCCCACTCCCAACAAAACAGGAAGGTTTGAAAGTAACCAATAGGGATTGGGCAAGAGCAGCTAGAGCGAGATTATAAAGGCTGTGATTTACAGTAATAAGAATTAACTTTAAATGTCTATAAATTGGTCAAAGAAGAAATTAATAAGTTATAAAAATATACCAGGATATAGAATTGTGATATGCAGAAAAATTAAAAAATATAATAATGTTTTGAAAATATTAAGGTGCTATCAAAGTGTAATGAATATGTGTTGTTATTAACTAACAGCATTTTGCTGATAGTCTTTCTTTGTCTTTGCTATCTTTGGCTGATTAAATGATATATAACCAAAACAAATGCTTATAGTCTAGTAGTTTTAAACATACTGTAGTATTACTATATCTGCATCATTTTATTTAATAGAAATATGCCTCAGAACCTAGTATAATTATTTTTTATTTTTTTTATTTTTTTATTTTATTATTTTTTTTTTTTTGGTTTTTCGAGACAGGGTTTCTCTGTGTAGCTTTGCGCCTTTCCTGGAACTCACTTGGTAGCCCAGGCTGGCCTCGAACTCACAGAGATCCACCTGGCTCTGCCTCCTAAGTGCTGGGATTAAAGGCGTGCGCCACCACCGCCCGGCCTAAATTTATTTTCTACATTAGGGAATTCCTTTTTTAAATTTATGTGAGAATATATTCTTGAGTTGTGTGCCTACTGGGGAGTCATCCAGACCCTGATAGATAGCTAGATAGTTCCAAACAAATGGAAACACAGGTGATCCAGATTAATTTCAGTTTATCTCAGCAATCCCCTCACTTCCCCACCTCCACCAAAACAGGAAGGTTTCTTTCTTAAATTTATGTGAGAATATATATATATATATATATATATATATATATATATGTTGAATTTCTTCTGTTGTTGATCAATGTTCTTTGAAATATTTGACCCCCAATATTTGTTATTATACCTATATGAAAAACAACAGAGAAGAGTATAAAAAATTTTATGTAATTTTTCTTATAAATTATTTTGTATATTCTAGTTCATTTCACATAAGTTAATAAAATTAGCAATAAGAAAGAATGATCAATCTTTGAAAGAAATCATGGAAACAATCTTTCACAATAGCCTTACAAAACAAGTGAAAGACTTGTATGATAAATTTTCAAGATATAAAAGAAAGAAATTTTTGAAGATATCAGAAGACAATGCTCTCCCATGCTAATAGACTTGTAGGAGGATTAATATAGTAAGTATGGCCATCCTACCTAGAGCAATCTACATATCCAATATAATCCCCAACAAAATCCCAACACAATTCTTCACAAATCTTGAAAGGACAATTTTCATCTCTGTATGGAAACATTAAAAAAAAAAAAAAAAACAAGATAGCTAAAACCTTCACTGCTGGAGGGATTACCACTCCCAACCTTAATGTTTACTGAAGAGCTATAAGGTATTGGTACAAAACAAGACATGTTGATCAATGGAATTGAATAGAAGTAGAAGACCCCAACATGAATCCACATATCTATTGAGGCACGACTTTGTTTTTTTAAGAAGCCAGAAATACACACTGGAAAAAAAGACAGCATCTCCAACAAATGGTGCTGGTCAATCTGGATGGTTGCATGTAGAAGAATGCAAATAGACCCATACTTATCACCCTGTATAAATCTCAATTCTAAAGGGATGAACGACCTCAACATAAAGCCAGATACACCGAACCTGACAGAAAAGTGGGAAATAGTGTTGAATTCATTGGCACAGGAAAAGACTTCTAAACAAGCACTAAAATCAATAATTTTAAGCGGGACCCCATGAATCTGCTAAGCTTCTGTATGACAAAGGACAACTTAGTACAGAAAAAGCAGTAGCCCACAGAGTGGGACAAAGATTTTTTACCAACTAAACATCTAATAGAGGGCATAATTAGAAAATATATAAATGTCTCAAAAACTAGGTATTAAGAAAACAAATAACCCTATGAAAATGTGGTGCAGATCTAAACAGAGAATTCATAAAAGAGGGAACTCAAATGACTGAGAAACAAATGTTCAACATCTTTATTCATCTGGGACATGCAAGTTAAAAGTACTTTGAGAGTTCACCTTACACCTGTCAGAATATGCTAGCCTCATTGGGACAAGGAAATACTTTGCATGTTACAAATCCTTTGATTCACAATGGTGTCTGGCCTGGAAGTTATTTTAATACAATGGCAGAGCAAAGCTTGTAACCAACCAAAATCTGACGTAAGGCCCACTCTATGAGATGGAGCCCATACCCAACACTGCTTGGCTGACCAAGAACCTGAGACTAGATAACCCAGAGACCTAGGATAAAACCAATGACTAGCATCTTAAAACGACAACAGCTAAACAAAAGAAAACCACATTGCAATAGCAATGCAATGGTGTGCCTTGCTAGGCCATCATCAGAGAAGTTTCCTACTGCAGCAGTTGGGAAATAATACAGAGAGTCACAGCCTTACATTACAGAGAAAGCGAGAGAGACCTTGGAATATTCATCCCTAGACAGATGTCTCTATCATTACCTCCCCTCATGACTCAGGGATCCCTGCAGAAGAGGAGGCAGAAAGAGTCAGAGGGAATAGAGAACACCTAGAAAATAGAGCCCTCTGAATCAACAAGGTAGATGCACACATGAACTCACAGAGACTGTGGCAGCGTGCACAGAGCCTGCACAGGTCTGCATCAGATGGGATCCTAAAACTGAATGAAAAGGCATCCACTCCAAATATAGAAGCATCTCCAATTGATGAGCACTTGCAAATGGAAAAATTATGTTTCTCCAAGCACTTTCTGGGGAAACTACTCTTAGGGGTACGATGAATAATGTCCTCTCGGGGCTTTCCTTCTTACTTTTAATTTTATCTTGTTTATTTTTATTTTTAATATTTATTTCTCTCTTTTTAACCTACAGGTCCTTTGTGTATATATTATAGCTTCTAGTTGTAATTCCTGAGTGTGTGAACTAGTTGGCCTCTGTGTCTGTGTTAACTTCTTATGCATTGGGGAAGTTCTTTTTCTTCTGTTTGTGTGTGCTGTACTATTCTGTTGTGTTAGTTCTGTTTTATCTCCTAATTTCATTATTATGCTTTAGAAACCTGTTTGTTTTCTAATGAGAGACAGAAAGGGGGTGGACCTGGATGAAAGGAGAGTTGAGGAGTTGAGGAGGGGAACCTCAATTAGGATCTATTACGTGAGAAAAAAATTCAATAAAAGGAACAACATAAATTAAAGGGTGATCAGACTTAAATACAATTCTCAAATGTTCTCCGTTGCTTTTCTGTGCATCAATGAACAGACCACTGGCACGTGCATTTTTCTCTTTTGGTGGCTTTGCCTCAATCCCACACCTCATGAATTCTCCGCAAGCCCCTTACCAAGCTGAGTCATCAGACCTGGCACAAGCTTACACACACCTATCATGGTTCTGTATCAGGGGTTGTCGATCTAACTTTTCGAGGACAATTTTTTTACACAGAATGTATTTTCATGATATGTGAAATTCGCATGTATTTTATATTTTCAAGTGGTGAATAGAAATTAAAAGGAGACTATTGCACTATGAATTTTGCAATTTATATGAAATTGAAACCTTAATATATAGCTTGATTAAAAGCCATTTCCAGTTATTTTTATTAATCTCTTTTCTACTGTCTAGTTTTATGCTATAGATGAAGATATGGCTACAAAACTATGTATTAGAAATTATGGACTGATAAGCCTAAAATATTTATTATCTGGCAATTAAAACCCAGCTTTGAGCTGTGGTCTAGACCCATGTAATCCTGATTTTATTAGAAACGTGCAGACAGGCTGTCTTTGGATATATGTGCAGTTTCCGGAACTACCTCATAGTGTAGTAATTTGGTCATCTTCTTAGTTTTGTCCCTCACTAGCTGCACTTATCAGGGAAACATTAATTGGCTGCAGTCATTCACTTTTACATTTATAAAATTACAAAATCCTACAATAGGAGCCTTCTCTGCTTTAATGGTCTTCCATTTAATATTCCTGACGATGCTGTGCATACTCCTGGCATATGTACATTTGATATGAATGAATAGCAGTAAGAACCAGACATGCATGGCTCACAAGACTTGAAGGGGCTTTAAGGGCAGAAATGATAAAAATGAGTCCTAGGGTTGATTAGGGTTGATAATGCAACTGATATCCTTCAGCAAATGGCTAAGAGCATTTTTAGAGTGCCTTGCTGGAAAGGACAGACTTGCAATTTTGGCAAAGAAAAGCTGCAAAATAAAAAAAATGAACTTTAAGTCTACAAAATTATCAACTTAATTTTAATGAGGAATTAATAACTATATCAACAACAATCTGATTTGAGCATTACAAATCTGATTTGAGTATTTTATGTCTTTGAGAATATTATATATTTTTACAAACCTCAGGTTGCATTCTAGGTGTATTTAAATTTTGCCTGTTTTGATTTGAATCTGTAAAACAATTAAACTAAAATGTTTTTAAGTGAGTATATGAAATATAATATAAAAATACAATCTAGAATTTTAAAGAAGTAGAATATGGTTGACTTTTCATTGACTATGTGTGACAATTTCAAGCTATTTCTTGGGATTTTTTTCTATTATTAAAAGTAGTAAGGCTGGGCGGTGGTGGCGCACGCCTTTAATCCCAGCACTCGGGAGGCAGAGCCAGGAGGATCTCTGTGAGTTCAAGGCCAGCCTGGGCTACCAAGTGAGTTCTAGGAAAGGCGCAAAGCTACACAGAGAAACCCTGTCTTGAAAAACCAAAAAAAAAAAAAAAAAAAAAAAAAGTAGTAACAAACATTTGAGATCTGGTAGAAAGCATGCAATGGTGATTAAGGATATTTTTTTTCCACCCAAAGTAGTTATGGCTTGTAAAAGTTACTATAGGAAAAGTGTGCCAAACAACAACATAGATTTTCCAGATGCCTGGAAACTCCACCTCTGTATGAAAAACATTTGGAAATCTAAATAAACTCTTTAATGACAATATGTTACAAGTTTTCCCCTTGCCTTATTAAATTCATTGTCTCAGGAAACTTTGATAATGAAGGGCGTAACAGTCTCCGATTTTGAGATTGTGACTGTGTTTGTATGCTGATCTAATTTCAGAAGAAGAAATTAACATACAGGTTTAGACAAGCACTAACCTTTAAAAGCACAAGAGGCAGGCATTTGCTGCCAAGCTTGCCACAGAATACCTAGTATATGTAATTGCGTGCTATATATAAAATGGGCATAAATATAATTTTATCAATTTTAAAAGTCAAATTTTTATTTATTTTTTGTTCATTTCGTGTGTGTGTGTGTGTGTGTGTGTGTGTGTGTGTGTGTGTGTGTGTGTGTGTGTGTAGAGATAGGAGGAAAAGATTCAGGAGTCAGTTTCTTCCTTCCATTATGTAGGTTCTGGAGGTTGAAATCAGATCGTCAGGCTTGGGGGCAAACACCTTTACCTAATGAGCCATCTCGCTAGCCGATATAATATTTTGGATACAATTGTCAAGGCATATATAGCACAGTTGAGTTTATACCATAAATGTAGATATTAGAGGGTTCAGTGTCGAACAGTGAATTGCTTACCATGGAATAGAGGGTGGCCAGGAAATGTGAAAACTGACAAACTGAATTCTAATTTGAAAGTTCTTCTGCTAGACATGGCTGGATGATGTGTCTCTATCCCTCTCTTGGTACAGGATAGGGTCTAGAATCATCTCTAGGAAGAAGTGTGCACCCTGACATTTGTTGAATCAAATAGATCGGGATACAGTGACAGTATTAAAATCTAGTAGCTTGGGGAATCTACGCAATGTCAATTTTTCAAAAGGGACTATATTGGCCCTGCTAAATTAACTGACCCTTCCTGGTAATAAAGACCATGTCTGAATTAAATAGTTAATCATGATATTTTTAAACATCATTCCAATCAAGAGTTCTTGGCATCAGAGACAATGTATCAAGTAAAACATAGTGCCTGAGCACATGTATCATTCTCATAAATGGGGTCTGGAAATAAAAGATATCAGCTAAACATGAACCATTGACTTGGTTAATAACAGTGTGTCAAAGCTCAGTCAGGGAAAAGCTTGTGAATGTGACAAAAATATATTTTATAAAGTTCTCAAAGAATTAGAAAAATATATTTTTTCTGTATGTAAAAACAAAGACCCTTTATTTTAAGCTCAGAGCTTTAAGCCCACACTTTTCTATTTTATCTATCTATCTATCTATCTATCTATCTATCTATCTATCTATCTATCTATTCAAGACAAGGTTTTTCTGTGTAGTTTTGGTGCCTGTCCTGGATCTCGCTCTATAGTCCAGGGTGGCCTCAAACTCACAGAGATCTGCCTGGCTCTGCCTCCTGAATGCTGGGATTAAAGGCGTGTGCCACCGCTGCCTGGCCTCTACTTTTTTCTTTTAATGAAGTTTGTTTGTTTGTTTGTTTGTTTGACCATATATTCAGATTACACTTTCCCTTCCCCCAACTCCTTAGATATCTTCCCCAATTTCCTTCCCATCCAAATGCACACCCTTTCTCTTGCTCTCCTTAGAGGAAAAAACCAGACATCTAAAGATTAATAATAAAATAAAATAAGATTAAACAGGGATAAACCAACCAGAATTGAACAAAACAAACAGAAGAAATAAAGCCAAAGAAGAGGCACAAGAAATACATATAGATGTGGAGACTCACATGTTTGCACATACAAGAATCCCATAGAAACACAAAACTGGAAGTCATAACATAAATGCAAAGTCCTGTAAAGCAAATAACACAAACCATTAGGAGACAAAGATGCCATTGAATTTGTTTGGTGTTGGCCATCTACTGCTGGGCATGGGGGTCTGTCCTTAAGAGTGGTTTGTATCATCAGTGAGACTCCAGTGGAAAGAAATATTTTCCATTTTTTTAGTGGTTACAAATTGGAGATAGTTGCTGGGCTAGGGTGGGGACTTGTGCTTACTTCTCTCAGTGACTATGATTTTGGCTGAGCAATCTTTTTTTAAAGATTTTTTTTTTCTTATTTTGTGCATGGCTTATTTGCTTGCATGTATGTATGTGCACTACCTGCATGCCTGGTGGCCATGAAGCCAGAAGAGAGCATCAGATGGCCTGGAAGTGGAATTACAGACAGTTGTGAGCTGCCAAGTGGGTGTTGGGAATTGAACCAGGGTTCTCCAGAAGAGCAGCCAGCACTGTTAACCTCTGAGCCATCTCTCAAGGCCCTTGGCTGGGCCATTTGACATTTTAAACTAGCAAATGATCTCATAAAGTTATGGAGTTCAGCATGATTTGAACTGATAATTACCTTAAAATACTGCAGTTTCTACACTTGATCTTAGCCAAAAGGCCAAGAAGCGAGTGCAGTTTCTAAACATTGCATTTGCTTTTAGTTTCCTCTTGCCTTTGTTAAATAAGTGGTGACGTTTTCCGAATATGTTCCTGTTCCTCTACACAATTATTCTTAAAATGGTCTACTTCCCTAAACTGTTTATATTCTTACTGAACTGTTATCACGCACAGTATGATCACTTTGAATTGACTATTTGCCCATTTCTTGCATCTGCTAATTCTCAGGTTTGGGATCAACAGAACACCTACAAAGTCTGCTGCAGTCTCCAGGTTAATGTTTATTAATCATGAGAAATACTTTGCTATATGAATTTTTAAGGTAGTCACTGCTTGAACACAAAGAAAACAGTTTGTCCAAGCAAATCTGCACCTGTGTCCTAGTTATATCAATCATATGATAAGGACTTCACATTGAAAGCATTTCTTTAGAATTGTCTACAGAAAATTTCCCCTTGATAATGTTGATACTACTATCTCTGTCAAGCTATAAACAATAAATTACTTCTTTAACTCTGATGCCAAGAATACCTTGAATGACTGATATTCAAAAATGATTTAGAAATTGTTTCACTAATGTAAATATGGTTCACTTTTATTTCCAAGAACAATCATTTCATGCAGTGTTGTGAAAAGGTAGTATTGGTAACATCACAATTTACATAATTTGAAATGTCACTATTTTGGATTTTTTTAAATGAGTAGACAGAAAATTTCCTGTTTATAATCATACATTATTTTGATTATAAATGATGGATCTCTAGGATCTCATGTATAGAATCATCTACAGACAGGAATGCTTTGAGTTCTTCCTTTCTTATTTGTATCCCTTTTATTTCTTTCTCTTGTTTTTTTTTCTCTAAGATGAGGTTAAATAGGAATGACAGAGTAGTCAAAATGTATGGTACACTTAAATACATTGTCTCTATGAAACTCAACACTTTATAATGCATATACATGTATAAAATGGTGGTATACAGCTTAAATGTCTGCATTATTTAAAAAATCTATGACATTCTGTACATATTAAATATTGGCAGGCTGATTGTCACCATTAACAAAGCAAAGAGACTAAAGCAAGGTCACTAATATCTTATGACTTATTCAAGTTTTTCATTATTCCTCTACTCAAGTTTTGGTATTTTCTTTCCCCTCCAGTTCCTATATTTCTGTCTGGGTTCTCTTCTGCTCTTTCAGTGTCTGATTAGCTGGTATTGTCTCAGCTTCTCAACCTCTAAACAACCTTTGGACCTCCTCTCCTATGAATTTTTGTATTCAACCACCTTGTCTATTTTCTCCCGTTTCAAGAGTTTTAATAACATTGAAATCCATACACATTCTGTTTCTGATTTTTTTCATTCCTTATTTCTTTTTTCTTTACTTTTCTTGAGACAGGTTTCACTGTGTATTCTTGTCTGGGCTAGAACTTGTTATATAGTCTAGGTTGGGCTCAAGGATGAAGGGCCTGAGCCACCCCACCTGGGGGAATCACATTCTAACATAGAGCTGCCACATTGACATGTTTGAATACCAATGTCATCCTATTCACAATGAGAATCCTGACTTCCTTTGAAGCTTTTTACTCTTCCCCCAGCAGAACTCTAATGTGCTGTTCAGGCCCCTCACACTGAAATAAAGCTAGTGCAACATTTCTCCCCCTCCAGACACAACATTCCAATTCTACAGCCACTGCTGTTGATGGACCTCAAAATGAGGTCCCCGTGATTCTCACCCTTTCCACTCATACCACCAAGCTCTGGAATAGTCTATCCCAGCCAGGGTTTTTCCTTTTCTGTCTTTCTTTCTTTTTTTTGGACATAACTCCTTGCTATTCTTTTTCCTTCCACCTTTTCTTTAAATTTATTCAATGCAGCACAAATGAGCCATCATGTTTAAGTGTAGGTTAGCTGCTTAACTGTGCTCCACTGTAAGTGAAAATCAGAATTCTAGCTGCAGTCTACAAGGTCTGAGTTGACCTTTCCATCCCTCTTACATCTCAGAATGAATGTCTTCCTTTCCATGCACTAGTCCTTCTTCTCATGCACTCTGGCCTCATTACTTGTCTACAACACACTGTTAACACATTTGTGGATATGGACTTTGCTCTGATAAAAATACACAAATTTCTCCTTTCCCTCCACTGGCTTCTTCCTCAGGCACTTGTATGAACTTACAACCCAATCCTGCAGACACTCTTTCTAATACTACACACACACACACACACACACACACACACACACACACATACACACGTATGTGTGTATGTATGTATCAGTTTATATGTATATATAATTTTATAACTGATTATACAGTTTATAACATCTGACTGAAACAACATAATTTATTTACTTTATGATTGTCTATCTTTGTCCACTAAGAGTTTTAAGTCCCATGAAGGCCAGTTTTTCTGTCTTTTTAAAGTTGCCAGTTCTTGGATGGACACCAGCATCCAACCTACAGATGATATTTCAAAAAATTCTTATTGGTTAATAAATAAGCAAAATTTATGTTTAGCACAGTTATTCAGAAGAATGCATCTCAACTCCGGGTTTGTGTTTTTAGCTCTTAGTTGGGTCTGGCTTATTTCTGGGTCTTGGCTGACTTTAAACTCCTCTCCAGTTACTTTCATCTTGCGACTTAATGACAGGCCTATCAAATTCCAGGTCTATATTCTTGTTTCTAGATTCCCTGCATCTTGGCTCTACCCACTTGGCTGGTGAGACTGCATGTTTACTCTGCTAGTCTTGGATTTGTCACACTGTTCTCAACTACAAGTTATTCCAGTCTGGCTGGAATGATTCCCATCACTATTTAATGGTTTTGCCTGCACTACACCTGGGTGTACCAAAAAGATAGTAGTAGCTGCTTCACCGCCCCCAAGTCTGTTTGATTCCATGTCTGTGGCCTTCCCAGCCTGCTTCCTTCAACTTTGTTACAAGATAAGACGATACTCGAGTGCCTTAATTCTGCTTTTGATACTCCCTGCTTCCCTCTCAGGTATAAACTTTTTCAGCTAAACTCAGAACTTGAACTGAATAAAAGCAAAGTGAATGTTTATGTTTCAAAAATTAGCTACTTAGGATAAGAGCCTCTGGGTCTGGCATGGATCTGCATACACTCTTGTGTGGGTCTCCATGGGTGGATTGTCTTGGGTCATCTCATTTTAGAAGATATATCATAAAATATGTCCTCCTCTTAATGTGGTAAGATGCATGACTTGGGGGTGTATCCTGCCCGCCCTGTCACACGCATCTGATATTTCTTAGGAAGGTAGTATGCAAAGGTTTGACTTTTTAAATCTGGTTTCATTTCATTTGGTTTTAGATACGACATTATGATAAACAAATATGAAAATTTTTCATAAAATAGGTCTCATGCTTTAATAGAGGTGTATGTAAGAAGATGGGAGGTTGAAATGTACATGCTGAGGAAGCACATACATCTTGATTTTTGAGGTGGATTATTGAGTTCAGCGTGGCTGATTTAGAGTGAATATGGAGAAGTAACAGATGGTGCAAAAATAGATGTGATAAGGGAATTCTTAGTTTTACGGTACACAAAAGAATGCCTCATGCTCTAATGGGGTGTATAGTTTCTCAATAAGTTTATCAATGCAACTGAAATCATAAGGTAATATAAATGCATGTCCAGTCAACAGAATTTGGGGGTTCTTTAAGTGCAAATATTTGTGAGGGCATTGAAAACCAGGGAGGCCTCTGAAACTAAATCTGCCGAGATGAACAGATTGGGCACGCATGTAGGATGTCACTGTAATGGGATCTGTTGTGAAGTATCTTTGCTTCATAGGAATAGGACATGGCTACTTTTAGGTGTATACAGTTAATGTGTGGAGTATGGCAATAAAATAATAAACCAATAACCAATAAATAATACTAATAAACTAATGTTCTTACATGTGTAAAATGTACTTTGGGAAGGGTTAAGAATCATCATGCTTTTGTATACATGTGTTTTTGTATACATGTGAATTTTATATCTCATTTCTGTACATTGCTACCATATTCATTTCCAGTTTTAGTGTGTCCTATATCATTATTATTTTCCATTCTCTCATTGTGCAATGGATACAGTGTATTGCACCACCATAGATTTTTAACCCACATAGATGACTTACATTAATAGGCTTAACTCATTTATTTTTTAGTAGTTCTCCTCCCCCAGATAGATACATTCTCTAGTAAACTCTGATAAATAGTGAAATAAATTGGTTTCATAGGTTCACTTGAAAAATAACAGAGCACTCCTACTTTATATTTTTAGAAGTTTCTTTTGTGATCTTTAACCACCTGTAGGAGTTTACTATAGTTCTCATTCAATCAGCACCATGACTAGACTAGGTGGAAAATTTTAATCAGGACAATTTTTTCTCAGTGAGGTGAGTTGGGAACACATGTTTATTATGTGCTGAGGAAATGAGAAAGGAGGGAATTCCAACTGCAGAGAAACTAAAAGCCACAAAAGCAAGTAGCATGGAAGAGTGGAAACTTGGCTGGATTTAGCTGGAGGGGAACGTCAGTCTGTAGAGGGGAAAGATAACGTTAGAGAGGTACAAAAGTGCTAGTTGACAGAGGACCTTGAATTATAGGCCAAGAGTTTAGACTTGATATGTTAGAAGTAGCTGATTCTTGAGCAGGAAGGTGATGCGATAAAACTGGTATTCACAGAAGATTATTTTAGCAGTTTACAAAGGAATCATTGTAGCAAGAGACTGGCATGGAAGTCCCCAGCAAAGAAGTTATTGTAACCTCTGTGTGAACAGAACAAGACTGAAGTCACAGAAGAGGGAGAAAGAGAGAAATACGGCTAACACTATGAAGAAAAAGAGCTTTAAAACTTGGTCTATTTGCCTTCGATTTCAGAATTCATGGTGTATTTGTTAAAATTTGTATTTCAGTATCACAGGCTAGAACTTCGTTTTCTGTGTGACCCTTTTAGGGAGGGTGATGAGCCCTGTAATAAGTTCTCTGTATGTTTTTATTCACGATACCGATCTAGAATTGCTACAGAGGGTCCGAGAACACACAATGACCTTAGAAAGGGTTTCCGAGAGAAGGGCTTCAGAATTACTTAATGAAGGTGTTATCAATCTAATTGTAACAGAGTCTCAAAGAGTAGCTTTAGCTTGGAAGCAAAGTTGAACAAACGGTGCAGAGGTTTTCCATGGATGCCTTGTCCCTACTCACCCCTCACACATGACTCTCCCACCACCAGTGTCTCCTATGGGAGGCTGGCATTGTCTACAGAGGGACCTAGATTGGCACCTTGGGATCACAGCTTCTGGAGTCCACATTAAGTTGTAATCATGGAGTTGCATACACTGTATGTTTGTACAGATGTCTATGGAATGCGTCTACCATGATATCATTCTATCGTAATAGTATGCTGTTATATCATGGTGTTCATGATATATGATATAAGTATATCATAATACTGTATCACAGTAGTAACAGGGTAGTTTTATTGTCCTAAAATCCTCTGTGTTCCACTTTCTCTTCCCCCCCAAACTCTGGAAACCATTGATTTTCTCTTACATGGATTTGTCTTTTTCAGAGTTCATCTAATTATTACCACAGAGCATGTAGCCCTTTCTGATTTCATACTCACTTATGACACTTATTTGATGGTAGTAGGTTCTTAATCAACTTAAGTCTGAGTTGTTTGCCTTCCACATTTTATTTGAAGTCACCAATCTGTTCACCAATCTGGCATGCTGGACCCTTGTCCAGAAATCAGTCAGTGTAAATAGAAAGCTCAGTATTGGAATTTGGCTAGTTTCTCAGGTGATGGTAATGACTGAACACCTATCCATTGCTTCCTACTGAGAATCACAAGTCTCACAGGTTATTCTGATGGATGGTTCTATGTGTCGAGGTAATTCAGGTATAAATTACAGCCATGCTCCCAGGCAGAAACTAAAGGGCAAATAGAGGTATGTTTCTAAATTAAAATGGAGCAGTAGAACAAGGAAAGACTGGATTGCTACTCACATCACCAGGGAGGCTACCTGGAAAACACCCAAGAAAGACACGGGGATCACCCAATGACAGAAAAATGGCTGAGATCTACATGAACAACCTGGACATGAGTGGGAGTAATGAAGGGCGAGGGTTGAGGGAAAGAGAGCCTGTGGGAGCGGGAGATCCCAGCTGGATCAAGAACAGAGAGGGAGAACAAGGAATAGGAGTACATGGTAAATGAAGACCACACAAGAAAAGGAAGAAACAAAGTGCTCGAGAGGCCCACAGAAATCCACAAAGATACCCCCACAATAGACTGCTGGCAATAGTCGAAAGACAGCCAGAACTGACCTACTTTGGTGATGGGATGGCCAAACACCCTAATAGTCGTGCTAGAAACCCCATCCAACGACTGAGGGATCTGGATGCAGAGATCCACAGCTAGGCCCTGGGTGGAGCTACGGGAGTCTAATTAGCAAGAAAGAGGAGGGTTTATATGAGCCAGAATTGTTGAAACCAAGGTTGGATAAATCACAGGGACAAATAGCCAAACGAATGGAAACACATGAACTATGAACCAAAGGCTGAGGGGCCCCCAACTGGATCAGGCCCTCTGAATAGGTGAGACAGTTGATTGGCTTGATCTGTTTGGGAGGCATCTAGGCAGTGGTACCATTGCATGAGTTGGCTGTCTGAAACCTAGGACTTATACAGGGACGCTTGGCTCATTCTGGGAGGAGGGGACTGGACCTGCCTGGACTGAGTCTACCAGGTTGATCTCAGTCCTCGGGGGAGGCTTTGCCCTGGAGGAGGTGGGAATGGGGGGTGGACTGGGGGGAAGGGAAGGGAGCGGGAGGGGGGAGAACAAGGGAATCCGTGGCTGATATGTAGAACTGAATGGTATTGTAAAATAAAATAAAAGGAAAAAAGAAAAAGAAAAAGAAATGGAGCAGTTGTTCTTATTTCATGGCATTTCTCTTGTCTGAGTATATTGGGAAACATTTGACTGTCATGAAATCAGATCAGGGTAGTGTTACTGGCTCCTAGTGGGTACCAACCAATTCTGTTAAGTGTTTGCTATTGCAAAGGAAACACACTTCACCTCCGCAAATATTTATTGGCCTAACATTTTAATGCGTCAATACTCAGAAATGATGAGATGAAGAAAAATAATGTTAAACATAATGGATGGACCAATCATGTTTGGATTGTGCTTTAAGAAAATAATCACAGTAATAGACATAATTGGAATACTTATGGAAATTTTTCATTAACTAATTTTGTATAATATGGAATTATTGTTATTTTATAGGATTATATTTGGGTATCAGAACTGGATGCTTTTACTTAAGATATACACAGAGAAACCTCTAAACTGATTTTGAAGATGGACCATTCAACACCCCAACTGTATACTACCAAATAAAAACTCAGTATCAGTATAAGTTAACTATTTTTGAGTTGTTGGCCAGTGTGAGTATATATAATGCGAGTATCAGATTATATATACTCTGGACATGGCTAAAGTGATAAATCACATTAATATTTTTACTTAATTAATTTATTTTACATCCAACCAAAGTTTCCCCTTTCTCCTCTCCTCAGATTCCCTCCCCCCACCTTCCCTCTGCCCCATTCACATTTCTAATAAATGCATTTACTTAATACTTTTTACATGTGAGTTATTTTTCATATATCAATAGTCAGAAAGACAGCTCCGCTTATAGATAAGCTACAAGCAATTAATAGTTAGTAGGATAAGGAGAATTCACCTTCTTTAGCCCTAATTGGCTAGCTAATACCAAGGCTCACAGCATTTTTGGAGCAGTTAGATAAAAATATACTACCATGGAAAAAGAGTCATAAGTGAGTATGAAGTAATGTGGAAGGAGAGGACTGAGAGCAGGTCAGGATGGGAGAAGGAGGTGTCAGGTGTAAGTGTGTGGGGCAAGGAATGGAGGGAGAGAGTTCAGGGAGAGATCGTTGGAAATGGAAAGGGAAATTTGGGGGATGATGTGGAAACCTAGTGCAGTGGAAACTCCCTGGAATCTATGAGGATGACACTAGTGAAGCCTTTCAGTAATGGCGGATATAGAGTCTGAACTGGCATTCTTTTGTAGCCAGATAAGGTGTCTAGTAGTGGGCCAGTATTACATTTGGTTTAGTTGGTGGCCAAAGGGGCCCCATAGAGATGCTAAAAAACCTAGGCTGATTCTAGGACAGAGGGTCATCACTCTCTGAGAACTGATAGTGTGGGCCCCATTGCCAAGGACAATATCCACACAGCTCTTCAAAGATCCCTAAAACATCTCAGCAAAATCAAAACATAAATAGACAATTCAGCACTAACTTCTAAAAGGAAGAAAAACAGCATGAAGAGGAATGTGAAACACTTTATGTCGAATATCAAATAACTTTGATAAAAAGGACAAATTCCTAAAATAATTACCATACCCAATTTAAGAACTATTCAAATATACCTATCAAAAGCAAGGAGCACAGAATGCCACAAGCATCAAAACACAGAGAACAATTGACTGTCCATATCCACCCTCGTTGATACATGTACAACACAACTCTTGCACCTAAGGATTAGGTGGTAATAATGTAGAAGAGGAGATGGAAATATTGGAATAGCCAGACCTCTAGGAAGTTGGCTCAAGTATTGCACCTTGCTAGTTATGACAGAGAAGCTATACCTCTGAAATCCCAGCTACATGCAGAATACCAGAACAATTCCAACATAACTTGACATCCCAATGTAGATGGGGAAAAATCTTATGGAGCCCCACTCACGGATAAGCTATAAGCAATTAATAGCTGTGGGGACAGGGAGAATTCATTGTCTCTAGGGATGAGTGCCTGATGGGCTAGCTAATACCAAGCAGCCAGCTTTAGAAACATACATGCAGGCAACGCTGAATGGATTAAGCAGATTGTTAAATTTATTCAATTATATGTGTGTATATGTAACAACAATGGTTAAAGAAGAGGAGACTTGTGATTTTGGGAGCGGGCACATGGGTGGGGGAGGAGGAAGGAGAGAAAGGGGGATGATTTAAATACATATAATTAAATATAATAATAATTTTATAAAAGTAAAGAGATTGAATTAGTTATCAAAAGGTTCTCAAGAATAAAATTTAAACTCTTATGCCTCACTGGCAAATTCCTTTAAACATTTAAATTAAAATGTAAATTATTCACAAAATCATGTGAAATATAAGACACGAAAAAAAATATCTCTCAATGTATTCTGTGAGAATTGGCACAACATTTAGTCACTAAAACTAGGTCACACACACTAAGAACATTATGTATGTAGACCCTTAAAAAAGCAAATGGGAAATATTCCATAAAATAATAATAGAATAATCAGGTCACCACCCTAGTGATCTGCTTTCTCCAATCAACTCCAGATCCTAAAAGTTCCACAACTGCCCCAAAGTGCACCCCCAGGTGGGAACCAAGTATTCAAACATGTGAGCCTGTGAAGGACATTTCACACTCAGTTCTCTGAGCTCTGGTTCCCTCTGCCCCGTCACACATAGGCTCACAATGTCAGACACAGGGTGGAGCATATGATATCCTATGGCCGACATGTCTTCCGCCTTGACACTCCATACACAGCACCCTCACACAGAGTGTTGAAAATTTGACAGACTTGGAAAATCTGTGAATAATTATGATTTGTGAACTGCTCATTACTTGCAACCAATATACCAATATTAAAAACATATCTAGTTAACTTCCTAAATTATACTTTATTATAACAATAAACTTCATTTGCACAAACATTTATAGATTACACTATTTTTTTCTCATTTACCAAAGTCTACCATTGTTGAAATAAAGACAGACTGTAATTCCAGGACTTGAGAGGCTGAGGCAGGAGGATTATTAGTTCAGGGTCAGCCTAGGATACATAGTGAGTTCAAGACCAGCTTAGCTATAAAGAAAAACAATGACAATGACAGAGATTTGGGGTTCCCTATGGGTTATTAGTTAGGGATGCCCCAGAGGCAACTAAAACAACACCAACTTTTGCTATTTGTCAATGTATTAGATATGATGTATATAACTGAGGGGGGTTTAACAGATACATGAAACTAGTTTGACCTTTAAAAAATTAATTAATGGGGCCTAAAGAGATGGCTCAGTATTTAAGTGCACTTACTGCACTTAAAAGACCCCCGTTCAATTCCTAGTACCCATGTAGTAGCTTACAACCAATTCTGACTCTAGCTCTATGGGATCAAATGCCCTCTTCTGGTCTCAATGGGCATCAGGCACACATGTGATGTATAGATATACATGCAAGCAAAACATCCAACACATAAAAAATTAATATTAAGATTGATAAGTGAAATGTACATTATCAAAGAGAAAGTGAACAATAGTATAAAATATAACTACCTCTAGCTATACAAGAAAAAAAATTGAAAAAAATCAATATCTTTTCATGATTTAGAAAAATTACAAATGAAAATAGCAACATATGTGTATTTAAACAATTAGAAGAAAATGAAATTGCTGCTGAATTTCAATGTATAATCATAAACATAAATGGTAAATAATTCCTTTTAAAATATAATCCAAAATATAAAATATTTATAAGTAAAGTTACAAAGGATTATAAAACCAACATTTGGGAAGTTGTAAAATGTTAAAAAAATTAAAGTTTACACAAGCAGGAAAGCATCTGATGTTCACGGCCATATGTATTCAAATAAACCTACCAGAACTTCAGTGGGCTCATTCGGAGAAGTTGTCAAGCAACCACAAGGTATGAAGGCTAGCTAAACTAATCTTTCAAGAGCACGTGGTTTAAACACACCTCTCTGGATTTCAACATAATTCTACAGCAATAGTAATCAAGACAGTGAGGCACCTTCCTTGGGACAGATAAATGAGTAGAATGGCAGAGAAAGACCAGAAAGAATTATGAATGCCCATGGTGTATTAATTTTCAACAAGATCACTTCAAAGGGAGGGACAAATGATGTGGAGACAACTGTATATCCACAAGAAAAATGATTTAGTTGGACTTTTATCTCACACATTGGAACAAATTAACTCCACATGAACCAAGAATCCAACTATAACAGCTATACCTAGAAATTTTTTTCAAGGAAAACAGCAAGAAATACAAGTGACTTTGTATTTTTACCATGGATTCAGGTATGACAATAAAGAAACATGAACAACAATGGGAAAAACCAAAGTAAATAGGACTTCATCAAAATTAGAAGCCCTGTTTTTTGTCCTTAAAATGACACTATCAAGAAGGTGTAAAAAAGAGAATCCATAGAATAGACTAAAATATTTCTAAATTATTTTACAGGTAAGAGATTTGTATTTGTAATTTATAACTCCTCTCAAACTCAGTAATAAAGATGTAAGTATCCTGATGATTTAATGAGAAAATATCTCTAGATATTTCACTAAAGTTTGTAAACAGTCACTGTGAACATGGAAAAACACTGAGCTCCACAGTCTTTGAAGAGATACAAATAAAAGCAGAGTCAGAAATCAATCCACACTCACTGGGATGGCCAGAATAACAAGTACAGAACTAACAAGCATTGGTGCAAGTCAGAATGTTGACTCCTGCAGTCACTTTGAAAAAATAACCTGGTATGTCATCAAAAAGTTCCACACAGTGTTATGATTCAATTAAAAATGTTACTGCCACTAGATTTAAAAATGCCTGTCCGCATGAGAAATTAAATGTAAATCTTTTAGTGAATGAATGGATAAATAAAACTTAGCCTGTGTATATATTGAATGACTATAAAAAGCCAACGAAAAATGATAGAAACATACTACATTGATGACCTTGAAAATAACATCAGAGTGGCTAGTCAGGAAATCTTACACAGTATAGGACCAAACATACATGAGATGATAAGAATAGGTAACTCCTTAAAAGATGAGAGTGGATTAATGTTTGCTTACATCTGTCTGATTATAATGTGTTGATCAACAATTAACATGAACAAGATTTCTTGTAAAGTGATGGAAATATTAGAAATTGACAGTTGTGCATAACTATGAGTATAGTACAAACTATACTTACATGGTAACATAAGTTATCAAAGACATTGTTAAGTGGAGAGATTTGAAGCTTTTACAAGACATGTGGAAATTAGTTCAATAAAATAATTTTGCTTTACTGTCATATGTTGCCTTATGAGTTTATTATTATTATCATCTACAAAAATAAGTATATAAAGTAGTTTTGGTGGTTATTAATTATAGCTGAAATTAGTGCTAATTGTTTACTTTAAAATACTAGTTTTATAATATGCTAGTCTTTTAAATGAAAAAGCCTCATTAATTTAACTTGCCCTTAGAGTTGACAGCAAATAAGTACCAATGAAAATCCACCAGCTATGTTCTGCGGATTTTCAAAATCTTCCTTTAAGTTTATTTTATCAATAAAGGATCTTTACAATGCCAAGCTCAGTTTCTTTACATTCAACCTTTAGAAGGTCATTTTCCTTTTTTTCTTTTTCTGTAAGGTTATCCATTTCATCCCTGGTCAATGCAGCTATTTGAATAAAATGTCTATTTTTTATTACAAGTTTGTTGTTTTTCTATTCAAAGTTTTATCAGAGCAAACTATCCAGTGATTTCACATAAGAGGTCTCAATAAAAAATTCGCAGAAATTTTAAGGAGAACATTAGGTGTCTTGTGCACACGTCTGTACTAGTTTTTATACATGTTAAGAGGTTTAAAGTGAATACGTGGAACCTGTTTTTCTAGTAATTACAAATCAACACATAGCACTTTGTAAGTACTCCTCTGGCATTTCTTAGCAAATTCAGCTATGTAAAATCCCCAACAAAACTTACTCTCAACAGAACATTTTCAAGCTAGATTTTTCTTGTGCTGAATTTTATTATTTTGAACTTCAAAATTATCAACCAGAAATGGAAGCATCCCGTGAAGTATTTAGGCTTTTTTCTTTTTTGTTATATTTTAATATTACTATTGAGTTAAAGGGGGGAAGAGATAAATTTATGTATAATGTCTGGATATATTACCTTTGCCTAGTATGTTGACTTGTTTCAGAGATAATTCATTTATTTTTATGATAGATTAACACATATATTTAAAATAAACATACACAAAATTAACTAATATATATATATATATATATATATATATATATATATATATATATATATATATATATATATGAATGGAAGCTGCTTTAAATTAGTGAGCATTTCTACTATTTAGAAAGAGTTAAAGGCCGACATTTATTTTTTCACAATTATAGCTACATGACATTAATTCTTTATAGTGATGACTAGGCATTCATTATAATGTTCTATAATCTATCTGTAATTTAAATGTGACACTGTGACACTCTACTGAGACAGTGTAGCTGATCTAAAGCATTATTTTTAAGATAGCAAAGTTCCCAATTACTCATTCTTTGTTTTGCTAGTCAATATTAGATATGAAGTATTATTCTAAGTCTTTGAGTCAACTTGCTAAGTTTGTAGTGGGAGAGACTGGTACACTGTTGTTATGTAGGATGTGATATTTTAGGTTCATAATTAGGTAGATGTATAGAGGAAGAATACTTAATTCTGACTAGATAAATCAGAAAGAATTTCACAGAGACTATATATACCCACACAGATACTCATGTGCTCATGTACATGTACCCCCACACAAGTCATTTCCAAACTTGCAAGTGTCCAGGAATGTGTCTTCTACATTCTAAAAAGATATGAAACTTGATATAATCACTTCAATTGTCTTTTTGGTTCCTTGGTGTGGACATTAGGAAAACTTGGAGAGGTCTTTTATACCTAACTGTGGTGGTTTGAATGAAAAGGGCCCCCATAGGCTCATAAGAAATGGCACTATTAGGAAATGTGGCCTTGTTGGAGTAGGTGTGGCCTTGTTGGAGGTGGTGTGTCACTGGGAGTGGGCTTTGAGGTTTCAAATGCTCAAGCCAGGCCAGGAGTCTGTCTTTCTCTTTCTCTCTGCTGCCTGTTGATCTGGATATAGAACTCAGCTACCTCTCCAGTACCATGTCTGCCTGTGGGCTGCCATGCTTCCCTCCATGACAATAATGGGCGAAACCTGTGAAGAGTAAGGCAGCCCCAGTTAAATGTTTTCTTTTATAAGAGTTGCCATGGCCATGGTATCTCTTCACAACATTAAAAACCCTGAGACAACAAATACATGACTTTTGGTCATATAGAAATACATGACTTTTGGGAATATAGAAAATGTCTTAGAAAGCAGGTCCTAGAGGAAGGACAAAAAGTTAGCTCTCTATTACAGGAAAGATACTAAAATACTACTGTTACTGGTGCCGTTTCTACTGTAACAACAACTTCAACAAACTTATTGGCTACTATTGTGTAGCAGAAAAATCTTCAAATTAAGCAAGGTAAATATTCCCTACCATGATCGTCTGTGGCAAGGATGTTGAAGCAGAGCAGTTGGCACATCTTATTTTCCCCACTTTCCCCTATAGTTGGCAACTTCTGCTTGACTTTAAGCTCCTGTCTCCTTCATCTATTCTGTCAGCACCTCCTATTCTTTCTACTTTGATGTCTTCTAATGTCAGCTCTCAACTCTGGCATTCATAATCACTTCATATCCCTATCATCCTATGGGAACTGTCCATCAGAAATACAATCCATAGTCAATACCTTAGTTGTACAATTATTCAGCTTACCACCTCTAACTTATAGGACTTAAATGTATCAATGAGCACAGAACCAGGGCATGCACAGCGGATCTCTCAGAATACGACTTACTAGCCTTCATAGAATTTTACTTCCTTGGTGTATATTGACATATTTGCCATGTCATCCATGTCAACAAGCAACAATACACCTGAAACAGAGTTGATTTGTATATCTAATAATATCCTTCCTCTACAGTAATAAAGCATCAAATCAAATGAGAGTCTTCATGCTATACTATTGTAGAAATGATTCCAAACTTTGTAAACATCACCAAACATCAGATTTTGTCTCTGTGCTTTAAACAATCAGTGATCCAACATTTTGAGTTTACATTGACACAGCATTCTACAGCACTTAATTTTTTATATTGAAGAGGTAGGCCACACTCATTCTTCAGAAGTAAACCTCTATGGATTGATCCTTAGTCTCATAATTACAGCATCATTAATTAAAACCTTTTAATAGATTATGCCTCAACTTGATCATTTTTAGATATCTGAGATGTTGTGATTACAGCAACGTCCTTCCCTTATGCTCATCTTATTTTTGGTCTAGGGATTTTAAATGGCTAACAGCGGCTTGAGGAGGTCATCTTTATGAAGAGCATACTTTTTTTTAGTTAACAAAATAATGATGTGACAGCTTCTGCCAAGGCACATGATAATATAGCAAACACTCTAGAAGCTCGGTTCTGCTAAACCTTCAACCCAATCAAGCCACCGATCTTGCTTCTTCGTTATGTCTGTGCACCCTGCAGATGCTGATGTCTGAATTGTTTCTGCTTCATAGTTCTGACATTCACTCGTATCTGTGCTAGTCGGTGGTTGGGTTTTACCATTTGTAATAAAAATCAGTCACCAGAAGAGAATCTCAGGGTTTCTGGGTTTGCTCATCAGAAACTAGAATTTCTTCAACTTGATGGAATATTTCAAGGCTCTGGGTCTATACTATGAGCTTCATGCTCGTCTCCTTGGAAAGACATCACATGTCTTTATTACTAAGAACTTAAAATTTGGCCATTTCAGATTGCTTTCTTTTATAGTATACTGGTATACATTAGGCAGTTCAGAGAGCTATCATAAAGCATATTGTCCAAATTTCTAAATTCATTGATATTTTTTTCTTTTTATAACTACTTCCTGAGGTCTTTGTGGTCTAAGTGTACATATGAACAAATAAGGAATTTTATGCTATATTTAAAGCCCTAAAATTATAAACATGTTAGATTGCAGTCTTCTTTCTCTGTTTCTAACACATAGAGGAGCACATGTTTAAATGTGGATAGTTTAGGTTTACAAAGGGAATGAGAATAAACATTCAGAACCAACCCCATTGTGAGCCATGAGACTTCTGTGTAGACTTAGGGAAAGCCATGCTGGAGGTATATCCCATGAGTAATGTGTGTTTCATTTCAGAGAGTTAGTGGAAATGCCTTAGGTATTAAGTTAAAAAGTGGATCATTATGTCAATTAAACATTAATTGGGGGTAATTACAAGGTGATCATAGTTTATATAGATTTTAGGTACAATTTATACAATTATCTCCAGTCATACAGGAAAAATAATGAAGCTGTTTATCTGCAATATTTGCTTAACTGAAAATTGCAAGTCCAGAGAAGCTATATATACAAATGCTATGCTCAAAATGCCTATTTGAAGTCGAGATGCCACAAGGCTAGTTACGGGCTAATGAACTTCCTGAGGGCAGGGCGGTTTGGAGAGAACACAAGACTTTAAAAGCATCACACATTACCAAATCATATTCCTTAATTTTCATTTTGTTTTAAATGAGTCTCATTTAAGAATAATTACTAACCCCCAGCACTAACCTTCTGGAGTTACAGAGCCAAAAGGTATTCCTGTACATACTGCATTTGAATTCTCCTTCCTGACTTTGTTTATCTTAAGAAGTGGAAGCAAATTTAAGCAACACATAACACGTGAAATACAAGGGAGACATTTTCACATTCTATGTGCAAACTCTCCAGCATTGTCTTTACATTCCCAGAAGAAACATCAGGAAGATTGGTCGGTCTGAGTTCCCAGTTTGTTTTCCATTTCTGAAGGGTGGGTTTAAATATTGCTCATAAGCCTGATCCCTGGAGCAGATTTCTTTCTTTTGAATTCTGGTTCCATCATGTCCACAGCTGTGTGACTTTGGCCATGTAAAGTATTCCCTTAGCCTTGATTTCTTCATCCATAAAAATGAGACTGCGAAAATAAATACGATTGACTCCACTGGGATGTTGTAAGTATTAAATCTCTAATAGCTCTAGAGCATTAACAATGGTTTCTGGTATAAAATAAGTACTATATAAATGCCAAATCTGATTATGGACATAGGGAAATGGATTATGATTCAGGCTTAAGTGATAAATCATCTGCTCCAAAGGAACATATGAAGGTCAAAGTCAAGGATCTACTTCAGCAGAGTCTTATTTCCCCATGGGGTTTTTCTTGGGATGACTGATAGACATCTCATGGGATCATAATGACATGTTCCAGAAGCAGCTTGGATCCAGTACTGGCTTATGATTGGGGAAGCTATGCTTTATTTGTTGATTTCTTGGGCAAAAACTATATTTATCTACCTATCAGCTTTTCTTTTTATGTGGATAGTATGTGTGTGCAGTATGCTTAAAGAGTCCAGTTTGTGAAATAGGAATGTCTTCTTCAGTTGGTTCTCCACATTTCTTTCTGAGATGGCATTTCTTTACTGAACCTGGCAATCGCTTTTTTTTTTTTTTTTTTGGCTAGGATCCCTGGCCAGGAATCCCAAGGAACAGATCTGCCTGGCTCAGCTATTCAGCACTGGGTTTAAAGAGGAGTGCTGCCATGCTTAGCTTTTTACAAGGATGCTGGGAATCAGAACATTGGACTTCATGCTTGTACGGCAAGTACTTTCCTACTGAGATGTCTCCCCAGCCCTCAGACAAAGTTTTAGTACTCGTGGATTGTTTGTAAGATTTTGACACATGCTAAGGAGTCTAGGAGTGCTTGAGTGTTTTATTATCTACTCCTAGGCTGGAAGTTTCACTAAGCATCTGACAGTACTTGCATATTCAAAAACTGCTCGCCATTTCAATGAAAGGAGAAGAGCTCCAGAAATAGGAATTTAAAGTAAGCACTACCTTTCTGAAATTGGATCAATAATTTTTTTTCAGAATGAAATAGTAATGGGTATCTTCCTGCTTGTATAAAGACACAAAGGACTATAGAATTACACTCATTTGCTTGTTTTAATGGTACAAGTCAGCAATGTACTGAAGTATTTAGCATTCATTTCACTGTCCTCAACAATTTTTTGTTATGTCAGTTAAAAATAACTGCAAGTTAGGCAACATATTATGGTTTAATATCAAGTTAGAGGCCTCGTTTTTTTTTTTCATAAATATCTATGTATAAGTCAATGCACTGCTACTTAAAATGGATTTCTTCAAAGACCAGTCATAACATGTCCTTGTTGTTAGTGTAAGATTCCCTTTTCATTTATCTCTGCTTGTGAGTTAATTATAAAAAATGCTTGCAGTGAGTGAACACGCTGCATGCCCAGTCAGCATCTTAAACTAGATTAATCTTCCAGCAACCCTTAATAGAAACTAAGTCACATATCAACATGCTATAACAATATAATGATGAGATAGCAAGTGAATCACTCAATTAATTCCCTGATAAATATCAAAATCATACATTACTGCTACAGTTTCTAATGTCAGACTAAGCCTTTCCATCCCCCCTTTTTTGTCTCCTTTAAAAGGTGGTTCCATTTTGGAGAATAAACATAATGATAGGTGTTCTATATCTCTGATAAAAAGAAAAATTACTATTTGTTTTCTGAACTAATAAACAAAGGAACCATATTTGACATCTTAGCTCGACTTTATGTGGTTACTTCTAAAACAGCTCTTATTTGTGTCCGCATTTATAGTTTGTATTGACCTGGTTTTAAGGATTTTTAACTATCAAAGAACCAGATACCTACTGGACTATATATTTTTTTCATTTACAGTGCCAGGTTTCACTCTTTGCTTAATCTTGCCCAGCCAACTATGAAATCACTTACACATGTCTCAGCCACTCAATATATGATATAGTAGCTGTTGGTTTTCTTAATATTGGTATGTCTGGGCTTATGAAAAAAATCCCAAGAAGGAAAAAAGAATCATAGTTACCTGCACAATAAACTGCTGATGAAGGATGCTGTAGGGATACAGACAGAGATACTTAGAATGTGACATGAAGGACCCTAAGGTGTCCCCAAACAGTAGGCGTGATAGACTACGGAGGAAGTGTTTGGCAGGTCCTAGAGTAGGTTTCTCTGAACACAATGATGCTATTTGAGTTACATGTGAAGGAAGAAAATTTCAAGCAGATAAAATCATAGAATACGTTTTGGATGAAACTCTAACCAACTTTAAGTTTAAGAAGAGTTTACTAGGTGTTTGTTTAAAAAGTGACTTTAAAAAGTGACTTTAAGCGGTAATGTTGGTGACTTTATGGGTGCAGCTTCTGACATTCCTAGGAGTCTCAATCTCACAAAACTTTCTATTCCCCTGGCTTTTTTAGAATCTTTCATCTCTTCTTCTGCACTGATCCCTGAGCCTTAATTTCAGGAGTGAATGCATATCTGTATCTAACAATATGAAATGAAAAAGGAGGCCGTGAATTTAATGAGAGAAGAGAGGATTATATGAGATGGTTTGGCAGGAAGAAAGAGAAGAAGAAAAATAATATAATTATAATTTCAAAACATAAAGGAGATAGGTTTTTCATGCATGTGTGTGCCTTCCAAGTATGTATGTGTGGGTATTCTCAGTGGCCTGAAGACAGCTTCAGATCCCCTGAAGCTGGTTTATAGGTGACTAAAGAAGCTGGTCTGCTCCTACCAGGTGGACATTAGGGATCTTATCCTGCTTATCAAGTTCAGCGGCAAGAGCCTTGGCATACTGAGCCATCACACATGCTCTTACACTGGTAATTATGACACACTCTTCCATGGTTTTGAAACTTTGATGCAAATTCTAGGCTTAGTCTGAAGCATGTGGTATCTGGTAAACATGCTACATGGTAAATTAAATTAATATATTCCTTTTGCTACTTCATTAGCCCACATAAGACAACACTGACTGACTCTCATCAACTAATTCAAATGTTTCTTTTTTATAACATTGATTAGGAATCTTTATTTAGAAAGAGTGAAATATGTCTTCGCTCATAATAGAGTGTTCTAGGTGGATGCCCATGTAATGGATTACAACTAATTTACTGTTTAAAATAGGATTAAGATTAAGAGTCACATAAAAATAACACAGGACAATGGTCAGGTTTTAGTGTAAAAGTTCTTATTGGTAACCTGAAGGAGAAAAGTAAGTGAATAATTTCCCCCAAAGGGACACACAAACAAATTTTGTATAGCCAGGGCCCATTTGGTAAATTATAATTGCAGTTCCAGGACCAACAGCAACAATGAAGAAAGGCTTTCCATACAATGCATTAATGAAGACTGATAGAGAGGAGAGATGTTCAGTTCTACTCTGAGCTCTATGTTCCCTAGACATACTGTAGAGGAGGAATAAAAACATCAGTCCAGAAAAGAAAAAAAAATTGTTTGTTGCTTTATCTGTTTTATTGTGGCCTGCAAACAAAAAGTTAATGTATATTAATAACTAATTGCACATTTGGATAGTTTATTGGTTAAGATATATATTTTTTAATTAAAAAAAAAAATTTTTTTTTCAAACAAATCTCTGCCAAGGAAGCAGTTTTTAAAGGAAGCAGTTTTTAAAGGCAGGTCAGTGCCATCTAGTGGCCAAACCAGTAAACAGATTATGCCAAATTTAGAAGGTGCCTCCTTTTGATACATTCCGGTATCGTGTGTGTGTGTGTGTGTGTGTGTGTGTGTGTGTGTGTGTGTGTGTGTGTGTGTGTGTGTGTGTGTGTGTGTGCGCGCGCGCACAAAGGCACAGATATTTGAAGGTAAAAAGTCTTTAAAGGATATTTAAGTTATTGTGTAATGATGAGATAAACATGTGGTAGTTTCCATAAAATAAAATTTGAACACTGAACAAGTTGGTAATTGAAAAGTAATTTCTAGTACCTAACACATAAATGACAAGTGAAAGACACAAGTAGGTAGATTTTAAAGATGAAACAAGGCCACAGGTGAGAAGCATGCCACAAAAACTTGGAAAGAGGAGACTCAATACGTCTTTAGTGTTAGAATTCGGTGAATGAATGTTAGGAATAACGGTTTGGAATGCAAAAGAAAGATTTATTTCTTTGTTGCCTTGTCTGAGGACTAGGTTAAAACAGGGCAAACTTACAGACCCCAACTTTGAAGCTAGACAAGCGGGCAGGTGTCTGAGCCAAATCCCTGATCGTTGTGACGGTTCATGAAAGTCTACATGATTTCCCTCACTTTAGATTCTGAAAGATATGACTGAAATTATCCTCACCAAAAAATGATCTCTCTTACCTTGAGAGAAAAGACATGGACTAGATATAATTAAGAGTCCTTTCAGGCTCTAATTGTAGGAAAAGCCCATGGCACTCCCTCATCCTTTCGGTTTTCAAGTGATGTGTCTGTTTGACCCAGCTGAATTTCTGCCTTTTGTTACTTCTTTTCCTGAGACTCCAATTAACTTTACAAAATTTCTCCTTGGGGGAAAATCAGGCAGAAAGATTAGTTTAACTAACAATGCTGTGATATAAAAATCTTTACAGGAGCCTTTCTGACCTGTTCCAGGGACTGTGCCAACCCGAACACTGGAAGGATGAACAAAAGCTCCTCACAGCTGGGGAGATAAGGAAGAAGCCTGTCACATCAGGCCCAATTGCTTTTAGAGAATTCAAAAGAATCCCAAAGAGTCTTCCTGTCTGAAAATGCTATACTTTCTAGCTACAGTCTAGGATGCAAAAGGGCACGTGAGGTTGATTTATCAGTGATGTAATTTTGTCTCCCTGATGAGGAGAGCTTTCATGTGTTCTAAATGAGCTATCAGAAAAGGAGTAAGCCATTCTTTTTCTCAACCATTCACAGGAAACAGGATGGTCCTTGGAGACACAGAGAACAGCCACAAAGCCTCTCTTGGAGCAGCTGCAATTTCTATCTTTTCCTGTGTAGTACTCAAAGCACTTTGCAGTTAGCTGTTTTATTCCTTTCTTATCTCTTCAATAGCATGATCATGAAACACGGAGAAAAAGGAAATACATGGAGTATGATAACCATCCATTTGACTTTGTTATTTTTAATTTTAAGATTGATGATAGTCAGGACTTTATAAAATTTAAGGAAGCCATTTTTACATAGAATATCCTTGGATTAACATTTTGATGCAGAACCAATGGGGATTGTATGACTGTGTTTGCTCAGAAATTTTTTCCTGAAATATTTTATAGTTCATGTGTATGTAGGTAAACTATGGCTGCTAACTGTACAAAGAGAGAATCAGTTCCAGTGATTTATAGACATAGAGATTACATGCATATCTATGCTCAGAAAAATACAGGCAAACACGCATAAGTATATAATGCTTTGGTACACCTATGTGTACACTCATGCAAATATAAACAAATATACACCTGAACATACAAGATGCGCAGAAACATTTTTCTCTATATAGCTATCTTCATTATTATTTATAAGTTGAGAAACCTATTGTTTAACATCTTTGGCAATAATTATAATGTTATTAGTGTAATCAATCACATTCCAAGAAGTAAGTAGCATGCTATAAACTATGGTCCAAATTCTGAAGAATTAGATAAAGTTAAGAAAATAAAGTTTATGTTTACCTTAGACGTGTTGAATTACTAAATTCTCAGAAGCAGAAATTATTGATTTCTTGGAAATTTGAGTTTTATTGTAACTTAATTAGAAAGTCACTGCAGTTTAGAAACTAGACAGTCATTTTGATTCCATTAACACCCTTACCCTGGCCCTGAATGTGGCGCAGCACATAACTTCAGGGTATAGCTGCATGTCCTCTTTCTCCTGACTAGGCCTTGCATCCATTGCTACATAGTGTGAAATCTTGGCTCCTCGCCCACTCTGCCTTAGTGTCAATTGCTAACTCTATAGAGAAGGATAAAAAAAATCATGTGATAGTGTCACCAAAATCTATTGGGTCGCATGCATGTCTCTACATTCATTTCTCTCTTCTGTCAAAACAGAACCACTTCCCTCCCTTGACTTCTGTCCTGGGATCGATTTACTGCAGACTTTTGGACCTGAAGGCTAGGATACCCACGGTCACACACTCCCATTTTACTTCTGTCTCTAGAAAGGATGCTTTTGCTGTCTCTTGGAGTCAAAGAGTACTTCTATTCTTCATTGGGTAATTTGTCTGCTAATCAAACTTCTGGAAGCAAAGTGTTTAATTTCTTTAACCTCGATTGCCTCACCTGTACAATGGGAATAATGACAGCAGATACCTCATAGGATGAGAAATGAATTAATTAGAATAATCAGTAGTGTAAAAAACCAGGATAAAGTCATTAGAGAAAATGCTGCCTACTATTTACTTCTAATTAGGATTCATACAAGTTTGTTCCCTAGTGGCTGTGGGAAGACAGAAATTTCTCTTAAGATAAACATTCCCAGCACATTCAGCTGAGGCAGGTCCAAGCTCCTCGCCTTCATCAAGGCTGGGCAAAGTGTCCCACTATAGGGAATGGGCTTCAAAAAGCCAGTTCATGCACCAGGGATTGATCCTACTCACCCTGTCAGGGGTCCCTCAAACAGACCAAGCTACACAACTGACTCCCCTTGGGAGGCCATACCTTTTCGGAAGAGGAGATGGGGAGTGGGATTGGGAGGAGGGAGGAGGGGGAATCTGTGGTTGGTGTGTGGAATGAATAAAACATTTCTTAATAAAAAAGATAATCATTCCATTTTCTATGGCAAACTTAATCTGCTTCTTTACCTCACAATGACACTACTTAAAAGAGATGTTATCTCCTCTTCACCTCTGAACTGTTGCTCTGCCTACTCCCTCTGCCTTTACCTTTAACCACTCCACCACAAGTTCTCAGAAGATGCCAACATCATCTCTGGGTGCAAAGACTCATTTTGGTTGTTGTCTTAATATTTTATTGTGTGTGTGTGGTGGGGGTGGGCTGGGGGCACAACATCCCACAAC
This sequence comes from Peromyscus maniculatus bairdii, assembly GCF_049852395.1. Lineage (NCBI taxonomy): Eukaryota > Metazoa > Chordata > Mammalia > Rodentia > Cricetidae > Peromyscus > Peromyscus maniculatus. The sequence goes on along the minus strand of NC_134863.1, from coordinate 62,006,148 downwards.
ACAATGCATGTGTGTGGATTAGAGGACAACTTCAGATTTTGTTTTTCACCTTCCTCCTTGTTTGGCACAAGTGTGTCTCTTGTCCACGCCTTCATACATTGGACTAGCTGGCTCTAGAGCTCCTTGTATGAGTGCTGTGTTTACAGAAGTGTGTGTCTGGTTGTCCCATGAGGTCTAGCAATCTGAACTCAGGTTGCCAGGCCCTCCAGGTAAGTGCTTCACTCCCTGAGAGATCTCCCCGGGCCCCTTAACTGCGCTCTTGATGAAACTTAGCATGCTCTACTCACACATCTCTCCTCTTCTACTGACAACATTGGGCCCTACTTCATCTTGAAAGACCCCCGCTCCATTATGAGGACATGGGGCTTTGGGCCAATGAAATGCTCCCCCCCATAACTTAGCCTAAGAAACGCCATTCTGCAGGAATCAGAAAAACAGGAGTTCACAGCCATAGCCAGCTACCCGGCCTTGACAGAGATAGCTATGGCCAGCCTTAAAAAAGATAACTGTGGTCAGCAGCCTTGGGAGTAAGACAGTTGATATTTTATGGCGGGCCCCTGGCCTTGAAGAATAAGCAGCTGGCCTGGACAAGGCCAAATCAGCCACACACATGCGACCCCAAGTTCACCCTGGCCTTCTTTGAAACAACCAATAGGGACCCTGTAACTATGCTTCTCGCTTCTGTAACCGCGCCTCTGCCCCTGGGATCCCATAAAAAGTCCCCCTTGCCCTAAGAAGGTGCGCAAGTCCTCCAAGAGACTTCGCCCCAGGTACCTGGTCTAAATAAACCCTCTTGCTTTTGCATCTGATCTGTGGTTTCGGTGTGTTCCTTGGGTTTGGGGTCTCTCCCGGAGAAAGATCTCAGCCGGGGGTCTTTCATTTGGTGGCCCGTACGGGGATTGAGACCCCTCCCTGGGACCACCGACCCACCATCAGGAGGTAAGCCGGCCGGCCTTGATTTATGTCATCCCTGTCCAGTCTGAGGGTTGTCTGTTTGTCTGAGTGTTAAATGTTGTTTGTTTGTCTCCGCGCCTGCGTCTGATAATCTGTCTGTGTCAGTGGATCTGAAAGGGGGGACCGACGGGTCTGGACTTCGCCACTGAACCCTGGGAGACGTCCTAGGGGAATCTGGGAACCTGGAAGACGTTCCACGGTTCATCTGAAGACCCCTCCGGGGGCACGGTTTAAAGACCCCTCTGGGGGCACGGTTTTTCTGGTTTTGCTTTCGGTTTGGAACCGAAGCCGCGCAGCGAGTGTTAGTCTTATTTATATTGGTCTGTCGTTTTTTGTTTTCTGTTTAACCGTTCTCCTCCTAGAAACAGCCATAGGACAGACTGTCACCACCCCCTTGAGCCTCATGCTTAAACACTGGTCAGACGTAAAGACACGAGCCAACAACGAAGGAGTCGTAATCAAAAAAAAAAATAAATAAATAAATGTAAGATGACCTCGTCAGGGAACCTTTAACCTCAGTCTTATTTCACAGGTGGAGGGAAAAGTTTTTGCTTCCAGTCCCCATGGCCACCCGGACCAGGTCCCATACATTGCCATGTGGAGACTCCTGACAACAGAACCTCCCCCATGGGTTAAGCCGTTTCTCTTCCCCTCTGCCCCCCCGGCGGCAGCAGCGCTCGCCGAATCCCGGGGCCGAGGAAGCCAGATCGGCGGATCCCTCCCACTCCCTGTTCCTCCCTAACCCCACACCAGCAAGTCTTTTCCTCTCCCCGCAGGCCGCTGCTCCGGCGCAGGCGGGCGCGCGGGCAGGCTTGCAAGCGGGTGCGGGAGAAGAGAACGCGCAGGCGGGTGCGCAGGTGGCAGCAGGTTATGGCGCCGACGCGCAGGCGGGGCCGCCGGGAAGCTAGGGCGCCGGGACGCCCCCTGCCCAGTCCCCGCAGGCCGTCAGCGGTGATGGCGGTGGCGGCGGCGGGTGCCGGAGCTCCCCGCGCCTCCTCCCGTCCGCGCGGCCGCGGTGCGGTCGCGGGGGTCCGGGGCGGCGCTGGGGGGGGCTCCCCTCACTCCCCGCTCTCCCCGGCTGTCCATGTCTCCCGTGCGGGCGGAGGAGTCCGCCCCGCCGGGCCGTGGTTTTCCGCGTGGCGCCTAACAGCCGACTTAGAGCTGGTGCAGACCAGGGGCGGGGCCGGCGACCAGCCGCCATGGAGCACGGCGGCCCCCGGCGCGGCTGGCCGGACCCGGGCGGCGGAGGCCCGCGGCGGCACAGGCGGGGCCAGGGGCGGGGCCGGCGACCAGCCGGACCCGGGTGGCGGGGAGCCTGCGGCGGCGCAGGCGGCCTCGGTCCCGGCAACGCCCCACAGCCGCTCGCTCGGAGGGGCGGTGGATAGCGCGGAGGGCGGCCGAGCGGCGCAGTCGGCAGCGGCGGCGCAGGCGGACATGGGATGTAGCAGGGGCACGCAGGCGGGGCCGGGGATGGGGTCGGCGAGGGACCGCCCCCTGGCCGGCGACCCGCAGCGATGTGCCACGACCGGCTCCGGCCCAATATGAAAAAGGTGACTAGGGGGCGGCGTCACCCATGGACGCCGAGTCACCCCGCCCCGAGTGTTACAACCCCCCCGACAGCGCCGGAGGGACCGGCGGCTCCTGCAGCGGCCCCCAAACAGCGGAGGATGAGTTCCTGCTTCCTCCCCAATTGCTGGTCGCCTACGAGGAAGGCGGGACAAAGGAAGGCGGGACAAAGCAGCGAAGGTAGAGAACGCCTACATCTCTATGGCCAGTTGCTCTTAGCGGGTCTCCAGGGGCTCTAACCCCCTACCTATTGGGCTCAGGTTACCAGAAAGAGACGCCGGCAGCGCGTTTTTAAAAAAAAGACTTAGAGAGACATGGAGGGAGAGGAAAAACAAACAAAAAAGTCCTGGCCACTGTAATGTCTCAGGGACAGGTCAGAGAGGGAGTTAGAAAGTTAGGACGAGAGATCAAAAAAAAAAGGACACTGCTTGACAAAGACAAAGTGCTTACTGTAAACAGAGAGGACATTGGGCTCGTGACTGATCAAAAAAAGCCTCAAGGGTCTCGGAGACCTAAGCCAAGGGTCCTCAATCTGGAGGATTGGGGAGGTCAGGGCCAGGAGCGCCCCCCCCCCCAGCCCAGGCTAACTCTCAAGATGGGGGGGCAGCCAGTGACCTTCCTAGTGGACACCGGGGCTCAACATTCAGTCCTGACCCATACCGGAAGCTCTCTCAGTGACCGCACAGCTTTGGTCCAGGGGGCCACAGGTAACAGGAGGTATCAAAGGACCACCGAGAAAAAGGTTCAGCTGGCATCTGGACAGGACCCAAAGGGACCCCCCTACAAGTCCTAGCCCTTTGAACTGTTCGTGGACGAGAACTCAGGCTTTGCAAAAGGAATGCTGGTACAGAGATTGGGGCCATAAAAGCCCGGTAGCTGCAGGATGGCCCGCCCCCCTGTCTGCGTGGGGAAGCCGCTATTGCTGTTTTGCTCAAGGATGCAGGGAAACTGACTTTGGGACAGCCATTAACTGTGTTATCCTCCCATGCGGTGGAAGCTCTGGTCCAGCAGCCCCCAGATCGAGTGGTGTGCAGACCAGCTGTCTCCCTCAACCCCGCAACCCTGCTGCCTGGTACACGGATGGGAGCAGCTTCCTCCAAGAAGAAGAACGGAGGGCCGGAGCAGCCGTCACCACCGAATCGGAGATAGTTTGGACCTCACCACTGCCACCTGGAACATCGGCCCAAAAGGCAGAGCTGATCGCGCTGACCCAGGCCCTCCGGATGGCGGAAGCCCGGAGGACCAGGAACTAACAAAAGAAAATGGGGGCGAAATGGAGCCCCGAGCGACAAGCTTACATCATAGATGGACAGCTAACGTGGTAACCAAAAAAACTCCTAGATGACATCTTTCCCAGGTATGAAATACCCCAGATATTGGGGTCAGACAATGGGCCCGCCTTCGTCTCCCAGGTAAGTCAGGAGGTGGCCAGGCTACTGGGGATCGATTGGAAACTTCATTGTGCATTCAGCCCCCAGAGCTCAGGACAGGTAAAACGTACAAATAAAACCATTAAGGAGACTTTAACCAAATTAACGCTTGCAACTGGCACTAGAGATTGGGTGCTCCTACTCCCCCTAGCCCTTTACCGAGCCCGGAACACTCCTGGGCCTCATGGCCTAACCCCGTTCGAGATCATGTATGGGGCTCCCCCACCAATTGTAAATTTCCTTTACTCTGATATCTCCTCTTTTGCCACTAGCCCTCCAACTGATACAAAAGACGGTGTAAAAACCCCTGCCTGCCGGGAGCAACTGAACCGCCCGGTGGTGCCTCACCCATTCAAGATTGGGGACTCTGTCTGGGTCCGACGCCATCAATCCAGGAACCTAGAGCTGAGGTTGACGGGACAGCGGCTTGGGTCCACACGTCGCATGTAAAGGCTGCCAAGGAACCCGACGAAGCTGAGGGCACCGAGACATCTAGTTCAACGCTCTCCAAACCCACTAAAGATAAAACTCACCCGGGGGTCCCCTTGATCCCCCTAATAGTCCTCCTGACATTGGGAGGGGCATCACCAGAGAGCCTGTTTCCCTGACGCTGGCCCTGTTACTGAAAAAAATTACCATGGGCGGAATAGCTGCTGGGGTAGATACAAGACTGCAGCCCTTATAGAGACCGGCCAATTCAGACAGCTCCAAGTAGCCATGCTCAACAGAAAAGATTTAAAAGATAGTTCCAAAGGTCACCATGGTTTACGACCCTTGTCTCCACCATTATGGGCCCCCTAATCGTCCTCCTGCTCATTTTATTGTTTGGGTCATACATCCTCAACAGATTGGTGCAATTCATCAAGGATAAGGTTTCTGTTGCCCAGGCTTTGATCCTAACCCAGCAATATCAGAGGCTCAGACAGTCAGAGATAGAGTTAACCCCTTATTCTCCATCCTAAAATGAAAGATTTCATTTGGTACAAAAGAAAATGGGGGAATGAAAGACCCCCGCTCCATTATGAGGACATGGGGCTTTGGGCCAATGAAATGCTCCCCCCCATAACTTAGCCTAAGAAACGCCATTCTGCAGGAATCAGAAAAACAGGAGTTCACAGCCATAGCCAGCTACCCGGCCTTGACAGAGATAGCTATGGCCAGCCTTAAAAAAGATAACTGTGGTCAGCAGCCTTGGGAGTAAGACAGTTGATATTTTATGGCGGGCCCCTGGCCTTGAAGAATAAGCAGCTGGCCTGGACAAGGCCAAATCAGCCACACACATGCGACCCCAAGTTCACCCTGGCCTTCTTTGAAACAACCAATAGGGACCCTGTAACTATGCTTCTCGCTTCTGTAACCGCGCCTCTGCCCCTGGGATCCCATAAAAAGTCCCCCTTGCCCTAAGAAGGTGCGCAAGTCCTCCAAGAGACTTCGCCCCAGGTACCTGGTCTAAATAAACCCTCTTGCTTTTGCATCTGATCTGTGGTTTCGGTGTGTTCCTTGGGTTTGGGGTCTCTCCCGGAGAAAGATCTCAGCCGGGGGTCTTTCAATCTGGCACTTAACACCTGTGTGGAATACCAAATGGAACCCATCCCCCCAAATCTGTGTGCACTGACTCAACTACCAAAACACTAGCAAAAGCTCAAGCACCCAGCTCAGGGCTGTACTCATGATCTCCTGAGACAGCTGGAGTCTTAAATTCCATCAAGGCCATTCAATTCAGAAAAGATTCCTGGGCAGATGATAAACTCACACTAGTCTCTTAGGAATTCTCTGTATTTAAGATAGCCTAGAAACACAGGGAAGGCCTTAACTTCATATTATGCAGCCCTCATAATAAGTGCAGTTGGTCAGCAATAGAAAATAGAAATGGTTGGATTTATTTCCATGAGGTTCGAATTCTTCCATGTTGCAAAGTTGAAAATTTGCCCCTCATCATGATGAATTATAACTCCATGTGGTAATTATTTAATCTACATTTCTTGCTAAACATCTGAATTATGTCACTTCGTTAATTTACAGGAATTATGTGATTAGCTGCAATTATCTGAAATAGTTGAACACAATTAAAAATATCTTACACCCAGGAAAGCAACTGTAATACATAGCATGTGAATTTTTTTTCTTTTGGCTCACTAACTTATTTCTCTATCACAGGGTTATAAAAGTTGGCTCAGTTTGAATGGAGTAAGGGATTATCCAATTTTTAGGTAATACCTGTTACAGGGGCTATTCACAGCAATTTCCGCCTTGCATTAGGGCCTCTTTGAGATAATTCCTGCAGTGAGAGTTCTTTGAAGCTTAAAGCCAGCAGTATCAACAGTGATGACATTGTGTCTGGCATTTTGTACTGCTGGAAGGTCTGTGGGATCTGGGAGCCCTGTGTTCCAGATTCTGTGAAATGTCAGTGTAGAATGGTGAAGGGCTGTGAGAAAAGCCAGGAGAAATGAGTTGCGTGCACTGTCCTTTAAATGGTGGGACTTCACATTGTCATACGCCCTCTCATCAGTTGGGTTTCTCCTCTTAAAGAGCGCAGATGCTGATAGTAGAGAACTGACATGGATAAACAGTGATGTCTCCTGAACTTGAGCGCATAGGAAGTTCCCCTCCAGGTCTCCTGATTATGCGTTTCTACCTCAGGGGTCCTGCTCAACAGGACAATGGCTATTGAAGTGCCCCGAGTTAGTTGGTTAAGTTTAGTTCTGTATCCAGTCATGGCTGGTCTGTGCCTAGTCCATTGTCTGGCTCATCAACAATGCTGACAAGATGATTGAATTATATCTATCCCCTTTTAGTTCATTTAAATTTTATCTTCTTTTCCTTCACTATCCTATTATCAGTGTTCGTCTTGTTTACCTGATAAATTAATCTGAACTGAAATCCAGGAGACACTTGGCTGGTGTCTAAGAGAGACTGCGTGGAAAGGACGTTTCTAAAATTAGTTTTAAAGTGGTATGCAGGGGGTAGCTGCCGTTTCCACCACCTGCCCATTAAAAGGGAGCGGACTGCCTGTGGCCATATAACCAGACACTCAGTGGTCTCTGGACTCCTACAAAGAGAGCTCCTTCCATTCCACCAGGTGTGAGGCTCTGCGCCTAAGCACCAGACATGCCCTAACCACAGGAACTTGTTCTGCTGCTGTACACATGAACTTCACTTTCTTCCCGCAGGCAGGCTCCCTCGTCAGCTTGCCTCACCCTGCCAACTTTCCCTGCCCCCGCACGGGGCTCTCCTTTCTGGTGTGCTTTAAGCTGCCTGTTTATATTCTGGCTGCATCCATCTCCATCCACCATTTTTGCTCGTCTCTCACCCAGAAAGACATTAAATATAAAGGAGAGTCCTTTGATTTACTTTGATACCCTCCGCAGATGACAATATTTGCTAAGCTTTTTGTATATAAAATGTTTATATTTTTCAAGAGCACACACAGCAGCCGTGCTTTAAGTCTTACCTGCTGCTTTGTATATTTTAAATCTCTTTTGATTGAGAAGTGCTTTAGGCATGCACGACTTTGCAGGAAGCATTAATTGTGCATAAATAGTAACTGAAAGTTCCATGTACAATTACAGGATAGCATTCACAGACATGAGAGCCTGTGGGGCTGGATGAATAGGGACAGAGAATCAGAAAATCTTGGTTTGAGCTTAGCATATATGAATGAACAATCTGAAACTAAAAGGCATGGGGAGCTGAGCTGCCAAACTCGATTCAGAGAGATGCTAACTTCTTCTTTTCCTTTTTTCTTTTTCTCTTTCAAACTACAGCTAGCTGTAGACAACCTGCTAATCTTCAGTCAAATAGAAACATAAATCTCTCATGTAAGAAGAAGAAAATACAAGAACATTTCAAATCAGATCCATGTGTTAAATCCCTCTGACCCACTTACATGGGCAGCTTCCCTTACACATTTTGGGAACGGTCTGTTAGAGTATTTACTGAGCTCTATTTCCAGTATATTTCTCAGTATATTACAACCTGGAGGAGACACTGGAGTCTGGTCCCAAATAAAACAACACAGAAAAGAAGGAAAGTAAGTAGACATGGTATCCTCTTCCTCTGATAGTGCTTGCTCAGACCTTAGATGATTCTCATAACATAGTTTTGGATAACCCTTCACTTTAATTTTAGCAAGTGCAAGGGAATCATGTCAATTTCCTATCTGCTACATTGTTTCTGCCATCTGTGGGTCAGAGAGCAAATGTCTCAGAATGTCTTTGGCTGCACTCAGTGTTCTCTAAACAATATGCGAACATTTCCCTGTCCTTGTACTTGTACATTTTAGGACTATTTTTCATTCTCAAAATGAACACCCTTTTGTCTATTTTGATATCATGCAGTTGCAAGGAGGAAATGTATTGTAATTTTATAAAAGCATGTGACAGTCCTTAAATATTTTCAAGTGAGATTGGAATTTTTGAAAATAATTCAATAATTAGGCAGTTCTAAAACTTTTGCAAGTAGCTACTAAACTTGTCAAGTGGGCAAAATTGTAGATTAATTATGAAATTAAAATATAAGGAAAACTTTCAAGACCCAAAAGAAATAGTAGTGAACCTCCTTTTGGTGTGTTTAATACATAGACTTGTGCATTCTAAAGTCCACATTAAAAAACAAAACAAAATACACTGAAAGCTTTTTTTCTCTGACTGATGGCTTATTTAAATAAATAGTTATTATGCATATTGCTTCATTCCATTCTCACAAAAGTTTGGGCATGGTCCAGAAAGTTTATACATGATAAGTTTCTTTCTGACATGGATACAAACTTACGCTGATCAATGGCCACTTCTAGTCTGTCTATCCACAAGATAACAACCCCAACATTAGTATTCTGGTCTTTCCAACATACTTGTCTATTTTTAACTTTATGAATCCCTTTCGCCTGCTTCTCTGTCAGTGTTTTGTAATGTATAGTCAATGGAAATAAATATTTAATCCAGCTGCAACATATGTCTTCTGGAAACATAACTGAATAGCTATGTCTAGAAGATAGAGGTTGGAATTTAGAATGAATGTAAGCAAACATGTCCTTTAGAAAACTTGGAGTCACATAAAAGAAAGAAAGGTACTGTGTAGACATAATTCCATCTATACAGAAGATGGAAAACTTTGAACAAGTGAAGCAGTATAGATAAGAAAGTCTGCCTTGTTCATAGTAAAGATAAGCCAGTCTGAAGAATTCTTGAATGTACCCCTCCTGTCTCTGTCTCTGTCTCTGTCTGGCTCTCTCTCCTCTTTTCCCACTTCTCCTCTAACCTTCCCATCAAGCCAACAGAAAGTAGGTCTCTTCAGACTAGGAAGACAACCTTCACCAGAGACATATTTGTCAAAGTCATGATCCTGAACTCTTTCTAGTCTCCAGAACCACAGGAAAATAAACCAATGTATTTCCGCATTCATCACCATTTAAGACACTCTGTCTGTGGCATTTTTGTTAGAGCAAACTAAGAAAAAGGCTGAGCTTTTATTTAAATTAAGCTTGGTTTTCCAAACAAAATTTAATTTTCATATTTTATTAAAACAATCTCTGGATGGTATAATTTAGATTTTGTTAAGTATATACAATAAGCAGGAAGCAAATCTCATGATGGTCCCTTAAATTTGCTTCATACTAAATGTATCTAATTTCATTGTTAAAATATAAAATATGTTTATGCTCTTAAATGCAAGAAGAGTCTCTCTTGAGTGGATACCCTATCTGTTCATTATAATTCTATTTTATCTTATATTTGACACAAATTGATGTAGTTGGTGAATGATGTATTATGATTGCTTTTATAAAACTTAGCTGGCTATTTTATTAACCTTGATCATCTCCCATGGGATGGACCTTACATTTCACAAAATTTCACCGCCATCATAGCTAGTAAGTAGGACTAGGTAAAAAGCCCTAACAGTCTGCCTACTATAGATACACACTTAGAAGACTAGAACTTCTACAGAAAACAACAAATGACTTCTCAAATACTATTTCAAGTAGCCAAAATTCTTCCATTACCTAAAATTGTGGCTTTATAATTCAAATTTAGTATTTGTGGTAAGATGGCCTAGAGTAATTTGATACAGATCTTCTGAAGTGAGTTTATTGTGTCCCATACTTTGATACATTGAATAAATGAATTAACCTACTTATGGGCATGCTTGGATGGGAAGAAAGAGGGAATACGGTACTCAATGTCTCTTCTAGTTCAACAGTCCCCAACCCCAGTGCAAAATTTAAAGTTCTGTGCTTTGAATTGGATTTAGACTTCCTTTGGGAACTTTAGATTTATAAACACATCAGTTGATAAGCCTTATCCATTTATGCTGTTTTCTCTTATACCCCATTTCCACCAGAGGTTCTAACTGGCATTTTATTTCATAATGGCTTTTTTAAGAAGTATTTTACTTTTGGAGATTGTAATATAATCACACCATTTCCCCAGTTTTTTCCTCCCTCCAAGCCCAACATTATACCCCTTTTCTCTCTTTCAAACTCATAACTTTTCCTTACATTGTTGCTACATACACATATATGTATGTATATACATACTTATCCTCAAATACATAAATACAACCTGCTCAGTCTGTATGTTGTTTGTTATGTGTCTGTGTCTGTATGGTTTCAAGGATGACCATTTAGTATTGGAAAACCAACTGGAGTGTTCTTCCCTGGCACAGACTATTTCTCGTACTCCCAGCATTCCTTAGATGTTTGTAGTTCTTTGTATAGGTCAAGGACTCCTGCACCCCCGCCCACCTCCCAAATCAACTTTAGTATGTCTATTGTGGTGGCCTCGTTCAGCTCATGTTTAGGCAGTCATGTTGGTGATACTTCAGTGCTGTAGCTTCTGACATTCCTAGGTATCACAAACTCATAGAAAACTTCCTGATCCTCTGGCTCTTACAATGGGACCACCTTTGTTTTTATTTATTTAATTATTATGTCACAGGTTTGCATTAAAACAAATCAAGTCTCAGTTCTTACAGGACAAGATGGAATGTGATAGAAATGGAAAGGGCAATAAAAATAGTTGAACCAAGAAACAGTATCTATCAAGGGGCCTCTTAGAGGTGAAGGCAGGGCTTATATCTTGTGCATATTGAGGCTGATTTTTCAGATGAATTCACCATCCAATTCTGAAGACTCTTTCAAACATCAGTACCTGGTGGGATATGTAGGTGAGTGCCATTATGGTTCTGAAAACAATTTGACATTCACCTGGATTAAAGTATAAAAAAAAATATTCTTGTAGCTCAGACATTTTCCTCATGGATTTGTTTAAATATAGAATGATAGGCCCTTGCTTTATAATGGAGATTCTAACTCTCTTCTTTAGAATAAAAGAACCTGTTTCTAGGCCATTCAATGACACCTACTAATAAATATAAAAAACTAACTTTGGAAAAAGGAAACCATAACAGTTGGACTCTATTCTATTTTTTTCAAAAGTGTCAGTAATTATTAAAAGAATCATTTTTTTTATTCAATAGCACTTTGAACTATAATATAGCTATGCAGTTAAAAAGCCAGGCTTTACAATGTTATATAAGCTAGAATTTGTTACACAACATTGGCTACCTAAAAATAATTGCTCTAAGACATTTAGTTAAAATATTTGATTTTTCAGTTTCAGTTATATATAAAGCATGATAATAAGTACTTCAGAATGATAGAATTTGTGTCTTCAAATTTATTGAAATGTAGATATCTTTGGAAGGGTTTCTGTTGCTGTGATTAAACACCAGAACCAAAAGCAACTCAAGGAGGGGTTTATTTTATTTATTTGTTTATTTATTTGTTTGCTTCTTTCTTTCTTTCTTTATTTTTAGTCAAGATCTCTCTCCATAGCCCTGACTGTCCTGGAACTCACTAAGTAGACCTGCTGGCCTCAAACTCACAGTGACCTGGCTTATACATTTCTAATACAGTCCATTCAGGGAAGCCAAGTTGGGGGACTCAGACCTGGTGGGAACTTGGAGACAGGAGCTGAGTTAGAGGTTATGGAAGGATGCTGTCTACTGGTTTGCTCCTTATTGCTTGCTTAGCCTGCTTTCTTATAGAATTCTACCACCATCCCAGGGGTAGCAATACCCACAGTGGACTGGGCTCTCCCATATCTCTCACTACTTAAGAAAATGCCTTACAGTCTTTCCTGATCTTAGGGAGACATTTTCTCAATTGAGGTGCTCTCTTCTTAGATGAGTCTAGTTTATGTCACATTTATATAAAATCTACCAAGCTATAGGTAATCAACAAATATTCATAGTATGAAAAATCTCAATCAATCAATCAATCAAGAGGAAACCAGATGCTTATTAAGTTGTGGATCTAGAGCTTAGGTGTAGGAAATACAACTCGTATATGGTAGATCTCTTATGGAAAAAGTCTTGATGTCTTACAGGTTAAGGTAAATGCAGGTTAATGATCCAATAATTAGATCAGAAAATGGTAGAAAGGTCTTGAGATAGAACACAAGGTAAAAACATAATTATAGGTCAGTGTTTTCAGTGGAATGTACTACAAGCAAAAGGCCGGCAGCTGAGAGGAAGTGGTGCAATTCAAACTTACAGCTGTGAAGAAGTTAGTATTCACAGGCCAGAAATGTAGCCATTCATACTCATTACAGAGCAATGGAGAAGTTCCAGAAAGGGAAGTATTACCTTCTTTGTTTTAGTCCTAAGACCCACAAATGAAATTCTCACCAAGAGGGCAGGCAGCTAGTGCTAATGCTTCCATTGCTGAGATTAGTCTAAATCCTTTATAGAAAATTCTATGCTTCTTGGAGATCAACTTAGGGCTGTCATTCTCACTGGAGCCATAAGAGAAACTTATGAAAGGAACCTAAATGTAATGAGTAGACCACCAGAGGAAAATGGGTAAGATGACTTTCGTAAAGTGTCCCATTTAATCCCAGTGAGTAGGAAAATTAAGATTGTCCGAAGTTAATGACAAATGTGTATGGCATTGTCAAGCAGGATTGGACCTGAAGATCATTAATGTTCTCAGACATTGCAACAAGGTGACATGTACAGGTCTGGAGGGTTGTCACTGCTGTGCAAGTCATGGTATATAGTATGCATTATTTCCCATTCATGTTACCGAGTTTAACTAGTTGTGCTGTTTGAGCACACTATCCTGCACAGTGCAATATCTTTAAAAAGGATCTTCATTTTCTTTAAGTGTAAACATGTAATTTTGAGGTGCTGACACATAGAAAATCATGGGAAACCTACATAGTCTTTTTTTCTCCAAATTTGTCCCTCCTATGAATACTACTTCCATCTAGTTGATAAATGGCCAATCAGAGGCACACCTTGTGATGAGGTATTTATGATACTTGCCTTTGAAGGCATTTTTCTCCCTTGGCTCTTTTTTTTTTTTAAATAGAATTTTCTACATGACATACTTCCAGAATTAAAATAAGCTCATCTTATTCATGTTAAAATAAAAAAGTGTAGGAGAGCACTGGATAGAAAATAATGAATGAAGAGACTCTCTTGTAAGGAATTTAGAACAGGATAACAAAACCCAAGTTAATCATTACTAAATTTCAGCGTTAATTCATTTAATGGCCAAAACACAGATGATCAATATCAGGTTGTTTGGGGGAATAAAATTATATAATTGGATATTTAAGCAAAATATATAGCCAAGATTGTAAGACAATTGCAAATTTGTAAGATAACAGAGCAGTTACCTTGTTAAATAAAGCATAGTTGTCAATGGACAGAACCAACATTATACTTTATTGTATTTGTGGTCTTAACAAATATATTCTTTTCATCTTTACATGGTGACAGCCATAATTTAATCAAATAGAAGAAAATACACAACTCTTTCAAGTAAATGTCAAGCCATATTTAAAGATGCTATTTAATCTGTTGCCAGAGTATTTAAAAGTTCATTACTCTGACACCTAAAGTGTTCTGGCAGAAATTAAAAATTTAACAGCTTTTCTCCAATAATTTCTTGACAGAATATAACATTGCACAAATAATCACACCCTGCCAAATATCTTTGGGGAAACAGCAAGGGTATTTAAATAATGTTCCTACTTATACAGCTATTCAAATATAAAATGAGTTTTAGGAGTCCTTGGGGATCTAATTGAGCAATGAACAGAAAAGTCATCTCAGAACCTCTATACAATAGTAAAATTGTACTGCTGTTTTTTTTTTTTTTTTAAATAAAGACATCCCCACCTATGTTATATCTAATTATCTCATTAGCTGTAGTTTTCCAAGGTTTATGTGCATTATCTTCTCTGGGTCTTCTGTCATATTATATCTCCACAGACTTTGTAATTCTTCACTATCTACTAATGAAGAAAAATGGTCTTTAGGAACATCTGGTAACTGTTTATGGGGGAAAGACACTTTGCCTTTCAAGTGAGACCTGGGCTGGGTGTGTGCTGAAGAATTCTTTAGTCTCCTCTGAGCTTTATTTTGTGTGATATGTTCTTGCTAGCACATTAGAGAAGATGAACTTGAAAAACAGTTTAAATATTTAAAATTTGATGATCCAAATATATCAACAGAAGATGTAGCCATTTTAATGGAGCAGATAAGCAGAGTTTAGATGACAAGGTGAAGTGCTGATTAGCTAGAAGGATAGAAGAGTAAATTTGATGTTCCTTTTGGTTCATACAGTTCAGCAGTTCCCAGAAGCTACCTCCTCCAAACCAGAGTTATCTGTCTATATAATCACAGTTCTCTCTGTTTTTTTTTCATTTTTTTCTACTACAGATAATGTTAGTGATGGTTCCTTACATACTAAACACATCTAACATTTTCTTTCTCTCTACATTCATAGCACATATACACAAATATGAGAGAGAGAGAGAGACAGAGAGAGAGAGAGAGAGAGAGAGAGAGAGAGAGAGAGAGAGAGAGAGAGAGAGAGAGAGAGAGAGAGAGAGAGAGAGATGCTTCCTTGGTACCTGCTTTGGTCCTTAAGCAGAGATTTCCTTAAAACTATCCAGGATTGATATAATTATGAACTCACAGAGATGTGGCAACAAGCACTGGACCTGTACAGATTCAAGCCAGATGGGGTTCCAGTAGAGAGGCAGAAGTGGATATGGGGTTCCACTCTTAAACAAGAAGTTATATGCAATTGATACCATCTGTCAAGGGGAAAATCAGTTTTCTCCCAGACTTTCATGGAGTGCATCAATCACACTCTACGGCAAGGCCTATGCTCAGGAGTAGTTGGTCAACACAAAATAAATTCCATGCTTGTGTGTGTGTGTGTGTGTGTGTGTGTGTGTGTGTGTACTTTTTGTTTCATTTTTGACATTATAAGGCATTTTTCTGTCATTCCTCTTTTGCTTGTGTGTTTTGATTTTTATTTTTGTGGGTTTGCTTTTGTTTTTTTTTTTTTTTGATAGAAAGAGAATAAAGTTGGATGTGTAGGGGAAAACATGATCAAAATTTATTGTATGGATTTTTCTTTGTAATTCTGGCTGTCCTAAAACTCACTCTGTAGACTAGGCTGGCCTTGGACTCAGAGATCCTCCTGGCTCTGCCACCAAAGTGCTAGGATTAAAGAAGGCACCACCAAGTTTTGGTGCCTCTTTGTTTCTCTGTCTCTGTCTCTCTGTCTGTCTGTCTGTCTGTCTCTGTTTCTCTCTTTGTCATCTCTCTCTCTCTCTCTCTCTCTCTCTCTCTCTGTGTCTCTGTTTTGTGTGTATGTGCACATGTGCACGCATGCTTTCCTGTGTGCATTGTCCCTAGCAGACTTGAATTTCTAGTGACACTTTCTATACAAAACTCCTCCCACTCTATCAAAGCTTACTGTTACTATGGTTTGATTTTTCTATTTAGTGTGCCTTTTTACGTGCAAGTTCTTACAATGGGATACTTAATCTCTGACTGCGTCTACTAGATAATTCATTTCTACTTTCTCCTCAAATTTTACTCAAAAACACTGATTAATCAGCTCTCCCACTTAGGTTCTTCACTTGAATTCTCTGTAGAATTTGATTGCTTTTTGCTTCTTTTTTTGTTTCTTTTCCCTAGTTTTGAATTATATACACCAAATTTTATTTGGTCACAGCTTTATAATTTATATACTTAGCACAGAAGTCAAGTTCTCAGGGGATTTTTTTTTCCAAGATAGGGTTTCACTGTGTAGTTTTGGTTCCTGTCCTGGATCTTGCTCTGTAGTCTAGGCTGGCCTCGAACTCACACAAATCTGCCTGGCTCTGCCTCCTGAGTGCTGGGATTAAAGGATTCTGAATTTTTGTGTGCTCAGACTGCTTCTATAATGTTCACAACTCATCTATTGCTAAAATACATTATCCTTGCAGCTCAGAAACAACATGAAAAATATCAAGTATTTCTGATGTCTAGAGCCACACTTGAAGGGTGTTTCAATTACATCACTTTGTGTGCATATGTGTAAATGTGAGACCATAGAACAACCTTGGGTGTAATTCTCCAGGCTCTGTCTACCTTTGTTTTGAGACAGGGTTTCTCACAGTCATTGAGCTTGCTGAGTGGGTTATGTAAAGAATCCAGTGAACCCCAGGAATCTTCCTGGATCTACCTCCAGAGTGCTAGGATTAAAATAGTGTGCCACCATTTTTGGTGCTTTTGGGGGGTGTTCTGGATTATGAGGCTCACACATGGGTCTTTATGTTTGCAAATCAAGCACACACTACTGAGAATCTCCTAAACCCTTCAAATAATTCTATTGTTTTACCTAAAAACATAATTGTCATTCATACCGAGATCTAGAAATTTGTCGCTATTTTTCCTGCAACAATATAAGATACATGCTAAAGATAATATTATTTCTTGTAAGTCAGTACTGTAAAAGAAAGCTATGTTTGAGTTATATTTATTAATCATCTAACAGTGTAATATAAATCAAGACTTCTTACTTGTTTATTTTATGTGTGCTTTTAAAATTATTACCCCAGAACAAATATCAAGAATAACAAAAAACAAACGAACAACAATAGACTCAGTATCATCTATATACTTTTAGAAGTAAAACTTCTTGATTTTATAAACTTTGAGAATGGATACTCAATAGACAGATCTAATAGTAAGGTTTCATCAAGACTTCAGGTTCTTGCTGACACATGCTACCCTTCGAAAAACAGTGCATCATACAATAATTTACTTAACTGTTTATTCAAAAAATACCATCTCTTCTAGTAAAAATCATGAAGAGATCACAATGCTTACTGATTCCCTTTATCTCATAAATTCCTGATGCAATTAGTCTAAAAATTTCAATATTCTGTACTTTTCCATCTCATTCTCTTGCTTCATTTATCATGTGATCAGATTTCTTCTTTCACAGAAAATAAATAGCAATCTTTCTCTCTCCCAGGACCCTGTCATTGTGTTACTTCTAACCCATTCTTCCTTTCAACTGTGGAAAAGGATTGCCATTTTTGCTTTCTAAGACCATATTCTTCTTGAGGTTATTTCATTACAACCTCTATGTACTCTGGTCTTCTTTTTCCATTTCATTTTCCTCTGACTTTCAAATGTGTAAGATGGGAGAAAATACCATGGTCTTTATAGCTACCATGTATCCCACACTCTAATTCTTGCCATGAACTCAAATTTCCTTGTAATGAACTGTCCACTACTCTTCCGGAATTGTGGAAAGATCTTCACTGAGGCTTCTGATCATTCTTATGGTCTTGTTTACTTTGCACTAGGCTAATCTTTTTGAAGCAATTTTATCTACTTGGAATGGGTACTCACATGTGTGAAATTATCAGGAAGCTACATCTCTCTTTCTCATCCTGAACACTGGAAAAACAGAGTAATGAATGAAACTTCCACAATAAGCATCATCAAGAATACATTGAACAAAGTGAGACACTTAAATTTAATAAACCTATTGCATAATTTAGAAGTTAAGAAACTTAGCAAGCCCATATAGAAGGGAAATTGAAATAATGTATAGTTAACGGGAAGGTAGTTTACTCAATTGGCTAAGAAAAAAGCCCTGTGCATGAAAGTCTTGACATGTAAGGTGTCTTGGATATGACACCACTAAACATTCAGGGCCTTAAATGCTGAGCTAAAGATGTTGCATCTGATTATAACTGGTAATTCATTAAAAAAATTTTCTTCTGAAAGTTTTTGAAACTATTGAACAAAGATGACATATAAGCTATATGTATAAATATTCTAGATCACATTATATTGAAATTAAGTTGAATACATGATTCTTATCAGGGCTGGCTTTCTTCTTAACATTTTTAATATAGATACATGGCCATCGAACTTCTAAAGGAGTCTCATTTTTTAATCCTTAAGTTTCTTGGCTAATGACAGGTGTTTCTGGATACACTATATTGGTTTCCCTAAAATAATAATATCTAATTTCTGTACTCAGGATATGATGAAGCATGCATTCGGACGTCAACATTTTCCAACAGGCTTTGGTAGTTCAGCTGTTTTCTTCTTACAGAGTTTTGCTGAAGCAATACGGTGGGAAAAGCTGTTACTGAAAACCCAAGTGACAGTTGAAAGATGAGATGCTAATAAACTATGGAAGATAGAGTTCACATGAAAAAAGAGCCGCCCTCAGAGCACTGCTGCAGAAATCAAGGAGAGACTTATTAGCAATTCAGAGGACCTTCCTATTATACAAATTTTTATATGTAGGTTAATTGCCTGACAAGGTTTCCTTTTAAATCAAAGTTAAAGTGTGCAAGATCAATGCCAGACAAAGAAATGTCATTATTGCAGAGTACCTGAAATGCTGCAGAGAGCTTTCATGCTGATAGTATTCTAAGGGCATCTCCAACTAGTCTTCATTTTATTAATTATTAGTAACACAATTTCAGCCTCAAAAGCTTGATAGCAGGAAGTACACTTTTCATAACTTTCCCTATTGCATAATACCCAAATAATTTATTTTCTTTTTTATTAAAACCTAGCAACGAAAACTAAATGATCAAAAGCCAAGTAAAATAAGATCCCTGCAGATTCTGCTTAGGTTTGAGTCCTTTTTTAAGGGTGGGGTTTCATGCGATGCGATAGTTACTTCCCTTGCTCTTTCAGTCTCCTTTTCCTTAGAAGCTAGAAGGAGGTCACATTTCCACCTTTCTGTTTCATCCCAGAAAGTAATACCTTCTAATCACTATTAAATAATGGGCAGCCTCAATCAAAAACGTGAGCATGTCAGGTTTTACGTCCTTTTCAAATTTTCCCTTTCTTTGCTAAATTTCATCAGTATGATGAAAGAGGAGACCAGCAAACTTCTCTTTAACCAAATGGCTTTAGTTCTGTGATTCATAGCAATCAAACTTTTTTAAAGGAGTAGAAGGTCTACATGTAATAGTTTGATCCCATTTGTATTATTTATCTAGTGAGGTATTTATTTCAAGAATTAACTCTTGGTTTAATTTAGAGATAGCTTTGCTTTTGTTAATAACATATGGATGAATATATTACATGTACAGTTCATAAAAATTTTATCTATTTATAAATAAGCTATTGATATTAATAAAATGATGTCACCAGGAAAATATTCATAGGTTATCCTTAAAGTTATCAGTATTCACCATTACAAACATGCTCATATTTTGTTTTCTAATGTCAACACTACATGACGAATGTATGATTCTTCAGTTGTCTCACTCTGTTCTTGTGCTCCTTAAAAATTTCCCTGTTTATTCTTTATCTGAGGAGAAAATAAATGATCATAATTGGTTTTGGTCTTAAAATACAAAGAATAATTTTCACTCTAATGTGTGTGTGTGTGTAAACAAATATAAATAAGGTTGAAAACATACTAATAACCATTCATATACTAGGTGTTAATAATAAAAAATAAATGGCACTCAACAAGAACTGGAACACCAGGGAATATTAAGGAAGAGATGATATAAGCCTGAGATCCCCTGAAAAAGCTCTGAATGCTAAAGAGGTCTTAAAATACCATAACATGGAATAAATGGAGGTTTACTGTTAATCAATAAAGTTGAGTGTGATTGGGAATGTTTCTGTTTAATACTTACTTGCCAAAGCCTTTTTTAAAATTCTTGAATAGAACATTAAATTCCAGACTTTACATTGATCTAATACAATTGCTTTGAGGCTTCAGAAATTATACACACAGCTACATTTTTATAGTCATGTTCTTAATTACATGAACATAACACCAGCCATTGGATAAACTAAAAGAAAAATATCTAAGAATATTCTCCTTTGAACTGAGACTACATGAATCTTATTATGTTATAAACCATCTCATAGATGGAGCTATGCATGTTCTCTTTTCCTTTAGTTGGGGAACCTGGAATAGAAATTGCCATGTGAAATGATACTGAAAATTTGTATTTATTCTTTTGACAGTGAAATAATTACAACAATCTTGTTCTGAAAATAAAGTTGGTTACCCTGAATGGGTGGCATACTTTTTTCTAGTTTCATGCACAAAATAATTTGTACCAACTCTAAGCAAGAGCAATTTTAATTACTTGGGAGTGTCAGTATTTGAATTTTTTAATAAATTGAGCACCTAAATTAAAAAAAAATGAAATCCAAGATGTAAATGACCAAAGTTAGTTGTTTTAGCCATTTTTGAGCTTTCGTGTGTATCTGACCCTGCCTAAATCCCATGAGTTCTTATATGCAACTGTTATCACACATGTTAGTTTAGGACTGCGAATTCAAGACAATTATGAACAAGATGACTGGAGCTGAGGAGCACATGATGAGTCTGAGTGCTGACAAACATGAACTCTTGCTAAACAGGATGTTTTTCATAGCTTGGTGCCATCACTGTAACATTAGATGGCTGCACAAAATGCTTCCAGGCCTTGTGGGTTATCTTTCCACAAGAACATAATCCTAATGGCGACACAAAGCTTACTGGATAAAAATGTGGAACCTGAGACACATGTGATAATCAGTTGTGACCTTGTAAATTCCTGCTCACCCTTGTGGGGTGGAATACTAGACTTCTGTAAAAGGAAAAAAAAAAACCCTTGTTTAATATTTACGAATCAGTAGCTATCTGGTAGAAACGTAAAGTAAATAAAAATGTCTTAAATGGAAGACTCACTCTCTGTTCAAACTAACAGATGATGGAAATATACTTGGGAAGGTAAAGAAAAACTCAGTGTAAAAGACATTGACAAACACAGATCTTCCAGTGGTAGGGATTCTCAGATGCTTCCAATTTTCATGATAGACATTATTAGCAATAACTTCAATGTTGTTTGTACCCTACATATTTAATTATTCTCTGATGTTAAAACATTGATAATCACTGACTTCAGTATGAATGTGTTGCTTTTGTTATAGTTATGAATAGAAAGCTCACCTTTATATTAATCTATATATAATGGGAAAAAATTCCTATGATATTGTCAGGATGCTGCATGATTTTTCTTAACATGAACTATCTGAGCTTATCTTGTAGAAACAAAGTTCTTGTTATAATGTGTGACTTAAATTTTAAAACACATAAACAAAATTACTCTGAAATTAGATTGATCTCCAGATACTTAATTCTAACTTACTAATTTTGTTATTGAATTAGTTTGATTCCAACATAAACTCAATGAAATTTAATGAGGGTAAGCGAAGAGGGTAGAGAAATTATAGGGATCAAATTTATCCTGGCTACAGCCATTTTGTTCCAAACAGTCATTTTTTTCTCCTAGTGATTGTCGCAAAATTTTAAACCTTTTCATAAATTAGTTGTTCAGATAGTAAACTGCCACTTTGTCATTTGTGTTTTATATATTAATGTTCTTTTGAGGACTTCTGTAAAAGAAAAAAAAAACTTGTTTAATATTTACGAATCAGTAGCTATCTGGTAGAAACGTAACAACTACATTGTAGTTGTTGTTGTTGGTTTTCTTTCTAGCTTCCTATAACCCTTCCTCTTACTTTGGGTATGGGATCCTCACCACTGCCTGAGGCAGTGTTCTGTACTACCTCATAAACCATACTTTGCATAATCTTGGACCTGTCTACCTCTTTCTTTTCTAGGCACATTCTTTCTTTGATTATCTGTTGTTATCCACCACGACACTTTCCAAAATCAGAAAGGAAAGTAGAACACACAGACATTATTATTAATCCCAAGGTTGCTCTACTTGTGCATAAAAAAAGGGTTTGGCAACTTTGAAGTTAGAAGGATTTTTTTTTCCTGTCAAGAAATACAGACAAGCCAAGCCATATTATGTACTATATTTTCAATCTGATTTGTATTCCTTGTCAGTGTTGGTGCTAGATTTGAGGCAAGAAAGTTGCAGGGGAGATGTTTGTTTCTCTCTCCCGCTGTGGCTAAGTCATGCAAGTAGATAAACTGCATGGGTGGATAAAGAGTTGCAGGAAGGACAATGTGGCCAGGAGAGATGTGCTAAATGCAACTTGGTGCAAGATATTCCAAAAGAAGAGCAATGCTTCTTCATGAGAACTTCCTCTACTAAGGTGAATAGTTTATTGTCTTCAACCATATTACCTTTAATCTAGACAAAAAAACTGAAGCTTAATTCCTCAGTACACTGGTGAATTGTGATAAGAAAAACAAAACAAAACAGATACATTCTTCATTTGAATCCCCCAAAGATGAGAAAAACTAACCTTTATTTTTCTTTATTGTGCATACTTATACGAGGTCTTCCAGACTGTTGCATGACAGAATGTTCATTTGTTTTGTATAAGAAGGGTGGGTCATAATTTTGTAAAATTGAAGTTTCAAGGCAGAACAACTTCCTTCCATGTGCCTTGAACAATTAGTGAGTTGTTATAGTTTTGATATACTCAAGGAAAGAAATCTTGGATTGTCATTTAAAATACTAAACTAGACCTCAGAAAATGGCTAAGTTCATAAAAGATGCCCATAGAAGGCGATAGCCTGACAATAACACAAACAATTCAAGAGTAAATGGACTAGAAAATGGAGTGGAGACAAAAAGCTCTGTCCTTGTCAGTGCTAGTAGATCGAGTTCTATCAGCCACATATTTGAGTTAAAATGGCTGTTTCATCAACATGGTTGGGTAGACAAGCACTATACCACTGAGATACATCCTCACTTCTAGTACTTGTACTTATTAGCACTGGATGTTATCATCAATAGACTGAAAAATATCAACATATTGTTATGGTCACCAAATGTAATTAATAATTATGTAGTGAGAACTATCATAATTGAATACTAGTGGTATCACATGACTGTTTTCTTCAGTGCTTGACAGACTAAGACATAAAGACCATGAGTTTGAGAATAGCTTAGGCTACATAGTGAGAGTCACTCATTCTCTCACTTCACATATACATATATGGAAACATATACATATATACATACATATATAGACATATATGAGAAATACACACACATATAGAAACATATATATGGAAACACACACATGTATGAGTGTGCTTATTTGTGGTTACATGAAGTAGTCAAATAGAACTACTTTCCAAAAGATAAACCAAGTATCATTTATCTCTGAGCTTGCATTTAAATTACTAAAACACCATAATTTTTTTATATCCCAAAGTGAAACTCAGTTTCCATCTATTTTAAGAATGAATAATTTTAAAGCAGTCAAGACATTGGACCAGAAGCCCACATTTCTCTTGCTTCTGCTTATCCTTGAAGAGGAAAATATTAAAGTGAAGAGCAGGAAAGTGGTCCATTTTTAATATACTGGATGTAGAAGCAATCCTCTGAGAAATCCAGAGAAGCAACCACAGAATGACCATTCCACACACTTGGCACAAGGCCTGTAAAGTCCTGCAATGGGCAAAGCTGGTATGTTCTTTACTGCTCCTCTGCAATCACTTACACCTTAGAGATCATTTGAGCCAAACAAAACAAAAGAAAACAAAAAAAACCCCAAAGGCAAACAAAAACATTTTCTGTGTAAATATTCTACTAGGAGAATCATGATAGAAAATAATGACTCTCAGAGAGTAACTAATAATTTGAACACATTGTTGTATGCTAAGTATCTTCATGGTCAGATAATTCTATTTTTTTGTTATAGTGTTCTCTTGGCAGAAGGCTAAATGTGGGATGTTAAAATGAAAGGGGTTGGGATGACACATGTACTTTAGCCACTAGATCACATGGATGGGTTGTAACAACAGAGAGAACTACATTGCAAAGTGAGTGGCATTTGATCTTTCGCAACAGAGAACACATTAATGGCACTAAAATTATCAAATACAAAAGGACACTTCTATGCCATGACTAAATTGAAGGTCTGATCTGGTACTTAAAATATGGTAAGCCATTTCACTATCCAATTAATATTACATGTCATTTCCCTGGAATGTAGTAAAAGGACCTTTGTTGTCCACAGGCTGATAGCTTATCATCAAATGAGACAATGAACAATCTCAGCAAATATTTAACATCATAAAAGTAACATCATAACTGGAAGAACCATTAGAGATCACTTACCCCAGCCTGATCATTTTACAAATGAGAATACTGAGACCTTGAAACATGAAATGACTTGTTCAAGGACACAAATCAAGAACAGCTGTCAGTACCAGGTCTGGTCTAGTCAACTAAATCTGAAATGTCTCTTCCTTTCCCTTTGAAATTTAATCCACTCCTCTCTTCCAAATGTACTGTTTCTTTTTGCTTTCCTTTCAGAGTTCACCTATGACAAATCACTCCAGCTTTTTTTCCCATACTTGTTCCATACATTATTTGTCACAAGTAGAATTAATATGCTTTTCCAATGCCGCTGAGCCTACCAGATACAGTACATTAGGAATTTAGGAAGGCTGGCTCAGAACACTATAGCTTCTATGCTTTGAAGGTTGAATGGGTATTTGGGGAATATGAATTTTAATAATTGTCCACTGTAGAGACTATAACTCTTCAATAACTCCATCGAGTAGTGGAAATTCTGAGTCAGTGTTTTAAATTTTTTGATGTTTATTTTTCAAGGCTGAGAAAATACCCCACCTTCAAAATATAAAGAACAGTGTCAGGACCCAGGTGCTGGGTTCCATCCAGGAAGCCACCACAGAGCAGCCTGAAGATTCCAGCACGGTGTGAACCTGGTTCTAGCTTTTGCTAGCAGTGATCAAAAAAGGAAATTTGCTCAAGCATTTTCTTTTCCCCTGAAAAACTGAAGATGAGGAGTCAAAGGCTTTTCTTAGCACTGGTGTGAGGCTTCAGTGAAACCACATCCATAATGTGCTGAGGATGTCATGACCTGGTAAAAGTCTTAGCTGCTGGGGTTGTTTTCATCACTCCTGGGTGTCAGTCAACCCCACCCTCAGCCTTCTGTAATCCTGGTGCAGTCTGGCGTTCTTTTCTCTGTCATTCTACAGCAGCCACCCTTGCAAAGATCACTCTTGACTCAACACCAAGCCCAGTGGCTTGTTCTCAGCTCCTGATCCACATTGCATTTCTTTTTAAATGTAGATTCTCCTATGCTCTGACAGCTTCATAAACATACATAATGAACGCCAGTCATTTCTCCAATTATCTCCTCTCATCCCCTAACATCTATGGCTGAAACTCTTCTTGCTAACACTTCCCTCTTCAGCTTCCATGCCTCTTGTTTCCCTGATTTCTCTTTGCTATCTTTCTCTCTCTCTCTCTCTCTCTCTCTCTCTCTCTCTCTCTCTCTCTCTCTCTCTCTCTCTCTCTCTCGTGTGTGTGTGTGTGTGTGTGTGTGTGTGTGTGTGTGTGTGTGTGTGACACAATGAGTTGTTGGTAAGTATGGGTGGAAGATTATTTACTGGTGCATGAGAAACTTACCAATGACTATACTACTGAAGAAAACAACAATCCCTCCCTTGAAATAAGTAACCGACAATATCAGCTCAGGGAGGGGGCGGGCATGAGTCCCTCATCTATGGATGATATATTGATGGGCCTAATCCTTTGCCAGTCATATGTACATAATCACAGAAGCAATGGACATATGAGTGCAATAGTCACACCATGTCCAGAGGATACCTTTCCATAGTATATTTCCCATCCACCAGCTCTTGCATTCCTTTCATCAACTCTTCTGGAATATTCCTTTGAACCTTGGAAGGAAGCATAGAGACTTCCCAATTGGGGTTGAGCATTTCACATTTGCATATTTTTGGTACTTTGGACAACTATGATCTTTAACTCATCCCCACTGCAAACAGATGTTTCACTGATAAAGTAAGGATGCCTGTACTAATTAATCTATCTCCATACACATTGACCTGTTTTCAAGCTGACCAGCCAATATGTTTTATCTTAATGAAGAGTATCAGCAAACAGGTCATTAAGTTCTCCAATAACAAATTCCCCTTCATTCTTTATCACAAGAAACTACACCTCCATCTACACTATTAAAAATTTTAAAAGCATTTTGATTATTTTGAATGACATTTGTTGCCTTTTTGCTTGGGTCAGCTCCCATACAGAACTGTCATTTCATGTTAATTATTAAGAGAAATCCCTTTTATTCTCAACATTTTTGTTTCTGATAGAGATAAGCTATGACCATCATAATCATATTAGACAGCTAGTGTACATGATATCAGTGTTGATGTTCCTTTGTGCCCTCTGTAGTGAAGGCTTTCACTTGGTTTCTTTTCTGGTTTCAGTCAATAGCATAAACATCCTAGCTATCAATGCATTTCTTATTATTGCATTCTACATATGGCTACCAAAGTGATCTTCAGAGCATGGCTGGCATCTTTACTTCCCTTCATAATGATTTCCCCTCTCAGATGCCTGTAACATAAAACCCAATAAAATCTAATGCTGTATTCTAACTAGTGTCCATGTCTATTTCTCTTCCCTGGCACTTTCACATGCAAAGATAAATCATACACTAAACAAATGAATTTACACTACAGAATAATTCAAAATATAGATGTGTCTCCATGTCTTTTGATATTACAGCTAATAGAATGAGTGGTGGCAGAGTTGTATACTAGTATATTAACCACTGAAGTGAGGACATAGTACATTCCCTCCTGAACTTCAAATGCAAGCCTGTAAACATGTTTGACACAACCTCACAAGCTGGGTGACCACTGTCATCACTTCGCCCTCATTTAGCCATGTGTTATTGACAGAAATGTTGTCAAGGAGAAGACAGTGAGTTTCTCAGCTATGATCTAAACAGGAAAAGGCGAACGTTCACTACAAAGCCTGGGATGGTGGCACATGCCTTTAATACCAGCACTCAGAAGACAGAGGCTGCTTCATCTCTGTGAGCTTAAAGTTAACCTAGTATACAAAGGAACTTCAAGTCCAGTCATGGCGAAGTAGTGAGACTCTAACTTTAAAAAAATTGACTGTATAAACAAAAAAATATTAAAGGATTCTATTAGAATATAAAATTATGTAAGATTTATTATTAATATAAAATTATACATAAAAGACACCCATTTTCCTATTTTTAATAACAATTGAAATCTTTAGAAATATTGGATATGAAATTTAGTAGAAAAGAGATTTAGATTTTATGGTTTACAAATTCATAGATAAGTTATAATGTTCATATTTAAAATTATGTTAGTGTCTCATCAGAGGTACTCTCAATTACTCACTGTTATCTCTAGTGAACAATGAACTATTCTAAGCTCAGTCCTCAGGCACAAAGGGTCAACAGTAGAGAAATAATGATAAACAGGAACAGAAAACACACCAATCATTAAAATATTAACAATTCATAATCACTATAGTGTATGTGTGTGTCTGAAATTCCAACCAAATGTGAATGCATTGATTTTCATGTTCTCATGCTTCAGACATGCATATCTATCGGTACCTATACTTTTCATCTATTTTTATTAATTTACCAAGCCCAACCACATGCACAGGGAATGGCTTACTTACAGAAATTTGGTCTAGTAAACATTAACCAGGTATTTTCATATACATCAACACAAACTACAGAAAATACCTTTTCTTAATATTGAAATTTGTCACATGTACCCATTTCTTATGGTTTAGTATAATAGAGAATGAAAATTGGCAAAGGACATTTACATAGTTTATTTGTGCTTAAAATAACATTATTTTCAACAATGCTATAGAATAATTTAATTGTAAAGACAAATAAATAGTGTAGGTGATTTGTGGATCATATATAACTGGAGATATAATGAGATGTTTCTAAATTCTTAATGATATGATGTTAACAAGATGGCTCATCTATGATACATATATTTTTAGTCTTTGGATATTCTAGGGAACACATTTCTCAAAGCACTGCATGAAATCACTCTGGTGTCATTTTACCTGACTACAGGGAACACATCACAGTTCAGAGCTGCCAGAGGTTAAAGATGAGAAGGACCAGAATGCCTGGAGCAAACTGAAGGCAAATTGGGAGCATGCATGAAGTTTACACAATCAGACAATATTGAGGAGAAAATCAGCCATCATAGCTATAGAAAGGAATGATGACAGAGCCATGTTTCCAAGGAAAACAAAGGCCTGGTAGTGAAAGCAGTTTTGTGGCAGGTTGTGGAGAGAACATTTATTATCTGTAGCCTAACAGAAGGAATCAGTGAAGTATGTCAAAAGTGGAAATATAAATAACATTCAATTAACTTAAACTAAAAATTTTCACTTATTCAAGGAAATAAAATATAACTCCATCTTAAATTCAAAATAAACAATCAAACAATTAAGCAAGAAATCAAAACCAGTCAGAAGGGACCCAAGGTCTACAGAAACAGTAAGTTTGAGATAGAGTGCACTTGAGTGATTTGATTGACTATTCAGCCAAAAGAAAATAAAACACAATTCAGAGAACTACATAGGGAACATTCAGTCTATATAATATTTCGCTTTTAATTAATATTGATTATCCCCATATTCCTGATTGGGTTAGAACAAGACTTCAAAAGAACTTTTCTTCAGACACATAATTTCTAAAATTTGTTCAATTAAGAATTGTCTCTTAGCCGGGCGGTGGTGGCGCACGCCTTTAATCCCAGCACTCGGGAGGCAGAGGCAGGCGGATCTCTGTGAGTTCGAGGCCAGCCTGGGCTACCAAGTGAGTTCCAGGAAAGGCGCAAAGCTACACAGAGAAACCCTGTCTCGAAAAACCAAAAAAAAAAAAAAAAAAAAAAAAAAAAAAAAAAAAAAAAAAAAAAAAAAAAAAAAAGAATTGTCTCTCTCCCCATTGCCTGACTCTTCTTTCAGTTTCTGAAGAGGAAAAGCATTTATGTCTGTCACACCATTTTTATTATAACTATAATAAACAAACTATACTTTTCATAACCTGCCACATAATTATTACATATATATGCTAATACATAGCTAAAGTGGATATTACAGTCAAGTATGTTTTAAATTATAATTCTTAGACATTTATGTAATGATGACATGAGGAAATAGATGGCTGCCCTTGTTTGCAGAGTCACTCTGAACATAAGAGCCACAGATGACAGCATAACAGAAATAGACTAGGTGCTGTGAGTTTGCGTATACATAAATTAAAGTCATCCTTGAGAAATATTGGTCATATAATTTAATTTTTATGTTTTAAATCAACAAAGGCTTCCTGCTCCATCTAGATGAAAAATTTAAACCCTTCCATTGTTTGCGCAGTCCATCATTCTCTCTTTCCTAAGGATGTAGTGACTCCTGATGACACTTTTATGAACATGAGAAGTGCATCTTTTGTGTGTGTATGTGTGCATGTGTGAAGTGTGCACAGGTTTAGACTGTTGCACATATATGTAAATGTGGAGGTCAGAGCTTAATATTCAGTGCCATCTGCTGTGGGATGGTATGTATGTCAAGTTGCTCTGATTGGTCAATAAATAAAATGCTGATTGGTCAGCGGCCAGGCAGGAAGTATAGGCGGGACTAACAGAGAGGAGAATTGAAAGAACAGGAAGGCGGAGGGAGTCACTGCCAGCCCCTGCCATGACAAGCAGCATGTAAAGATGCTGGTAAGCCACAAGCCACGTGGCAAGGTATAGATTTATGGAAATGGATTAATTTAAGCTATAAGAACAGTTAGCAAGAAGCCTGCCATGGCCATACAGTTTGTAAGCAATATAAGTCTCTGTGTTTACTTGGTTGGGTCTGAGCAGCTGTGGGACTGGCAGGTGACAGAGATTTGTCCTGACTGTGGGCAAGGCAGGAAAACTCTAGCTACAGCCATCCTCTTTTTCTATGTACTTTTGTTCTTTCTTTTTTAAATAAAATTTAATTACTCTTTTTTATTAAATATTTTTATTTTATAATTAACTTAATTTCACATATCAGCCATAGATTCCCCCGTCCTCCCTTCTCCCACCCTTCCAGCCCTCCCTCCCAACGTACCCCCCATTCCCACCTCCTCCAAGGCAAGGTCTCCCCTGGGGAGTCAGCCCAGCCTGGTAGACTCAGCAGAGACAGGTCCAGTTCTTTGCTCTCTTGAGACAGCATCTCTCACTGAGCCTGGAGCTCATCGTTTCAACTAGACTGGCAGGCCAGTGAGTTCCATAGATTCCTCAGTTTCTGCCTCTCCAGCCATGGAGTTACAAGCATCCACTATTATGTCTGATATTTCAACTGGCTGCTAGGGATTGAACTCAGGTCTTGCTAGTGTATCAAGCCCATCATCCATGGGCCACTTTCCAAACTCCGACTTAGAAGAAGCTTGGTATTCAGCTCTTTGCATCTACCATGCCAGTGGCTTGGAACACACTTCCCACTGATATGAACACAGAATATTCTCTCACTCTTTAAAGACCTGTTACTTTGTTCATTGAATGATTAAGTATGTATGATTAGGGCACCTTCTGACATATATTTACTTATGAGGACTGCCAGAATATTTCGAGTTACTTACAAACTGAAAAATGACCACATATCTAACACTCTATAAAATTTGTCTTTAATACATCAAGATTGTTTTTAATAGCAAGAAAAAGAAACTTCTACTTTCAGATTGAGAGAAGAGTATGGGCTCATTTGATTGAGCATAAATAGAAAGTGTTTCATATTTTTCTACCTGTAGACATTTTCATTATATATGTATATACGCCATTACACAAACGTGATTGTAAAATACTCTGACACTGTGCTTAATTCTTATATTTGTGATACAACTTTTACAGGTGTTTTCCAACCATGATTTCAAATGACATTAAAAGCTGGTACTGCTGATTTGCTCACACT
Organism: Peromyscus maniculatus bairdii; assembly: GCF_049852395.1. Taxonomy (NCBI): domain Eukaryota; kingdom Metazoa; phylum Chordata; class Mammalia; order Rodentia; family Cricetidae; genus Peromyscus; species Peromyscus maniculatus. Next base: position 61,975,127 of record NC_134863.1, on the reverse strand, counting down.
AGACCCTTGTGTAGAAAAGTAGACTATAAGGGCTCAGTTTATTGGGTCACCTTTACCCTTGGTTTCATATTTAATTGCTTATTCAGAAAAGTTTGCCATGTGTTAATCAGTTCTCCAAATTATGTTAACAAATGTAAATTTACTTGAAAAGACATTAAATCTGAGTTCTCAGTCAAACTATTAAATTAGAAAAATATTACAACCAGCTAAGATAAATTCCAACTGTTTGCATTATTTCCTACATGCAAACCAGAATGTCAAAATATTTTTCTATTTCCATGAATTTCCCGAGTAATACTATTGCATGTACTTCTTTTTCTCTCTTCTCTTCTCTTCTCTTCTCTTCTCTTCTCTTCTCTTCTCTTCTCTTCTCTTCTCTTCTCTTCTCTTCTCTTCTCTTCTCTTCTCTTCTCTCCTCTCCTCTCCTCTCCTCTCCTCTCCTCTCCTCTCCTCTCCTCTCCTCTCCTCTCCTCTCCTCTCCTCTCCCTTCCCTTCCCTTCCCCTCCTCTCCCTTCCCTTTCCCTCCTCTCTTCTCCTTTCCCTTCCCCTCCCCTCCCCTTCTCTCTTTCTCTGTATTTGCTTGTCTCTGCCTGTCTCTTGTCTCTGTCTCTCTGTCTCTCTCTCATCTCTCTCTCTCTCTCTCTCTCACACACACACACACACACAACACACACACACACACACACACACACACACACACACACACACACACACACTACAGACTGAACATTTGAGAAGTACTAGTAGCAGGGGTAGGGAAATCCCCAAGGATCACTTATTTAAAAACTCACCCAAATTTCCCAAACTTAGTGTTTGTGACATGTCTATTTCATCATTAAGTGAGTCATTATTTATTAAGAATCAGTCTCTACAGTGACATGCTATATTGCATCTTAATATGGATTTGCTTCACTTAGCTAAAAATGTATGAATTGGTATTTCGGCTTCTAGGTTTTAAAAAGTGAATGACGTTCATTGACGTTCGTGTCTAGACACATGCGTTATTGGATCTGCTTGTCTCTCATAAAGTTAATAGAAGATGAAAAAATGAAATACTTTGGGATTTCTGAATATCTCATACAAGATTTCATATGATGAAGGGAAAGGGAAACATTCCTTGAAGTTTGAAGAATTTTAATTAATTATGATCCCAGAAGAATTCAAATATCTTTGATACTTTCTCACATGTACTATATATTTGTAAACCTAAGCACAGAGCTGGCAATGGCCTGGTCACTAGATGCCCTTTATAATCATTAATGGCATGGGAAGTACTGGATGGTAAACATAAGTGCAATGCCAGGAAAACCAAACTATCTTGAATGATTTCTAGCACATAAAATGAGAATATATTATATAGCAATAAAATAAAATGAATATTTGGCAAAGACAGAACATAGAAATTTCTGGTTTTTTTTCAAAATTTAATACTGGTATTTATGAGCTCCTTAAGTGCCTTTTCAAAGTACCTTTCAGAGTGAAATATTGCTTAGCAGTTATATGAACATAAGTCATGTATATATGCACATGTACAACTTTTATTAACTGATACACTATTCTATTCTTATCAATACATTTTGATTTATTTTAATTTTGTATATAACTTGACTTTAATTGTGTGGTTTTATATTCTATATTCAGTTTGAGAGTAATTCTTTTTTTTTTTTTTTTGAGACAGGAATTCCCTCTGTAACAGTCTTGGCTGTCCTGGAACTCTCTTTGTAGACCAGGCTGGCCTTGAATTTACTGAGATCCACCTGCCTCTGCCTCCAAAGTGCTGGGATCAAAGGCATGCGCCAACAATGCCTGGAGAGAATATAATTCTTAAGATACAAAAAAATTATCTTTCTCAGAATTTATCAGAGCCCTCTATGATGCATGCAGGGTTAGAGAAAATAAATATAAATGGTATTAGACTTATTTGATTTGTATTAGATAGTCTTTGTAACACAGCAGGAATTGCTTATTTAATTATAGATAAGTTTCCAAGCATATTGTCTTCAAATCAACTCTTCTTTTTATTTAAAGGTCATGATAGACAGATATCAGTCTTCTTTCTGTGTTATGTTTAAGTCTCCAGTTGAACACTGGGCTGCGAAGGGTCCTAACTGAGCAATAGATTGTCAGGAGTAGTTATTTCCTCATGAGTAAAAGATACAGATATATGTTTGCAATAAATACATAGGTGTTTCAGAAGGGGGGTAAATTTTAATGTTAATTCTAGTATCAATGGTAAGGTTTATAACTGCCACAGGCTGAGTCACCAGTGTGTGAACATTTTTGTGTCAAATCTTTACAATATTGTGAATGTTCATGACTTGTACAGGAGAACAGGAGATTATGACAATCTCACAACACACACACACAAATTGGGTTTGGACCTTAGGGTGTGTCATGGACACTTGATCCTACAGCTTCCACTGATAAGATGGTTTTGAAAACAATGCAAGTTTCATAACTATTCCCCTCTCAAATTAAGTTTAGGGTTAGACTAGTGTGAAATTTTCACTACTTGTAAACTACTTTTCACAGGGAAGTGACTTCGATGATAATTTTCATGAGGCCTCCATTTACATAGGGTTTTTTTGGGGGGGGTGTGTGTGCAAACAATTCTCTTGTAAATTTCCTGGTTCTCCAGGCCACTGGCTTTATTCAGATTACAAAGGTGTTCTTTTGACCACTTCCTCTGTATGTTTAGGCTAGGGAGCCACCAAAACCTTGCTGATTATCACGTGCCCTCTCCAGATCCTCTTCTCCATCATGCCATTTTGGGGCTCATAGTTACTCCATTCCTTCCCTGTGTCTCACATGTTTTATTCTGATGAGGAGACTGTTTTAGCCCGGTGAGACATTTTAGTGCCAATAATTGCACGACTTCTTTTCCTCATGGCAAAACTAAGGGGTGAACCAAAGTTGTACTTGAGCCTGCTTACCATTATCTTACATCAGTTAAATGGCATGGGGCCTGACATGCAGCGTAAAAGTTTTAATGGTCAGGGTGTTAAACAGACGCAAGGGAACAAATACGGCTACTTTGGCAGGGATTTTGGACAAATTGCTGTGGTGATAGAGTCAACACCTTTCTGAGGCTTGCTATTCTCTTTCATCACAGTGTCCAAAACTAACTGAGTGCTTGCACATAATTTTTTTTTTTTTTTACCATTCCTGTAGCCTAGGAACCATTTCAACTGGCTCATAATAGGAAATTTCTAAGCATTAGAGAACAGCAAAATTAGAAATGTTTTAAAGAGTAGTAAATTTCCCCAAAAAAATTGTGTTCCTAGGCATACATTTATTATATCAGATGGAAAACATCTATAAATTAAAATTTTAGCTTTTTAAATCAAAACAGTTTGCAAAACAGTAGTCAAGTAACTTAAACTGTGTAGTCCAATTTATTGGATCCCATGTATAAGGAAAGCAAAATATGGAATCATTGTATAGACTCTGTTTACTCTTCTTCAAATAGCTGCACACATTTGCAAGTTTAAAAGTTGTATTTGAAGTCACTATGAACAAAATGGTTACAAACGTCATTCTGGAATAACTTGTTCATCTTTCTGTGAGAAAAACCTATGACAAATGCTGGATTTGCTACTATACATAAGGCTTGAGACCTTTACAGTGTGGAGACCTTTCAATTTTCCCCTTTCCATAACACCTGGACACATTTAAGGCCATCAATTTTTTTTAAATCAAAATAGAATCAAAGTTGTTGTCATTTTCACTGTTTGAAGCCATGTGTCTGCAGAGTTTGAACCTTTAAGTATGGGCGCTTTGAGAATGGATTACCTGGGAAATTGCTTTTCTATTCGTGTGTGTGACAGCTGACTTCAGCTGTTTTCCTAAGTACCTACAGAACAGCTGAGCACTTTCTACTGGTCCTTACATTTGAAGCTACATGAATTGGAATGTTTGCAATCAAGGAATTCCCTCTTCCCTTGTTGCCAGAGTTTTATGTTGTTGACCTTTGTGGTATGGTGATCTTCTCTAACTTGTGTCCATTCTGTCCATGGCTCAGATATTAACACAACTATATCGACCACACAAAAGAAAATACAAAATGAGCCTCAGCTGACCGTGAAGTGTTTATCTATGATCTGTTGTTTGTATTCACCCTCAGGACAACAGTCACAGAATCTAGAGAAATGGAACAGAGTCAGAGTACAGGGCAACTATTCCATAGTTTATAGTCTATGTTCTACTATGCCCATTACATTTTTAGTTTCTCTATTATTATTGTGTGTGTGACGGTGAGCACTTGCTTGACATGCTGTATGTGGGATCAGAGGATATGTTTCTGGACTAACTCTTCCCTTTCCACCCTTGAATCCAGACACTGAACTGAGATCTTCAAGCTTGTGGAACAAGCTTTTATCCATTGTGTCATCTTGCCAGTCCATAGTACGTTATGGCCATTTGATGAATTAAAGAATAAAATGGAAGTATTTGTGTTTTGCAAATATTATATTCATTTATGACTATCAAATGGTTTAATTTTAAGTACAACACCTTTTACCATTCATTGCTCAATTGAAATTATGGTCTTTCATTTCAAATCTGTACACTTACAAAGAATGTGTGACAGAAAAAAAAATCACTTCCAAAGCATCACACTGCAAAGGATTGTGAACATGAAACATTAAATTGTGCACTTGAAATTTTACTGTGAAATACTGCATGTCTATAAACCATCATGTTATAAAGATAACCCTGCTACTATGACCATTGGTAAAGTAATGTATGAGATCACTATCCTTTCTTGGCTGAAGGACGACCAGATGATGACTGGAAGATATGCTCTGAGAAAGGAGTAGTGACAGTTATGTAATATGTCATTTATTACTCTGTTTTTATTCCCAAGGAAACTCATGCTGCTTCCCTTGTAGGGATATAGCACTTCCTGGGCTGCTGATTAGTAAACCTTATTACTTTCTCATATTCCTTAGGTGACAACAATTGTGCTGTGGGCTTCACAGTGTTGTAGTGTGATACCTCAGTAAAACCCCCCACTCTATCCCCTACAGACAAAGAGAAGCTTAAACCAGGATTCCTAAGTGTGGATAAGAACTTAGACCCCTTTTCCCCAGGTGGCTGTATCTGCTACAGGGACTTTGGAAAACACAGTCAGGATATTCAACCAAAAGACTGAAAAGGGAGGCGGGTTAAAATAAATTATATGGTTTGTGCCTTTAAGAACTAGCCTCACAAAGAAAGGGAGAGCTCCTTCCAACCTCCCTGCTGTGAGTGAGAGATTTGGAAGAGCCTCCCTGGGGGCTTGTAAACTTAGAAAACACCTTACTTTTGCCTTCTGTACCTAAAGTCTCCAGTGGTGGCTTTGGGGATGCGATCTAGGCACAACAAGACCCTCGCTCTATTGTCTCAAAAAGGGGGCCTTAGACAAAGATATCTCAATATAGATAGACCCAGGCCAGTTTCAAGTCCCCAGAAATGATGGCGCCAGCCCCAGGAACTCAAAAGAACAGAGTCAGGATGTCTGATGGTAACCAATTAACCATAAGATGCCCCTCTCCAGAGATAACATGACCTGACCCCGGACAGGAGTTGTAAAACTCCTGACAAGGCAAACAGACAAGCTAGAATAAGATAAAATCCAGGCCCGGGAAAAACTGGACCAATCAAGGATGGACCCGTACTAACCCCCTCTCCTCTAAGAAATTTTATGGGTTTTGCCTATAAAAACTAACTTCCCCAAGAAAGAGTAACTCTTCCCTGCCTCACTTGAGATGGCTTGAGATGAGTTCCCTGTCATGACTTGTAACAGATAAACCTTGCTTTTGCATTCTGGTATGCTTGTCCTTGGTGGTCTCTCTGGGGGTTACGATCTGGGCACAACATTAGTAGGTTTTAGATTCTGCCCTTTGCTCATGAAGTCTCTCCACTTTATGTTTTGCCATTATAAAAATCTGCTGGTTTTATGCAAATTTCATCATCTGATCAAAAATACAACAATATATTTTTACTGGATTCAAAAAGAGCTGGGGGGTGGGTGTGGAGGTAGGGATGACTTAATAGAGTGAGGGGACACTTATCCATTGCTGATGTGAGTACAAACTCTTGCAGGTACTAAGGAAATCAGTATGGGAATTGGTCTAGCTCAAGATCCAACTATACCACTCTTGGTCATATACCCAAAAGATGCTTTATCCTACTACAGAGACATCTGCTCAACCATGTTCATTGCTGCTCTATTTATCATAGCCAGAAACTGCAAACAACCTAGATGTCCATGATCAGATGAGTAGTTAAAAAGTGTGATACATTTACATCATGAAATATTGCTCTGCCGTTAAAAAAAAATGAAATTGTGAAATTTGCAAGTAAATGAATTAAAACAGAAGTCCTCAGTGAGGTACCCCAGACCAAGAAAGACAAATATAATATGTATTATATGTGGATGTTAGCTGTTAGGTAAAAGATAAGCAGGTACAAACTATAGAATCAAAGAAGTTATGTAAAGAGTAAGGGATGGGGTGGGAGGGGGGCAGATCTCCTCAGGAAAATGGAAATATAATTGACAGTTATGGATGGATGAGGGTAGGGAGACTGGAACAAGTGGATCCAATGGGAGTGGGAGGAAAGACTGTGATAAGGGAGGGACTATAGGGAGAGGCAGCTAAAATTCAGGGCCATTTGAGGGGTCATATAGAAACAATACATAGAAGGTCCATAAAATATGCTATCTATGAAAGAGATCCAAACAAGATCACCAAATAGTGGACATCTCCTGTCACCAAATGAAGCTTCAGTACTAGGAATGGGTTAAATATAATTAGAGTTGTTAGTCACAAGTGTCCCATGGGTGACTAAATCAGGCTGCTGCTAAGAGTATAGGTTGCTCTCCACAAACTGATGACAAGGTCCGATTGCTGAAGACAACACCTACACAACTCACTGAACATGAAGAAGTTGAGCTGGTGCCTGCCTAGAGCCTTCAACCCTACTGGATAGTGGTCTTTGTGCCATAAATCACTCTGCATGCTACTGAAGGAGAAACATAAACACCAACCCAGATTCAAACCCTTCCATCTACAATGGTGTCCTGACTCCAAGATGCACTAGGGCAATATTGGCACAAAGTCTGTGGAGTAAACAACCCATATCTGATTTGATTTAAGACCTACTGAATGAGATGGAACCCAGACTCAACACTGCTTACTTAACCAAGAACCGGAGATTAAATAGTTCAGTGACCTTCCATAAAACTAAATACAAGCATTTTTTTGTTTGTTTTAGAGAACAATTGTGGCTAGCCACAAGAGTATGCTAGAAGGTGTCCAGATGTGTATAAAGCTATACCTTGACTAGGTAAAGTGCCAGTCAAGCCATCTTGCATGGACTATTTGGTGATACACAGCTTAATATTCAGCTGTGCCTTGTTATGAATTTCTTGTACTCACAATTCCCATAGAATGTGTGTGTGTGTGTGTGTGTGTGTGTGTGTGTACTTCCTGCTCAGGCCAGTACTTGGATAAGGTCACATAGGCAAAGCCAAGCATGTGGTAGATGTGTAGCTTTGTTTCTTGTGCAAATGAAGCTCAGACCATCCCCTTGCCTTGAGGCCTATGTGGCTCTCCAGAGCAATTGACTGATAACAAAAGAGGTTTTCACATATCAGGGGGAAGGTAAGGTGGAACATTTTCCTTGAGGAGGCCCAAGAACCAAGGAAGAAGAGACAGGCATTTTCTGCAGAGGCAGACCTAGTGGCATGACCATGGAGAAGAGAAGAACACAAGGTTTTGTAGATGGTAGGGCAGAACTCTTGTAGATTTCATCAGAGCCAGGAGTAGAGAGAGCAAGCAGATGAAGGTGGAAGACATAGAGGACGAAGATGAGGCAGGAAGCATAGGAGCTCAGTTGTTAGCAGGACTATGAGAGGGCAGCAAATGAGGAGACAAAGAGGAACTGAGTGTTAGTGTGGAACTGAAGCTATGGAGACAGGATTTCATGCCAGAGAAATAAAGTAGATGGACAAAGAGCTTGGTGTATCTAGATCTATTCCTGCCCTGAATGACTGATGGAGCTGGAGCTGTATAGATAGAATTTTGTCTTAGCAGAATAAAGTTAACTGACATAAGAGCATAATGTACATAGGTTTTTTTTCCCCTCAGATATCCCATACCGGATGTAACATCTTCCCCAGACTCTGGGCAATCCAAAAGCAACAAAATCAAAAACAAAAATTGTAGCTATAAAATGACTCCCAATCACATTCTGCTATGCTCATAGATCAGTACTTTGCTCAGCCATCATCAGAAAGGTTTCCTCTTTCAGCAGATGGAAACAAATAGAGACCCACAGCAGGACAATATGCAGAGTGAGAGACCTCAGCACAGGCAGCCCGAAGTGGTATGTATACATCAAATTCCTTCCTCCAGGGATTAGGGGAAGGATCTCTGAAAACCCTGAAGAAGAGGATGTTTAAAGTGTGTAAGCACCAGCTGGCATGGGGAACCCCAAGGAAATGAGTCCTTATACACACAGTAGGACACACACACACACACACACACACACACACACACACACACACGTGAACTCACAAACACTGAGGCAGCATGCAGAGGGTCTGCACAGGTCTGCACCAGATGGGGTCCTAGTGCTGAAAGGGGAAACAGGCACATGCCTGCATCCCTAACCAGGAAGCTCTCTACAGTTGATAACCACTTTCAAATGAAAAATTAGTTTTTTCAAGGTAGTCTCACATGGGAAACAAACTACTCTAAAGGGTAGGCCACATGACCAGCAGTGGACAGCCAAGAGAAAACGAAAGCCATCTTTGGAGGTTTGTTGTCTCATAATGTAGCATCAGGATGTATTATTTATTTATTTACCTACAGGTTTGGCATATGCGTTATAGCTTCCATTTTTTGTTTTCTTTTGTTTTTATGGGACCCCTGAATGTGTGAACAAGTGTGTCTTTGTATCTCTACCTGTTTCTTGTGCCTTGTCTTGGGCTCTTTTCCTTCTGTTTGCTTCATCATATTTTGATTTTTTAAAAATCTTATTTTATTATTATCCCTTAGATGCCTGTTTATTTTCAAATCAGAGACAGAAAGGAGGTGGATCTGGATGGGAATGGAGGTTGGTAAGAAGTGGGAGGAGTAGATGGAGGAGAATCTTTATTCAGAACATGCTGTGTGAAAAATTATGTTCAATAAATGAATCAAGTGGGGGACTTGAGTAATGACTTATTTCATTGTAACTTTACTGTGATATGATTAAGTTATATATGTCTTTCAACTACTGGACATAGTATGTCTTTTTTAAAGATATTTCTAAAAATCATGAAATGTGCTTGGTTGAGAAACATAAATAGAACAAACAATAAAGAGTAAAACAATTATTTGTTTCTATAAAAGATAAAAAAACCTTCACCCAAATATCTGGAGTTTTAAAATGAAAGAAAAGAATACTGAGCTGTGTGGATATCAGTGTACATTTTTATTAATGAAGAGGTCAGATTGAAACAAATTAGAGAATAGGTAATTAATACAACATAAATTTTCTAAAGTTTTGAAAGCTTTATTGTAGAGGATGTCAGAACATTTCTGAGAGACCGTCCCTGAGTTTGTGTAATATTCAAAACAATTCTTTAATTCTTTGTTTTACGTCTCACAGAAGAATAGGAGCAGATGACAGATAACCGTGGATTGTTCATTTGAAAACTTGAAGTGAGAAGTCTAAAATAAATCATTAAAAGAAGAAATGTATTACATGTATTATAGAATATTATTTTTCCAAGGGTATAGAAGATTTGATATCTTAAGGGCAAAGATACAATGATGTGTGTGTGTGTGTGTGTGTGTGTGTGTGTGTGTGTGTGTGTGTTTGAGAGAGAGAGAGACAGAGAGACAGAGAGACAGAGAGAGAGAGAGAGAGAAGGATAGTATGGGGTTGGGTTTTTGTATATATATATATATATATATATATATATATATATATATATATATATATATATGCTGTATATATGTGTGTGTTGTATCGTCTGTCACATTCATGTGAACTTTGCAGGCATGCAGAAGCTAGAGAAAATGGTCAGTTGTCATCCTTTGTTACTGTTTGCCTTACTGCCTTGAGACAGTGTCTCTCACGCTATCTGAAGCTGGCCATTCAGTCTTGGCTGGCTGACAACAAGCTCCCATGAACTGTCTACCTCTGTGAAGGCAATGGTGGGGTCTCTTTGCATGTAGACACTGGGGATTCAAATTCATTTCGTAATCTCTTAACCTTGCATTAAAAAAGTGGTCTGACCTACTGAACCATCTCCCTAGCTCCCCAAATTTTAATTGTTTAACACACACACACACACACACACACACACACACACACATTTGGTTTTTGAGAAAGGGTTTTTCTGTGTAGCCCTGGCTGGCCTGGGATTCACTCTGTTGAACAGAATGTCCTTAAACTCACAGAAATACACCTCCTTTGCCTCCTGAGTGCTGAGATTAAAGGCGTGTGCCATCATCACCAGCTTGCTTAAATATTTCTATTTTCATATTAGAATATGTTAATTGTACCAAATTGGCTTTATTATTACATACATGTATATAATAGACTTAGATCATCTTTAATCTCCAATTAAATTATCATGCTTTCACCTCCATGATTTTCCTTCCTCCACCAAATTCTCCTATTACTTTCTTGTATCTCTATTGCTTTCTTTCTTTTTCTCTCTCTCTTTCTCCCTCCACCCCCCCTCTCTGTGTGTGTTTGTCTGTTTATGGATATTTGCACACAAAGCCAGTGTAGTTGTGGACCAGAGGCAACAGATCCCCTTGTATCAGGAGATACAGGGTGCTGGGAATTGAACCTGGGTTCTCAGAAAGAGCATTATGTGCTGAACTCTCTCTCCAGCTACAAGTTTTCAGAAGTTTAAGGCAATAATAAAGATAATATTTACAATATTTATTAAAAGGTACTGGACATTTCCTTATTAGAATTTTAATAGAGTGATCCAGATCTATGTTTTTCTCTATAAGTTACTATGTTTTTATTTCTATACAATTTTATATTTTCATCAGCAAATAATAGAGAGAAGAGACACAGAATCGGAAACATGTTTCTGATCTCCTGAAGGATGGAACAGAGATGTATGTGGGTCACCTCCCTCCTCCCCCAGATCCCTTTTTCCTCCATTTCCCTTAAGAAAAGAGCAGGCCTTTAAGAGACACTCACCAAACCATATAAAACAGAATATATTAAGACAAGGCAAAAGCCCTCACACAGAAGCTGGACAAGGCAACCCAATAGGTGGATAAGAATCTCAAGAGCAGGTAAAAGAGTCAGAGTTACACCTGCCCCCACTGTTACGAATCCCACAAAAAGCTCCAAGTTAACAGTCATAACATACATGCAGAGGACCTGGTGCAAATCCTTGCTTGCCACATCAGGCTTGCAAGCTTCAGGCTCTAAGAGCCCAACTGAGCCCTGCTTAGTTGACTTAGAGAGCTGTGTTCTCCATCTCCTCTAACTCCTTCCATCTCCTCATCCTTCTGCAGGATTCCTCATCTCTGAGAAGAGGGACTGGATTGAGATCTCAAATTTAGACTCTCTCTCTGCATAATGTTTGGCTGTGGGTCTCTGCACCTGCTCCCATTTGCTGCTTCCTCTGGGTCTTTATATTCTTCACCATCCTTCTGAGACGGTGTTAAGGGATGGTATCTAGAAAACCAGAGTGTCATTACCTTCCAGAAAATATGCCAGAAATCTATATTTAACTACAAGATAATGAAATCCTATCAATCTGGACTTTGAGAAAAAAATGATGCATATTTATGGCATCTATTTTGATGAGGCCAACTTGGTTGGAACCTGAAATCTAAACACTCACTCATAAAATCTGTGCTATTTTTGTGTACTTTGTTTCATTCTGGTGGGGACTTTCTTCAGGTGTCCTTCTCTGCTCAGATTTTTATTTAACAAATATTAGTTAGTAAGGGTGAGTCATTCCCCTAGTAGGTAAACTGCCTGTGTCTTTTCTTGTTTTGTATACTTTTTACTTAGATAAAAGAATCAATAGTTTCTTGATTAAATATTTTATAATGAAGTCACTAGGTTATTATTATAATTTTTAACTTTGGGAATTATTATTCATTTTTAAAATTGGATAAGTTAAGGTAGTCACATTAATAGATATGTGCAAGCTAAATAGATATAAAACATTTTGATATATTATGAAATTACTGCTCATTTTTTGTAGTATTTTCTCTCAGCAGTATTTTGTATTCCTTCTCATAGTGTTGTGGGTTCCTATGAGCCACACACTTTAAAAATACAGTACTATTTTAATCTAAAGTTTTAAATACATATCATATTTTTGTTCAGTTCTTTTATTACATTATTAGAGTATTTTAAGTAAAAAATAATGTTTATTTATAATGGAAGGGCTTGAAGATGCTTAAGGTTTTAAATACACATTATATATTATCTCAATGTTTAATAAAACTCTAATTTTAACTGTATTTTGATTTATACACTATTCAATCAATAAATTTTCATTGAATGAATGTTTTTCTCCTGGGTCTTTATTAAAGATCGTGAAAGAAAAACAAAAAGTGTGTAATACTCCATGTCTTTAAGCTTATTGGTGGTGTACTAAACATGATTAAATAGATGGAATAAAACTAGGTACTAGTATATGCTACAACTGCAAGTAGTGGGTTGAGAAAATTTGGTACATCTATTTTTAAACTGCAGAGGCCTTTATGATTTATTGTTTAAATTTATAAAGCACAGAATTCTGCCTTTTCCCCATTTGTTACATTTTAAGCATTTAAGAAAACTTACTGTCCTTTCTTTCTTTCTTTCTTTCTTTCTTTCTTTCTTTCTTTCTTTCTTTCTTTCTTTCTTTCTTTCATTCTTTCTTCCTTTCTTTTCTTTTGGTAGTGTCTCATGTAGCTTAGGCTGCCTTTAAACCTGTGTGGTAGCCATGGATGACCCTGATTTCCTAATCATCTTGCTTTCACCTCCCAGGTGTGTGCTCCCTTAGCAGGTGTGTGCCGTTGTGCTGAGTTCATGAGCTCTGGATTCGAACTGAGAGCTTTGGGAAAGCTAAAGAAACATTATCAACTGAAGTTATGTAGCTTGGGCTGCCATAGGCCCTAAAAGAATCCCTACCACTATCGCTTTGCTAAGTGGACATCACACTTATATACTCAGAAATTCAGGCAACTCTCAGTTCTCACCAGCGAATCTTCTTTCAGTAGTTGACCTGGTCAATGCTGAGAGTCCCAGCTGGTAATACTGGTATAGCTGCAGGGCATAAGTGATTGTGAAGTGTACAGTTCTAAAGGAGATTACCTCCCCCCGCCCCCGCAAGTTTCCCAGGCTCAGGGACCATTGCAGGCGAATTAACAAAAAGAGTCAGAGGTTGGGGAAGGCTGCTATGATAGAGTGTCTTCCGAACATGCTCTCATAAACTCACTGTAGTGATGGTTACCTGTACAAGACCTTAGCTACATCAAGAATTGGTTTTTGACACAGAATTTTCTTCTCTGGCCCAAGCTGGCTTCCAATTTGCATGCAAAACCACTCCAGGTTTTATGCCACTATTTTTGAAGCCTTGCTTCTGTTTGAAAATTAAGCTCTGCAAAATCAGTTCTAGTTACTTGTGTTTCTATATTTTACACTTGAATTGTTTTGCTATAATGAATATTTTTTAGAATATCACTGTATATTAACATTAGATTTAAATTCAAATCATATTCAGTAAAGTTACATATTAAAGATAAACTTATCTCTCTTCTCTTAAGTTTCTAGTTGCTCAGTCTTTGGTAACTGCAAGAAGAAAAGTGAGAAATACAGTAAATTTGCCTATTGTCAACCACGAGTTGCCATGTCTACACTGGGTATCATGGATATCTAAGATCATCATGAAGGATTTGACACCATTATGAACAATATGGATACATAAGAAATACTATCAGTTTTATGAGCTGACATGATTAAATTTAAATTTTGGAAGTAGAATAACTCTTAGGAACCCTGAAAGTTGGAGACAAATGCACTCTCTTCTTCTTCTAAAATGCACGTTTATACCTTCACACTGAATATGCTGAGGCCATATTTGTATCCATAAAACACCTGGTCAGAATTAGAAACTTTTTATACTTTCTGGGTGATGTAAATGTATGACCTATATCTCTGCCTTTCTAATGCAGAGGAAAAAGAAATAAAAAGAAAAAGAATGAAAGCCAGCGAGGATTGAGAACTGAGACGTTTAGATGGAAATACTATAAGTAGGTTCTAGAATGTTCCAGCCTGTCTTGCTTTCAGTTTCCATTGATCTGTCTTCCATGGATTTCTACCTTCAAGTCCTGTCAGTAGGACAGAACACAGCATGGATAAGCACAATTAAAACAAAAGTTGGAATATCTACAATTATCGTCCAGGTTACTGTGAATCTGGAATAACTCAATAACAAAGGTTACTGACTGATATACATCTTTTGGACATTTATATTCAACAGCAGCATTCCTTTCTCCATATCAGTCCTTGGATCCATTTCTACCTCTCTCTGTTTTAAAGACAGATATAAAAAATAGGGACTTTGAGAATATACTTCAAAACTTGGTGGAAAGTGCTTATACAGATATTCACAGGTAAATGCATCTGTTCATATGTGTACAAGCCAACCCACACACATACTCACATGCTCACACAACAGCCTATGATACGAGATAACAAAAAATAGAAAAGGCGTTGGCTATTTGAACTCAATAGTGCAGAAGTCCATATCAAATCTATTTCTTCTGTTTAAAACCAGAAATAGTTTTACAACTACAGCATAAAATAGTACTATAAATAATATATAAACACAGAAACACACCTCATAGGGATGTATTGTAGGGCTTGCCCATGCACCAGGAAAGAATCAGTAAGTTAATGATCTTGAAGTGTAAAAGATTTACCAGCCTCCAAATAAAAAACATCAATGCTTAGTCATTCAAATAAAAGTTTTTGTAATGTTTGCAATTTCTGTTTCCTTCCCTATTACCCTCAGACCAAAGTGATTAGATATGAGTTTTTATTACATAGCTAGTGTTTTGATATCCACACCTACACTTGCAACACCTTTGCACTTCTTCTATGGGTGGTGATAATGCAATTCCTCAGACCTACCCGTCAAAGTCTTTCCAAGTGCTGGAAACTGTAAGAGTTAGAAAAAAAAAAAGCCAAACCAAACTCCTTGTAATATGAATCAGAACAATATTGCCAGTGTGTAGCACTTAGAAGGTGGAGCCCATTTATTCTGCATGCATATTTAATGTGCAGAATTATTTTTACATCCTAAAACAACCTCTTGAAATGCAATGGACTAAAAGCTAGGCAGATAAGATGCATTCCTAAGAATACAGAGGAAAGAAGGAGAGAAATGAACCAACAGTAAAACGATCTTGCTACTCACGGTTCTTTTCACCTCTCCACCTTGACCCGGCTTTCATTCTGCCGGAGACACCCACAGGAGAAGCTATTTCAGCCATTGAGAACAGCAGCATCAGTAACAGCACAGCCATGCCAGGTAAAAATAACCTCTGTGGAGAGTCCTGTTGCAGACGAACCTGAAGGCTCTTATTGAGAATAGAAACCTGGAGCCAATTCTGTCATTTTAGTCACCAGAAGGGCAAAGATGCTGTTATTCCCATTCACTTCAGAAAAATAAAAATAAAACAGGTATGCTCATCTCAGCCTCTATTTGATTTGTGCAGGAATGTTTAAAAAAAAAAAAAGCTCCCAAACTAGAAGAGACGTACAGCTTGCCTCTATACATAAGCACAGATGTGAGGAGAGAGACGCTGACAGTTCTCCGTGTCTTTCTGCAGCCACCAGTTCCTAACCCGCTCCTGCCATCTCTCACTTTCTCCCAAATGTTTGTCAACATCTTTCAGAACATGGTTAAGAGAAAAAAGCTGAGATTTCCGCATTTTCCCACCTACCCATTCGGTGCCACTGATTATAGTACTTGACGAAACTGAGTATTTAATTTTGGCACTGCAAACACACCTCATTTCAAACAGAGGTGCTTGTGAAGAAAGGCGGGGGGGGGAAATGTCCCTCACTTGAGCTCAGAGCTCTATCTAACATCTTGGAGAAGGGATTAGATGTATAAATATTGGCTGCTGAGGGATGATAAAAATACCTCTGAAAAGAGGGAGTGGTAAACAACCATCCTTCATACTCAGCCTGCACTGTTCGATTTCTCTATTCAGAGAATAATATATAAAGACAGTCTGCCAGAAATATCTCAGCTCCGTGAAGCAGGCAAAATGTAGTGTTCATGGCACATTCTGGGATCATCTGCAGTGCATCATAAACACTCGTTTGCTTTGTAAATACATGTTGGTATCTTCCAACGCTTCTGTTTCCTGCATAATGATCTTTATCACTTTATGAGCTGAGCTGAATTTTCATCAAATCAGAATTCTCTGCCTTAAGATGAAGTCTATTTCCTGTGGGCAAATGGAAATGTTGCCTTAAATTATTTTTGGAACTCTGTAATGACATAGTTGCTTGCCTCCACTTTATAACACACTTATTTACTTTTAGTAATAACATAATTTTATGCTTCCAAAAACATGATTCTACAAAACACATGCTGATATTTTAATAAGTACATAAAGCTAGTTTCACACACTTCTGCATGCAAAATAATGTTCTCTAACCTGGCAGAGTTCACAGTTGCCAGCATAGCTTGCTAAAACATATACCTGGTAACTTGCAACATACTCTTCTGCTCTGGTTCTACAGATGAGGAAAATTAAAGGTCTCTAGTAGGCAAGAAGGTAGATAGCTAAACACAATGGGTTTGGTATAGGACAAGAGGGGCAGGTGGGTTTGTGGCTACACACAGAGATAGCTGTGTGAATGGCGAGAGGGGCCACCAGTTTCTGTTGAGTGTTCCCAAGTGTGTTCCTTAATCAGTATTGTCAGATACCTTAATTTACAAATAAAAATAAAAAATATTCTAAATGAAGAATCTCTTCTGAAATTCTAGGCTAGGCATCAAAATAAAAATGTTTTTAATGTAATGCCAACTTAAATTACCCAAAGTCTTTGATTCAAGAAATATCGCTTGGTTTAGAGGTTCACAGCTGTAATCCTAACTATTGGGAGGACGAAGCAGGAAGAGTCTCATGTGTCCAAACCAACCTGGCTACAGAGGGAGATCCTGTGTCAATATATTTGAGCCATCTTGGCTACCGAGGGAGACTGTGTTTGATATTAAATAAGTAAGTAAGTAAGTAAGTAAGTAGGTAGGTAGGTAGGTAGGTAGGTAGGTAGGTAGGTAAGTAAGTAGGTAGGTAGGTAGGTAGGTAGGTAGGTAAGTAAGTAAGTAAGTAAGTAAGTAAATAAATAAATAAATAAATAAATAAATAATAGTGATTTTAAAGATACCAGTTATGGTATTAATACCTATTTCATAAAATAAATTCAATGGGATACACAGACACAAACCTACTCATATCCCTCAGCAATATTTTGCTATCCTGAGATAAGTACACTGGCAGAGTCTTCAGTAACTTGTGAGGAATTACAAGCAAACAAATATGACTTCTGGGAAAAGCAAAGAAGTCCACTTTCTTTTTAATTACTACTATGAGCCATAGGATTTAATTACACCAAGTATTCCCCCGTTTTGCAAAAACAAAACAAAAACAAACAAACAAACAAAAAAAACCCATGAATTTCCAGGTGGTCATGTCTTTCTATCCATTATCAATTTCCTAAAATACTTTCCCTCCAACTCAACCTGATACAATCTCATTAATGTAAATAGAGAACTTTATCTTCTCAGAGTTTGCCAAGAATAATTATCCATTTTTCTTATGTCTACTTAACCTGTAAGTAGAGAGTTCAGAACACCAGCTTAAAGATTTGATGAATTTTGGGTTGTTCATGGATGCTAGGAGACAGAGACTCAACTTTCTTTGGGGGCATTGCCAATGGGGTGCTTTCACATGCCCCAAGGGATAGCCTAAACTTAGGCACATGTGACCAATAATAATTATACTCAGTTATTTTAAAACAAATAAAGAGAACACAAATTTGAGGGAGATATGTTGGGGGATCCTAGGAGAGTTGGAGCAGAGAGAGGGGTTGTATATGATAAAACACATTGCATACATGCATGGTAGTGTCAAAGACTAAATAAAATAAATAAAAAATGGTATCTTCAAAAATAGCCATATATCTCATGTATGACCTGACAATTTTGTGTTTTCTTGAGATTCTAAATTTAGTAATGATTACTGTATAAAGAATAACATCTCTGAAATTTTATTCAACTGAAGTTATGCATGGTAATTCATAAAATGTGAATCTAAAACCCATAATAACTTATTTTTTGGCCATGAAATATTTATAGGTTGTCCTTTTTGTTCTTTGGTTAGCAGTATAAGAAGATGTTACAGATAAGGAGAGAGCCCTAGGCACTTCATTCTATGTCAGTTAAGTCAGACATGTCAAGAAATAAAAGAAGTGTCATGATCTCCTCTAATCCATGCTATGTTAGTCATAGCACAAAGCTTACTTTCTGTTGTAACTTGTATATGGTGAACATTAAGAAACTATGAAGAAGGAATAATTACAACAAGCTGGGTCTAGAAACATTCTAAGGCAAACTTTCAAATCTTCCAATTTTCAGCACAAATGCGCTGGAGATTATCAGCACATGGACTCCACTGGCCACAACATTATGAACTGATAGGTCAGCTATTTGACAGTCATGTTCTAAACTGAATCTGTCTAGATCTACTTCCACATAAAATACTGAGAAGGCAAAATGAATTTGTGCACTGCATCAGTCATCTTCTTTAAAGACTCACTGTACTAACTCACCAAGGTCTGAGCTCAGGAAGTGGAATAGTGTGAAACTCATCAACATGGTTGTGTCTGCCAACGTAAAGAATGTATCTTGATTCAGGGAAATAAATGGGAGGAATTAAAAGCCTCTTGTCATGTTCTCTCCCAACTCTTTCTCACTACCCAGCATGAACCTGTCAACCAATGACTGAGGAGTTATCAGGAATCAATAGGTGTCCATTACTTCTTGAGCATGGTGGTTTTATGTGTAGAAGGAGTAGGTGCACAAAAATACTAGTTTTTAGTACATAATCTGAACATACATCTTCAGTGAAAGGAAAGTGGTAAATTACAAAGGAGACTGTCTTTAGAGTTTGAGTTGTTTCTGTGGAAATTGTGATTTAAGCACAGACAAGCAGAGGAATAATCATAGGCAAAGGTGGAAAGAACAGAAAGTAGCTACACCCTAATAGAGGACAAATGCAAAATATTCAGACAGGAAAGATCTGGACAGCTGTAAACAATGGATGACTAAAGAGATAGGTAGGTGAGGCCCTTGCAGTTGCAGAGGATTCTGCATTCAAATTGAGAGGTTTGAGAGGATATGGACATAAACATTAAAAAGTTACTTTCTTTTCAATGAAGAGGAAAATTTAGAGACAATTTATGTGACCTAAATAACTTAATGGAAATATCTATGTCTATAATGATAAAATGAAATGTAATATGAATAGAAACATATTTTGCAGACAGCATCAACAAAATTAGTTGATACAGTACATGTAATGTGTTCTAGGGCAAGACCACCATTGAAATTGACTTAGTCACCAAGGGAAAAGGGATGTTTTCATTTTTGTCTTTGTTAAGCAACTATCCAAAATGTTATACAAAGGCATTTCAAACAAGTAGAAAAAATAATGATGAAAGTTATGTGAAAAGAGAAATGTTTGTATCAACGTTTTAAAAAAATAAGATTGTAAATCTGTTTGTCTGAGTCAACACCTCAACTTGAGGTGAGTTACCAGAAATGTGACAGAATAGAAAGTGGGGACTACTCTTGAACTCATTGGCATGGGAAAAGATTTTCTGAACAAGACACAGTAGCACAGGTATTAAGATCAAAATTTTCAAATGAGGTATAATGAAACCAAAAAGTTTCTACCCAGCAAAGGACACTAATATTTAATCAAAGCAGCATGATGCAGAATGGAAAACAAATCTTTATCAATTATTTATATACAAATAACTAAAAAAAGCCCTGAATATCATAAAGCAAATAACCTTACTAAAAACGGGGTATAGACCTAAACAGTTCTCAAAAGACAAAACACAAATGTTTGAAAACAGTTATATATTCAACACCCTTAGTCATCAGAAAAATACAAATTAAAACTGCTTTGAGATTTTATCTTATTCCAGCCAGAATGGCCATAATTAATAAAGTAAGTGACAGCTCATTCTGTCTAGAATTCAAGGAAAGGGTGACAACTATTTATTGCTGC